>NW_008823921.1:497000-504338 GCF_000699105.1 Pygoscelis adeliae | reverse complement strand
GAGGCGTTACAACTTCTTAACGGCGCCCCCCGGGTGCCGGGAGATCTTCCCGGTACTTGTATGACTTGCAAAACAAGGGCTTCGCCGCAGCGCTGGGGTGCGGGCTGGGTTTTAGCGAGCGGGGGACAAAATGACTTGTGCTGCCCTGGGACCTCGTGGGAGCTCGGGAACGCTCAGGAGAATTTTGCTGAGGCCTTGAATATTTTGATATCAATGTAAAAAGTCAGAAGCCTGAAAACTATTTATCACTCTCAGCGTGAAAATATTTCTGCAGAGCAAGTTTTCTCTCTTTTACAGGGAAAATACGAAGATGTGGAGTGAGCTACCAAACGCAATTATTTATCTAGACCTTTTGTTTTGCGTACTTGGGCAATAGGTTGGGCAGCGGCACCTTTCCTCGTAGTGTGGTGCCACCACGGGACTGCCTTGCTCTCTTAGTTCAGTGCTTATAACGCAGGTCTCTTCACTGCTTGCATTACGCCGATATCAAGCAGGCGTTTCTCTTTTAAGCCCTGTGATTCTGTCCTGCTGATCACTGTTTCTGTCTTGCATACCTTCATTCTTCCTTTTTTTTTTTTTTAATATTGCTATTTCTTATCTTCTGTTGTGCGGCAGTAGGTACAGTGTCCCTTCTGGGTAGAGTCTTAGTGTAGGTCCCGAGAGTGACTGTAGTCTTCTTGGGTTTCACTTTCTGCTTTGTTATTGCAAAATCTTGCTGTGAATCTCTCGGTATCCACCCTGAGCCCGGAGTTCATTTTGGTGCTCAGCCTGCGTTTATCAGTGTTTCTCACGCAGTGGAACTTTGGTCCATGGGGAAGTATGGACGTAAGAGCTGCCTCTTCTCTTCTAAATTTATTCAGCCTTCTAGATACTGCATCGTTTTCTGAATGCTGATGTGTTTGGTGGTTTTTTTCCCTTTTATGTCTGTGTCGGTATTTGTTTCCTTCAACATAAGCAAGAGATTTTTTTTTTTCCACTTAGCAGTAGCTTTGCCTTGGGTTTTTAATTTTTCTGTCCTTTGTTGTGTAGTGAATGCATTTGTTTGTTTTGGTGCTTTTTTTTTCTCGTCCTGGTCCTTAGTTCAGTTCTTCAGCTTTACTCGTAATTTTCTGCACGTCCATCAGTGCTATGAGGTTATTGTCATGTGGACACCTACATACATTTGTGTACCGTGACTCTTCCCCTGTTTACTTCTCAATATTTAAACTTTCGCTGTTTCTGTGCTAAACCATACAAATCTCTTTAACAGTTCTCCTCACCTACGAGCCGTTTGAAACATTCCCTCGCATCTTGTCTCCTCTTGGACTCCTGTATTTGGCTCTTCTGGAGGACTGTGCATTCTCAAAACTTATCGTATCATTTTAAGAGTCTAGGATGCTGTTAAATGTATTTTTTCTCTTGCATTTATCCAAACGCAAAGAATGGATCTGTTCTTTGCTCTGATCTAAATCTGGCCCATTCTTCTGCAAGTGCTTTTGCATATGTCTTTGTTCTCCTCTGCCGAAGCCCACTCAGCAAAAGAGGTCCTTTCTCCTGCTGGCACCCGTTCCTGTGTCCCTTTCCCTTCCTTTAGGACGTTACTATTGTTGCTTTGTGCCCCAGTCTCTGTCTGTTCTCATTTGTAAGTCTGGCTGAATAGGTTGTGTATTTCTGCTGGTGTGTTCTCGTTCAGATGCATGAAGCACAACGGTAGTTACGTGATCGCTTCTCCTTGTTTCTCCCCTCTTCATCCAAACACTCTCCCGAGGTTCCTGCTCACTCCAAAAGCTTTCAGCATCCGCTGTCCGTCGCTTGTGTAGGAAGCTCCTCCAGGATATTTTAACGCAGTGTTACGCGTCGTGCACAACTCTTGTTGTGGCTCTCGCTATTGCTGATTGTTTGTTAGCTTAGTCTCGGTTATTTACCTACTCTTGGATTGCTGACACATCTAATTCAGCTAGTCCACACGCCTCCCTTATCTTCAGCTGTGATAGCGGTGTGTGCTCTGGGTTGGTTTCCTTCAAGTCTTTAATTTCCCTTTTTGTTTACCTTCAGCCTCCTATACGTGGAGCTCGACTGCAAGGCTTCATGTTAGCCACTCTGGTATCCTACTCTCTGGCCTTGAAATTCAGTGGTCACTCAGTGGTCACTCAGTGGCTCCCTTAATCTCACTGTTATCTTGTTCTGTGCTTTCCTTAATGCTCATTTTTTCTCTTAGAAGGGGTGTGATGGTTTTCTGCGCAACTTCTCAGCGCTCTTCCTTGGTAAGTTTTCAGTATCTTCACATCGGAGGTCTTGGCTCTCAGCGTGTTTCATCTTCCGTGAGCCTCACGGATGGGCTGAAATAGATCACTTACAATATTTTGGTTCCCTCCTATAAAGCAGGACATCTCTCATACTCTGCCTGTCAGGTGATATCAAAGTCCGTTTCCCTCAAGCTTTTTGCTTGTTTGTTGAAATCAAGGAATAAAAGGGAGATATTTAGTAGCCTAAGCAATAAGTTAGTGATAAAGGTGGCGATTTGGCATGGAATACTTACGGGCCTGTTACTCTTTAGGCTTCTTTGTTCAAACTTCCTTTCACATCAATATCTCCACTAGCTGATAACGTGTTGTATTTTGAAATGTCTCCTATTGGTCTCTTTAAATCACTTAGGTAATGTGGTGGTATCCTCACAACATGGAGCAGAGCTCATCACGTGCACTGTTAGGTTTCCCTCTCGACATGAGGCAGCAAGTTAAAATGCTATCACCTTGTAGTAAATTGAAGGCAAGCTACTGTCATGAAGTTCAGCCCGTTCTGCTCCATTCTCAGTATGTTGTGTTCAGCATTTTAAACTGTTTGGTTTTGGGGTTTGGGTTTTTTTTCCTCTCCTGAGCTTATGATTGCTCAGTAGACTTCGAATTTATTCCTTGCTTTAAAGCGGTGCAGGCAGAGGTGCTGTGCTGGGATTCATTGTCTTTCAAGTATCTCATTAGAATTGTGTTGTGTCATTTTGTGCTTTGTGTTTCCTTGTGTCCTGACAATGTATTTTGTTTTCCCTTCCTGGTTGGTACGCGGTGACTGTAAAGTTGGTGTGGCGTGGCAGCGGCTGTGCCAGAAGGGTCTTTGTTTCCTTTTCTATTCTTCATCGTGTCGCTGGGGTCTAACATAAGTCAAATGTTCACGCATGACTCGTGAGGTTGTGTGACTGACCAGTGCATCATGATCTCTCTTCAGCTGTGCTTGTAATGATCTGGTGCCTCGATCTGCCACTCTTGTGGCCAAGCTTGTGCTTTAGACGCTTACCCAACTCTGTCATGGCACCTTTGTGTATCTGGCAGGTTTTGCCCATTTGGTAGGGATGCTTGCTGGCTCAAAGTCTGGGCTGAGGTATTGCTCGTCGTTTATTAATGGGGGTTCAGCAAGTTGCCGTGATCAGTGACAAGAAATCCATCCTTTTCCTTGGAGAAGTAGTTGTTTCTAAGCCTGCAAAACACTTGCAACTGTAGTTCTTCTCCCTTTCTAAGGCTTTTTTGCTGTAGGAAGCGCTTCACTTTTGCTTTAAGTTTCTGAAAGCTGAGTGTTTTGCTGGACATGAGGAGAAGGACCAGAGTTGAGGACATCTTGATTGGAAGTATTGGTGTGGCTTTTTGGATTGCTTGCTTCAGCGCATGTGCGCAAACTGATATATTAATATAGCTTGAATCACAGGTTAAGAGGACACTTGGTGAACTACATGCCAGAAGGCTGTGCCATTCCTGTGTATTTTATACCTTCCTGTAGACAGCGGGACGTGCTAGACAGTGATGCTGAAAAAGAAAATCCAGCAGATACGCTGATGCTCTTTTTTCTAAAAGCAAGGCTTTTAGAAAAGGTGGCACGAAGAAAGCTTGGAGTTCTTCACTGCTTTTAAAAACGTTCACCTAATGGTGAATGAAGAATGATGTGTGTGTTTGCACTCAAACTCTTGTCAATGTATCAGTCCTGGAGTGAAAGATTTTTAAAAAAATTGAACAACAGGTAAGGTGTTTTTTTTTCTCTTTAGAGCTTTACCCCTCTGGTACATTTGGTGAAATAGTATCTAAATATACTTATTAAAACAGTTTAATCTTAATTTTCCTGACATTCCTTGCAAAGTTATTTAGGAGAAGCCCCAGATGACCGTGACTTTGTGTTCCTGATATCGTTACAGGTTTTTGAGAGGTTCTTAAATTGTTTTTGAGCTTTCTGCCTTTTTTGATGTGCAGCCATAACAAATTAAAATGGGTATGCACTTTTGTTTAAACCACTTTTAGACTGCCTTGTGAAACACGTACGCGCTTGTCTTCGGCCCACTTCCTAACCCACGCGCACTTGTCCGAGCTGCCTCTCGGGCAGTCAGTGCCCTTCCTGTTCTTGGCCACGGGAGCTCTGAAACCCATTGACCAACTTCCTCTGAGTTTCTTCATATAGGTGGAGGCCTTAAAACACTATAAAAATACCACGGCTCAGTGGTAGGAGCAGGATACCTGTGAGACCTGGAGTCTCTGGCTCTGCTGCTGACAGAAGCACTTGTGTTACGCACGGTCACCTACTCAACATCAGGATGTCTCCTGCAGCATGCTTTCATGGTAGGCTTGTAGCGGGGCAGAGAGAAAAGGTCCTCAAGGCAGAACCTGAAGCGACAAATGGGGAGGAACGGAGCTGGGTTCTTGTGTGGGTTTTTTGTTTTTCTTTTTAATGGGTGAGATAAGGGGTTCCAGTGACCTGCCCAGCACTGTGCATCAGGTTCTGTAGGCTTCAGTTCTGGAAGCCCCAGATCAGTGATCACGCTTCCCGTGAATGCCTCTGAGGCAGGTTTGCTAACCTAGTGACCTGCATGTTATATTTGACTCAGGTGGCAGTCTTCTGAGCAGCTGTTGCTGTATCCACTTACAGGAGGAAAGAGAATCAGAAGGATGTCTCCTGCTCTGCTGGTGCAGTCCAGAACTTAAGCCAGTAAAGAGCTGCCGGCTTTCCATCGTTGGCAAGGAAGGTCACAAAATTGGCTCTCAGCTACTGGTACCGAAAGATCGGGCAGGCCATCCTCTGATGCTGCTTGAATTAACAAGAAGTGGAAGTTTCTTCAGCCTGTTTCCTTCCTGCTGTGCTGTTAAGTTCTTCATGTTTGAGATGATAACCAGTGTCATAAAGTGACAAATTTGAGGCTGAGAATAGGAAGGTCTAGACATTGTCTGCTCTGGGCTCTGCCCTCCGAGGCAGTTGTCAGACAGCCGACAATGCAAGCTTCCAACTGAGGCATCACTGCATTTTTCAGCAACGTTATCAAAATCTTTCACACATCCAAAACTGTTTTCAGTGTATCTTACGCATTCATAATAGCTTAGTCATGGCATCTCGCTGGGCTCATTTCTGTGGTCTACAGCGGGAGACTGTTCTGCCTTCTACAGAGGAGTTCTGTACCTAACCTTCCTTTGAAAATCCTCTGACTTAGGCAAAACAAAAGATTAGTTTACAGACAAGAAACAGCACAAGTCTGGGATTTCGGCATTTCGGCTCTGTTACACAAAGGCAGTGATCTGCCCCTGCTTCCAGCAGTCACTGCTCGTAGCATCTTGCCATAGTCCACAGTGTGATTACTCAGATGCCTCTGTGCTAGCCCTAGATCTAGGTCCCATGGCAGAACTGCGCTATGTGACTGTTTGAGCTGCTCAGTCTCTTGATTTGTCCCTCAAAATGCTTTTGTAGTTTATCTTTTGGTAATCATAGAATCATTAAGGTTGGAAAAGGCCTCTAAGATCATCGAACCCAACACCCTCATGCCCACTAAACCACGTCCCTAAGTGCTGCATCTGCACGTCTTTTAAATACTTCCAGGGATGGTGACTCAACCGCTTCCCTGGGCAGCCTGTTCCAATGTTTAACCACTCTTTTGGTGAAGACATTTTTTAAATTTTTTTTAATGTATGAGGTGCTTTAAACTAAGTATGTATTATTGCAGTTTACTACAATGAGTTGATCTCCCCGTAATTTAAGAGAACTCTTTCATTGGTTTCTGGATAGTAATATAGGTAAAGCCTTATCCTTTCTGAAATGGACTATTATTAAATTTACTAGAAAAAGCTTAAAAAAAAAAGTGCATTGGGTTTTCTGTGTTATGTCTTTGCAATTCTGCACCTCTGCTTGGTACCCAAAGAGTCCGCACTTTCCTCCCAGCACTGTCTGTTCTAGAATTTCTTGGTCCTTTTTTTATTATTATTTTGAATCCTGATATCGTGAACGTTTTTGTCAAAATTTAGCAAATTTGTTTACTGTTGATAACGTCTGTAACTTTCAGGGCAGCAAGGAAGATTAACTTGAATTAATTGAAGGATTTATTTATAAGCCTCCAAACGAATGTCTGTGCCAGAACTTAATATGGTATAGCTGATCAATTTTATTTTGTGTGCTTGTATCCCTTCAGTTTGTAGGATTAGTGTTCCCTGCCATCTGCAGGGTGTTATCCTTATCTTCCTGCCACTTCTGAAGCCGTGCATTATACTCTGCTCCTTGGGCAACTGCTGAGCTTGTACAGCACCGCCACGTCAGCTTGCTGGAGGCAAGTCTTGTTCAACTTCCCCGGAGCTGTCAGACACCACTGTGTTTTTTTAGAAGGTCATTATCTCGGATACATATTCATCTGCCTCAAAGCATAGCTTTGTCTCTGAAAAGAAATGTAATGACCCGTCTACAGTTTGGGGAGAAGGGAACAAGGAAGTCATGTTCTGCATGATTGATACCAGCACTGAATGGGTGGTTTAGACGTTCAAAGCATTAAAGCGAAGCTGAGATCTTCTGAAGGCCGTGGTACAAAGGACAGTTCCACCTAAATGGTCGTGAGTTGAGAAATTACAACCTCTGAGATGGAGGAAGCTAGGAGGTGGTAAATGCTTCAGTTTCTCTTTCGGAAAGAGCTGAAGCAGAACAGCGTCTGATGCTTGAGGAGCCCTGGGCGGTGGTCTCTCCTTCTCCAGAGGTAAGGGGAAACCTGGGCAGGGCAGGAGTCTCTCTTCACCAGGCCTACTTTGGAGACGCTAGTTTAAGTGAGACAGTGAAGTTCACTTTAAATGCATGTTGCAATTTTAGCATTCCTGTACCAGCTTAAAAACAGATTGAAGGGAAGTAAAAAGGCAAAGTAGTCCAACGTGCAGGTGACTATAAAATCTGACTCTCACAGTGAGCCTACAGAAAAAGGAACTACTATTGTGGTAGTTAGTATCTGCTGCTTCTTTCGAATCCTCTGACTATTATCGCATCAAGTCAAACGAGATCAGATCCTTCAATTACTCCGTGTTTCCGACACAGCTAGAATTATCTAGAGAAGACTGCAGGGCTAAAGCCCAATTTTTTGTGTAAGCC
>NW_008823921.1:465696-496923 GCF_000699105.1 Pygoscelis adeliae | reverse complement strand
CCCTTTCTGTGAAACAGGCGCGCTTCAAGGTCATTCTGCTTTTGGTTTAGGGTGCTCTAAATACAGCAAGAAAGCAAATGACCGGCAATGGCTTTGTCTTGCGGATGGTGACACACTGCATGCCACTAAGTGCTATTTCCCATTGAGTTTTGACACTGGTCTTAACCCTCTGGGATATTTTTGAAGAAAATAGAATTGAATTAGGGGTTTGCTTCAGATTACACAATGTGATGTTTGGTTACGACATGCAGAAGAACTGGCACGGCATTTACTCACCCCTCCTGAAGCCTGCGGACCACTTCTTGCATGCACTGCGTGGTAGCCACACTGGACGCCGAGTAGCTCTTTCTCTTCAGTTGCACAAGTCTTACAGTTGAGAGGTTGACCTCAGATCTCAATGCAATCTCCTGAGAAAGCCTCAATTTTGCGTTAAAATTGTATTTAATTTACTGGAAATTCTTGGCTTTCATCACCTACCCCGATCATATCAAAGCTGATATCCTCTCCATGTTATAAAAGCTTGTAGTTGCAAACAGGCCTCTTCCCCCTCTTATTTCTGTATTGAAGTTGATTATCTTGCAGCGATTCATAGCTGTGTTTCCTTCTTGTGGTAGTTTGAACTTTTCATCCAACTGGCATCACGAGTATTTCCATCTCTTCCTTTTTAGGAGCATCATTTCTTTGGGAAAGAAATGCTGAGGAAATATTTCTAATTATTTTATCTCCTTAATAGGAAACTGCTGCCCCAAACTCTCTCTCTTTTGCATTTGAAAAGCTGTCAACTTTACTGTGTGGTTTGCTGACTGAGTTCCTCTGTCACTCTGCTCTCGAGAGGAGAAATCGATGGTCTTACTCTTGTAGCAGTGGCAGAAGCTGGAAAAGTGGTTCTAGTAGTTGAAACCCTCTCTACTCATTTAAGCGTATGAGGTTTTTTTGTTTGCTTGGCAATGCACTCCCATTTCATGGAAAGGAGAGGCATTTTCCATCATGAGGCAGTATTACGGTTGGCTGTAACCGAATATTTGAGGGGATGAATCACCGACTCTTGGGCTGCGTGTTGCAGAGAAAATGAGCCTAATGCCACTTGGAGCTGACTTCTCCATTGGCGTGTTCTGTCGGATGATTGAGAGGAGGCCTCTCTCGAGTAGGCTGGGCATCCGCGCTGCCAGGCAGGTGCAAATCCACTCAAATAGCATTCATTTCAGTGGCTGATGGTTATATTCACCCCCCCGGGACTTCCAGCTGTGACAGGTTGGTCAGTCTGTGCAGCTTGCAACTCCTTCGTGCATCCACGCACGTGCTCGAGCCTGCCAGGAGAGCAGCTGCTGTGCTGTAGCAGGGGTGGTCCCGACGGCCGGCGGAGCCGTGAGGGGGCACAGGAGGCTGCTGCTGGCAGGGCTCCGGCGGGGCCCCAGCAGCTGCTTCTCTCCTCTGCAGGGGAGGTGTCCAGCTCGAACGGCGTGGAGCCCGGTGCTTTGTTTAGGGGAAAACAGGCTGGGACGGCCGTTCGGGGTGGGTGTCCTGCAGGTGCTCTCTGGTGTAAAGGAGGCGGTGTTGGACACTGGCGTTCTCTGCTGTTCCCACAGTATCAGAGAGGTATCGGTACCAGATACTTCTTACAGAATAAAAATTTGATCAAATGTTTGGCAACATCATAGTCCTGTATCCCAAAGTAACATCTGATGGTCAGAATTCAGAGTGAATGGATGACCCCTGCCTGTTGAAAAGCAGGTACTGGCTGCTGCTTTTACCATTTCTTGCACTTAAAAACGTGGGGTTGAGCTTTTATTAAAATACCACTTCAAAGTAAAATAAAAGTGTTATCGCTTCTATAAATCTGACTGCTGTTGTGAACAGCTTTCACAGTCTTGTTATTGCTTTCTAAATTTGCCAAAGAATATTCCTCGGGCAAGTGCAAAACTGATGGGATGGGGCTTTCTAGCACTGCAGTGTGTCTGAACAACATGGGGGAAAGCGGTCACAGCTTTTAACATGGAGAACCTCTTTTCTTTCTATCCTGTAGCCTAGCTCTTGCTGGTATTCTCACGCACAGTCGCTTCATCTGAAGACTTTTGGATCTGCTTTGACTTGCACTATCTGTTTAAGAAAATGGTGTTTGCATGATGTCATTGTAGCCTTGACAGGAGGCAATAGGCTTCTGTTCCAGTGGCCTTCCAGAGAAACTTGCTCTTACTCTTGTGCTGGTGCTTAGGAGTATCTTAGCCGTTAGCTCATAACGTATTTGGGTTAAAGAGTGTCTTGATGTGATATTAAAACATGAAAGGTAAAAGTCACAAACCACACTGAATTCTCCAATAGCATAATTTTTAAGAAAACTGGTATACTTTGGTCAACAATTGGTCACAACATTATAATGGGAGACTGCTAAATTTTAAAACCAGTTGCCGAGACTCTTAGCTGTGTATCTACTGAAAAAGAATTTAAATGGATTATGAAAGATTAGTTCTCTTCTTTAGCTGTGCTTTAACAGCAAAACAAACGTGGCCTTTGTCTCAGGAGACTGAGCTACTGACTCTTGGGTGAACGCACTAGGAAAGAGCCTATTTGTCTGTTACCGTATGCTTGCTGTTATGCCCGGCTTTAAGTATATCCTGCCAGGTAGGACAAGAGGCTTATTTTGGCCTATCTCGATACTGCTGTTGTGATATTCTTGTTTTGCTCCTTGAATTTTTTTCTTCTTTTAGACAAAGTCTTTAAAAAAAAGTTTCCAAGTGAGTTGTTCGTTCTTTCTTTTCCTTCTGTCTTCAGGGACTCTTCAGCATAGTTCCTAAAAGTGAAAGCAGAGTCAACCGTAAAGACTCACTGCCCACGATAAAGGCTTAGAGTGCTGCTTTTCCAGATACAACTGCATCTGTGCCCTGAAGAAGTACAGTCCACTTTGGTTACAGCGCTTTGTGAGCAAGCCCAACTGTTCCTGAACCAAACGTACTTAAGGGTGAGTTGATCATAATTGCTTGTTTCTAATCATGCTTTAAATTGTCAAACAGAAAAACCTAGGTTTCAATAATCAGTTTTGATCTTGACTTCTGTCTATTTTTGTTTCCTTAGGTAGGTTCTTACTCATTGCTAATCCCTAAAATACAGCTTTTCCCTACTTGTTTTGATGACAGAGTAGATTCACTGTGTTAACGTTTTCTTAAGTTTCAGAACAGCTTAACTAAATTCAGAGTCTAAATCTGTAACACACTAACAATGCTGTCTTACATTTTAGTAACATAAAGTTACTAAAGTTAACATAAGTTACTGAAATACTCTTAAATGATGTGGATTCATAAATAGATGCATATTTTTTTCCTTCGAAAGACATGTTTTACATTTCATGTAACTAGCTCTTCTTTAAAAAACAACCAACCAAAAACCTCCCAACCTTTTAAAGTCATTTGAACCAATTGTGATCTTACACGATTCCGTTCAAGATCTATGCAACCTGTATTGCCACCCACACATCTACTTTTTACTCGCTGACTGAGAAGATAACAGCTGTATTGGCTCACATGGAAGGACTCCTGAGCCTGGTGTCCCGCCTCTTGTTGTGGTCAAACTGCTTAGAGAATAAGGCAAGCATGTTGTGATGCTGAAACCCTTTTAATGATCTGTGGTTTAGGAATTTCTTGAACCAGAAGTCAAGATCTTGTATTTTTTTGCAATTAATATCCCTTGAGGGATTGCCCCCCCAAGTTAACCTTCCGTTAATTTCTTAATACTGAACTTTCCACCATGCTAAAAGAAGATAATGTACTTCAAACCTACAGAAGCGTCTGTGAGAGCTTGTTTGCAGTGCTTTTCCAGTGACAGCTGTACATCCAGAGACTTGCTCATATGACCAGTGTCTGGCTTCCCAAATAACGTTGGTAGGATCTTGTCCCAGTTGGCAGCCAGCAATTGCACAGTTGCCAGTTGGCCTTGATGGTAGGGAGCTTTTGATATTTGAAAGGTGGCAACTGTCTTTGACTTACTTTTAATTCTATGATGCTACATGTCTGCTGTTAAATAGATTACTTAATTGTAGAATAGTAATAACCTGTTACAGGATATTCACCTAACTTCTAGCTTAAATGTTAAACTTGATTCTTCAAAGAATAATATGAGTTTAGTTTTAAAAGTTAGTTACTTATTCTGGCATTTTTGAAGTGCATAAGTGGTGAAATGGTGTCTTTTGAAGGGCTTTATTTTGCCTGAGACTTTACATAACATTCTATAGAAATGTACCCTACGGCTTGAAAATAACTTGTAATGAGGCAGGGTTTTGAATCCTTTTGCTCTTTCTAGCATTCTCAATTCTGTGATTCTGAGGGACTGCCCTACAATCCCAGTTACTAGTGGACCTGTATTTGATCCAAACCATTTGAATCAAGAACAAAAGAATGACTGAAACAGTCTTGGAATACCCAAAAGGGGAAGGGTGGGTTGACGCTAGGGCCGAACAAGCATACGACCTGCACAGAAAACACCCCTTTCAAAATCCCAGTTAGATTTGTAGGCATTAAAATGGTGTCTGTAATTCCTGTTTATTTCAGGGTCGGTACTTTGTGCTGCTTTGGGTGAGAATTCAGTTGATTCAGGCACGTTCCAAAAAGACGTGTTTATGCGCAGATGGGTTAAACCCAGAGTTCACTGTTAAATCTATTGTTTGTTGAGATGATATTTTGTAGAGTGAGTCTGGAAATGACACTGAATATTCCTGATGTGAAATGAGAACCTTAAATGTGCAGCCTTAAGTAAAGGCGTGGCTTGAGCAGTATGTCTCTAAGGGGTAAAGAACAAATGAAACTGTTAATACTTACCACTTAAAGTGTGCTAGATGTAAGGACAAAGTTGTTCCTCTGCATCCAAAAACCATGGAAGAACTGAGAAATAATAGGTAGTGTAGAAAGGAATGGTGTGTGGGTGGAAGCTACTTCCCCAGTGAACTTCCTACTCCTCCTCTTCCTTCCTTTCCCCCTTCCCACAATAGACTTCAGGTACAAACCTCGTGTTTCCTAGGTGCTTTATTCACTGAGACTGATTCTGTTTACTAAAATAGGAATTCTTCTGTTATTCATTAGAAATAGTAATACTGACTCTTGTTTTGGGTTTGCTTTTTCAGACCTCCTTCTGGATGACCAATGTGTATTGTAACCGATTATATCGGGAACTAAGTCTCCAACTTCCCATACATTCCAGCTGGTAGCAACGCTTATAATGCAAAAAAATCACAATTCAGGATCACACAAACATTACTCCTAAAACTTTCTAGATGATTGTAGTTGCTTTGGTTGTGTTCTATGCTAGCAGAAGCCTTTTTCAAGGTTTACTGTTGACTCTAGAGCACCACATTCCCCGCCTACTGGGAGCCTTGGGGACTAGCAATATGGGAAACTCATGTGTTTGCCGCGATGACAGTGGAGCAGAAGACAACGTGGAATCTCAGAGTCGGCAAACAGAGAACAGTAGAGTACACGTACCTGAAGCAAGAAGCCACCCAAGGGACCCTGTCCGTCCACCCAGGAGAGGTCGAGGGCCTCATGAACCAAGAAGGAAAAAACAGAATGTGGATGGGCTAGTACTTGACACACTGGCTGTAATTCGGACGTTAGTAGATAAGTAAGTACCTCCTCAAGGAATAATTCAACATGAATGAAAATGTTCTTGTCTTCTCTCAAACTGTGACTCCATCCTCTCACCGATCTACACCTGACCCTCCCTGAAGCAGCCACGTGTTTCCATCTGGAAGCTTAGGAGAGGAGCACCTTTCCTAGGTAATAGAAGTAGCTCCTGAGTGCCCAGGTACAGACTCTTCCAGGAGCTGAGCAGTATTCTCGCAGTTCCTGTATGGGCCTACACCCAGGTGGGATGAGGAGTGTGCTCAGTGTTTCTTACCTGGCATAGATATGCAGTTTAGGAAGCAGTGAACACTCCAGAGTTTGGGAACTTCCATCCTAAAAATTGGTTGTTGTGCAAGATTTCTGTTTTCAGGCTGTATTTACTACTTTGGAAATGGTTAAGCAAAACTGAGAGCTTTGATCTTTGTTAGCTTGTATAAACAGACTGAGGTTTTCTTTCCAGTTATAAGTCTGACTACTCTTTAAAGACCGCGCGTTGTGGCTGTTCAACTCATGATCCCAGTATTGCATTCCTTGCATGCTCGAAGCATCCATTAAGGGTGTGGGGGATATTTATGGATTCATCCTTTTTTGTTTTGTTTTGTGTTGCTTTCTACAAAGCTTTAAAAGGACCTTAAAAATCATGCGTTAAGTTAGCTCATCACCTCCTGGGTTAGGTGCAGGCTAGGAACTGGAAAGGCCAAAACAGAAGGAAAAACACTATTGTAGCTTCACAGCTGGGGTTTAAGGTGGATGAGGCTTAGGATAAGTGAGCCTTGTTTCATATACTTGCCTCTTACTCTGGAATGTGCCCACAGAGGAAGAGTTTGCCTTCCTGTTGTAAAATGCTTTAAATGGAAATATCAGGACATACTTTTTTCCTGAACATTTAAATCTAAGAGGGTTTTTTTAAACAGGTTTTATTTTTGTGGTCTGTCTTCAAATCATTAAGTTAAAATCATGGCAAATTTTTTTGAAAGTCTCTCCCTAATCTTGCATGCCTTCCCCTTTCCCCTAAGTTCAGCTCCTTAAGCCGCTTCACAACACTTTTGTGCATAGTCGATCCTGTTCCTGTGGGTCTTGCAATCGGTTTTATAATCTTGTAAGCACTTCCCTATGCTACTGAGGGACAATAAACATAGTTATTTCACTGATCCTGGAGTCCTGTTTCTGACAAATTCCTGAAGCTACTGTATGTATTTTTTTTCATACAGACTCCAGTGAAATACTTTCTTAGACTCACATAATCACGGAGGTTGGAAGGGACCTCTTGACGTTCATCCACTCCAGCCTCCTGCTTAAAACCCAGGTCTAGCGGGAGCAGGTGGCTCAGGGTCTTATCTAGTCAAGCGTTGAACATCTTCAGAATATAGAGATTCTCCACCTCTTTGGGTCCCTGGTCCGGTGTTTGACCACCCCCATGGTTTAAATAAGTAACTATTTTTAAAAGTTGGAGTTTCCCATGTTCCAACGCACCCCTGTGGCCTCTTGTCCTGTTGCTGTGCACCTCTGAGAAGAGCCTGACTCTGTCCTCTCTGCTCTTTCCCATTATGTAGTTGCAGACAGCAATATGATTTCTCCTCCTTTCCACTACCCACCCTTAAGGATGAACAAACCTATTTCTCTTAGCTTCTGCTTGTATGTTATATTCTCCAGCCCTCAACCATCTTGGAAGCCCTCTGCTAGACATGTTCCCTTATAGCAATGTCTGTCTTGTCCTGGGGAGCCCAGAAGTGGGCTGTACTGGTATACCGGTTTCCCTTGTTTCATATTAAGGCAGATGGCAAGACACAGCCAGTTTTATAACACAGCTAAATATTACAAGTTCTTGCAGATAAGACAAAGACCCATGGCTATGAATAATGGAGGGTCTGTTCACGAGGCAAACTATCTAAATGTGTCTGAAAAAAGTTTAAGGAGCCTTTCTGCTAGACTTGAAGCTAATGATAAGCCCTTTTTAGATTAATAGGAATGTTCACATGGAGGAAAAAAAAAATCATGTCTGGAAATCTTGGTTTTCGGCGTAAGTGAGAGACTGTAGGAATAAGTATGCTCCATTATCACCTGCCTCCTAGAGCCTGATTTTTCAGTTTTGAAAACACCACAACTGAAGGAAATGGTAGGGAAGCTGACAAATCTCCTTTCACGTCAAAAAATGTGCAAGAATAAAGTCAAACTAAAATGCAACCATGTAAACCAAAACTAACAGCAGGTTGGAAATGCGGGCTTCAGTGTGATAGTACAGCCTTAAAGAGGGAAAGACAGCAGTCTAAAGAACGGAAGGCAAAACCCTTTTTCTGACAATTTTTTTCAAAACTCTATACTGAAAGTTAATACATGGGAACACTCAGATGAATTGTAAATTAAGTTGTTATACTGTGATCTGCAATGAACAGTTGCTTTCCCTGTTTGCTATTTGTTTGGATTTTCTTGTTGGGTTTTTTTTGTTGTTTTGTTTTATCAAATCTCAAAGTTCAGACCTAAAACATATCTGGCAACTGCTTTTTTTCTCTCATATCTAGAGATATCTCCTTTCTAGAAGGAAAGGAGTTAAGTTTCATTTCCTAGCCTCAGAAGGATAAGTACTAATTTTTGCAGTTCATATGAAGTGCTGCTTTGCAAATTAAGAAATTAGCAAAATGACTTCCTCATTTTGTTTCCAAATGAGGAAGGTGTGTGCTGGAGGGGATGTTTGGAAATTAAGTGGTTAAAATGGCAAATCCGTGGGACAGGACTCTCCTTTGCTCAGTGCCGTACTGCTAACATGGACTACCCATGACAGAATCAGAAATCTTGCTGATAAAAATGGCATCCTTTTTTATCATAGCCTTTACTGGTACGTACGGTATTTTTTTTTCCTTCTTTGAGTCTTTACATCCTTTCTCTTGAGGTAATTCTGCTTGCAGTATCACACTTCTTTTTCCTGCTGGGGAGATTAGTTTCCAGAAGAAAGGCAAAGAGATGCTTGGAGGAAAGACAAATAATACTATTTGTTTCAAATGTTACGGCAATATAAAAATGGGTTAAACTTCACTTTAGCATTTTCTTGTGGAAATATTTAAGAATGTGTTAATTCTTTGGTAAGAAAAGCACGTGTTTACATCATATATTTTTAGTCAAAACAGATTTTTTTTTTCTCTTATCTTATAATCAATCCTCCCAGAGTAGGTAGTTTTATTATCTGCATGATTAATCTGTGTTGAAATTTCCTAAAATTCATCTGTGTTTCACATTTCCAATTCCATTTCAGAGCTGTATGATAGAAATTGAGTGTGGAACTATATCATTCCAAGCCTGGGGTTAGTTCGCAGTGCCTAAGTAGCACTGAATAAAGCATTTAGGACATGGTGCTGCATAAGCTTTTTCTGGACCTGGAAGTCCTGAATAGGATTTTGAGATCTTGCTTTAAGTACTTTCAATGGCAGTGCCTGCTCACATAAACAGACCTGGCCATAGCTTCTTGTCCCTGCTCCAGCAAACCAGACTGAGGAACTGATCTAATTGGACTTTTGATGTTTTTAATATTGGAAAGGGAATTGGGTTAAATATCTTCTGTTAAACTGCCTTAACTATTTCTTGCAGCTCTTGTCAATAAGTTTGAAATCTATGATGCTGTTAGGTGGCTTGCCTTTAAGTTTTGTGGTTTGTTTTGGGTTTTTTTCATATTTATATATTTAGTAGAGAATTTCTGGGAAAACATCATGTTTAAGCTATGTCCCTTGTGCCCCGCTCTTGGTTCACTTCATGACCCCTGACATACAGTCTCTTGTTACGTACTCCGAGGGACCCTGCTAATGAATAGCACTAAGCCTAAGCATTATGTTCAGCTTTTAGACATGCAGATATGGATCACCACTTCATTTATCAGCTAGTGCAGATACGCAGATGTTGACTTTGAGCCAGAGGAAGGCTCAGATCCCATCTGTGTTTCAGATGTGAAAATGGCATGAGCAGTCTGCAGCCTACGTAACTTCCTTTTGTTAAATACTTACTGGATTCATTTTCTGTCTGTGTATTACCATTTTATTCGGTGTATTATGTTGATGATTGTGCATAAATTTTGACATGTGTAATATCTCTTTCAGTGACCAGGAGCCTCCTTATTCAATGATCACGTTGCATGAAATGGCAGAAACAGGTATCAAGGCACTGTGTTGGGCATTTCAGTTGTGACTCCAAAGTGCAAAAAACCCTGCTTCTTTTCTTTGCGAAGGAAAAGACATGCTAGCAGTCTGTGTTATGACTTGCTGTAGCTCTAGGGATGCGGGATCCAAAGCACAGTTCTGCCCTTCAGAAGCTTCACTGAGCTCATTGCATTTGCCTGATTTTTTTGAACTCCATTAAACTTCCCACGTGAACTCTCAGAAGCAGCCAACGGATGGCCTGAAACACATTGTAATGGCATTAAACCGTAAGCCACAAAGAATGTCTGTTTGCAGTAAGGCAGAAACAACCCATATATGTATGTAGACATGGTTTAAACCCACGTGCTCCAGTGTTGGCAAATAGTACGTAATTTTTGTTTTGGGTTTTGCTGTCCTTAGACCTCTGCTTTATTGATGTGGTTGTTCCAACCCTGTCCCTAAGTACTCCTGCAAGACGAGCCGTGTTTGTGCAAGGGCTGTTTTATCTTTGTTACAGTAGGAGAAGTTCTCCCAGCTCAAGACCTCCACCAAATTTCTGGCTTAGGTGAATTTTTGTCTCTCTTAGTAGAGTTGGTACTGGTCTTAGGAAATGTATTTCTATATCAAAATAAATTAATCAACCTGATTAGATATTACAGCAATTCAGTAGAATGTTTTTCAGGGAAATGTGCTAACAAAACTCAAGCCCCAATGTGTTACTTATATTTACCTGTCATTATTGAAGGGAGCGCTAAGTCTCTTCAGCCTCACTCGCTTGTATGCAGATACAGGCTCTATCTTTATTGTCACTTCTAAGGGAACTACTTCCTCGTAAATCCAAATCTGTTTACTTTATTAGTAGCTTAACGTCTTATATGCGGATTGTTGTTTACTTGCGAGTAGAAGCCCTTCTCTACTCATTAAACAGTGAGAGCTGTTCCTTATGAAAGGAAATTTTCTGTAGACCGCCAGGCATGGGACAAGCTAATGCAGTTCCGCTGAGGCCCATGTTACTTGAGGGAGTTCAAGAAGAGTGCTCTGATTCTGGCTAGAAGAAATATTTCTTCAGTGTCATCGTGGATGCAGCATTTAACACTTAAGAGTTGACATTGGACACTGAATATCACACTGGAACAAAGCGCTTGTCCGTACTGGTCATGAGTGTTCCTTCCTCATACTAGTGGGAGCTAGAGGATGCTCTGGCCTGGGCAAGGCTGTTCTCCAGCTTTTTCTCTCTTCGTTCTCCTCTGAACAACAGAGGTGTTCGCTGTTACCCAAGCTGCTGTAAACTCTTTTTTTTCCTCCTTGAATTTAAACTTCTAAACTATTGCAAACTAAGACATTGATGTAAAAAGTAAACTGTTGGTTTTTTTTCTTTTTCCTAGTGTCTGTAAACTCACTGGGTAATTTTGAGGATTTTTCAATTTACATTTATGGATGTATTTTGAACACTTCAGAATTGCAGTCTTAATTCTGAGCGTTACTTCTGTTTTGTGGTTGACAGATGAAGGCTGGTTGGAAGTTGTCCAATCTTTAATTAGAGTTATTCCATTAGAAGATCCCCTTGGACCAGCTGTTATAACGCTACTACTTGATGAATGTCCACTGCCAACAAAAGTGAGTCTGAAGTGTTATGTATTTATCTGTGGCTGAATTTCAGTTATTTGTGGTCGCCACACCCATGATAGCTTCTGGGTGGGTTTCACCGGTGATGCAAGACTGTTAGCTGTTCAGAAAATGGGTGTAACTTGCAACTTTGAGTAATTTGTGGTGGCTTGGTATCTAATTGCTACTTAATGCTAGAAGCACTGCGGGGGGGGGAAGATAAATCTGGTCTATGGGGAAGAACGAGAGGCCTTTGGTCTTTAGCTGCTTTTCTTGCTGTCCTCCCCTGCCGTGTGGTACATGCATGCTGTGCAGTGAGGGTGTACAGATGCTACAAAAGCAGTACAAGTTCCACTGTTTCGTTCTCAAGTTCTGAAAGCTGCGCATTTACAAGTCACTATTGAATTTGTTCCTGCCCTGCACATAAGGAATGCAACACAAGTGGTAAGTTAAACAAATGACATTTTTTAAGTACAAAATATCTAGATGCAGTTTTGGCAAACTTGAATACTTCTTTTTTTTACTGACCGCTAATCTGTTTTTTGGGTGGAAAGATGACCTGAGGTGTTCATACTGTGTCGGCGTGGGTGTTTTAGTGAGAGCCTCAAGTGCTTCAAGATGCTAACCATTGTTGAATCCCTTTAAACGTGATGATTGTATAGAGAACTCGTCTGTCTTCAAATGCTTGTCATGATCTCATTTCATCAGAAATTGATGATGACATCATTGCAGCTTTCATTTATCGATTTACTTCTTATGCTGCCAATTTTAGTTTTCAGTTTGCATTCTTAGGGATATAAAAAGCTGGTAGCTTCTTGTCTTACATAAATGCGTGAGTGGCTGGAGAGCTAGTCAAGCTCTCTAACTACCTGAAGTGAGGTTTTTTTTCCTCTAGGCTGTTGATTAAAGTAGTCTGAGACTTTTGAACAAGTTAAATGTGGTATAGACTGTCACACAGACTGCAAAATGATTTTGAAAACAAAGCTATGACTAGGAATTTTGCCTGCTTTGAAAAAGAAATCAGGAAATGGAGACCGCTGTGAATGCACCACATGAAGAGTGATTCTGTATTTTTTTGGTCGGCTTTACAACGTACTTGGCAATCAAATGATTTGTTTTTCAAAAGCCACGCTACTCTTATTTAGGTACTTTAATTTTAAGGAGTTAGCTATGAAATAGTTGACCTTAACAAGACAAAAGGAATAAGATGCCTGTTTCTGGGGTGCACAGAGGGTTTTTTTCCTGTGCAATCTCTTTACGGCACAAGGAGCTGCAGTTGTGGGATCTGCTGGTTACATGCAGCCTAGTAAAGTGTTTGCTGCTGTTCATTTTCTTTCCATTCAGCGTAAGTTTTAAGTTTTTGGTCTTAAGGGTTTTAAGTCAGTGCCCCACTTCTGTGACAGCTGGAGAACAGCAGCAGGCTGTATTTCATTTTCTGTTATTGTAGGCTATAAAGTCCATAAAGTTAAAATGGCAGTGCAGTAAACTGTTTATTCTATAAAGTCTTTATTTAACTCAGAATAGTTGTTCTCTGTGACTGTTCTAATAATGGCTAAAAGCAGTATCAGAGTATGTCAGGAGTCTAATTTTAGTGAGGCTTTTCCATCCCAAGTCTGTGGCTCAGTCATCCTTTCTTCTTTCTCTATTCTTTCCACTTAGTGTCAGTCCTGTTCATCAGTTCTGGTTTTGTGGCTTTTCTTTTGGGAACATAACTGCTTTTCAGTGTTATCTCTGTACAAACCTCGGACCCTAGCGCAGTAAACTGATTTCAGTGTGGCTCAGAACACAGTTCAGAAAAACATATATTCAACTTGAGCGGTACTCACTTTTTCTCCAAATGGCCAGCTGATAACTTCAATATGAGGAGTTATTCTATTTTAATTAGATCCTAGCCTGAGATGATGCAGTTTCAGTCTGAATCAGCTGAAACTGTCATGGAGTCTGGAAATTTGAGGGGGATTTTGAACTTTGTGGGGTGGGGTTCTCCCTGTGGGATAACTTGTTCTGGCTCTAGATTAACCCTTAACTACTCTGAAAATGGAGGGTATGCTCTAGATCTGTCTTGAATCTTATCCATACCATACTGCCTGAATGAAGCAAGTCAAAGCATGGCATTTTAGATTTATTACCCTCACTGGTTACTTGCTAAACTACTGTGACTACAGAAAGCCATTTATGCTCTCAAGAATACCATTTATGATGTCCTGTAAAGCTGACAGCATCCTAAATTTACAATGGGGATGTAGGCTCTTTTTTTAGGGCGTGTCTCTCTAGTCCTGAATTCGTAAGTCTAAAACAGCCCTTTTCTTCTGGAAAGGGTGTGAGTTTTAGGACTCTCGAAACAGATTAGATGGCAGCAGTGCCATATGTGCTGATTGGTGGTGTTTGCCTTTGACTACCATTCTAGTTCCTATTGCTCTAGGTAGCTCAGTTCTGTGTGTCCAGAAGTGTCCTGGGTTGTTGATCACTGTTGTGATAATGGTGGTAATTTTAATAACCCTGGTGGTAATTTTAAAGTTACAACTCTTGGGTATGTTGAACTTCTCTTCCCATCTCTTCTTTATTATCTTCTTATCTTAGAAGATAACCATCCCATGCTGTCTGTAATATGATGCTGACTTTAGTAATATAGTGTAAAAATAATTTGTTGTCCTATATTGAGTTGGGGGAAAACTGTATCTGTCAGCAATGTTGAAGAGATTTCTGATTTTTCTTTTTCAGGATGCGTTACAAAAGTTAACTGAAATACTAAATTTAAGTGGAGCTGCTGCTTGCCAGGATGCTTGTCACCCTGCCAAACACCGGAATACAACTGCAGTACTGGGCTGCTTAGCAGAGAAGTTAGCAGGTAAAGCTGTGGGATTCTTCTGGAAGTTCGCATTTGGCTCGCTGAAGCACCTTCTGCTTTAGCACCCACATTGCAGACTAGTTCAGAAATGTTTTCTTAGAACTGAATAACGTTCTGCATCAAGGGCAGACCTTGTGTGACAGGTGTGACAAGAGTCTACTGCTTGATTAAAATGTTGAACAGTCACTAGCTTGGGTCTGAATGAGCCATTCACAATCCCAGATACATAAAAAGACCAAATCCTTCCGATGCGTGGTTAGTGATTGTGGATCAGTGTGTGTTTATGGTATGTTGCCTTAGCACTGCTAATCAGTCTTTTCTGTAGACCTGCTCTGGCTGTGTGTGAATTACTGAGAACACGTCATTCTTTAGCCAGTAGGCAGAGTACCAATTTAGTAGTCTTGGAGGCTGTATAGAAACAAGAGAAAAATGCTCTTTCCGCTAAACATGTATTGTTCTATTGTAGTTAGCTGAAAAGATTCTCTCTTCTGTGTTACTTAAAAGAAAATTGCTGGGATTCTATTTTAAGGTGACTTCTCATATAGAACTTTTTATTCCTTGTCATTTCTAGTACTCTGCTGGAAACTGAAGATTTTTTTTTCTGCTGATTGTCGGTTTTGTACCTAGTTTTTTGCTCCTTTTTTTGAAAGCAGACAGGAAAAGGAGGAAAAAGTGATTGTCCGGTATCACCTAATGGTTATTAAAAAATAATTTCAATATT
The DNA here is from genome assembly GCF_000699105.1 of Pygoscelis adeliae. Classification (NCBI taxonomy): domain Eukaryota; kingdom Metazoa; phylum Chordata; class Aves; order Sphenisciformes; family Spheniscidae; genus Pygoscelis; species Pygoscelis adeliae. The sequence goes on along the minus strand of NW_008823921.1, from coordinate 482,022 downwards.
TCTGTCAAAAAAAGTAAAGAACAAGGACAGGAAGCATTTTTGTACTAAATACTTCTACCCTGTTATACTAAGTCAAAATGAGAGACTGTATCTACTTTCGCCTTAGGGGTCACGGAACAGTTCTCATTGTCAGCTCAGGCAGCAAATACGTTAATGCTGTGTTGGAACCCACTGCAATTCGTTAGAGTTCGTGGATGCCAGAGTTTGATTCCCTTGTATCTCTCCCTCAATTAAGCAGGCAGTATTTCAGGGCTTTTTTTTTTTTTTTTAATTGGCTGCTTGCTATGGTGCTGCTGCAAACTGTATAATTAACTGTCAAGTAGGCTATATTAGATGCTCTGTTTTTCTTATTTTGGGCTACTGGTAAATGGAGCTGGTCTTTATACTTTGATTCTGGAAGTAAAGGGGAGCCAGTCTCGTTTCGAAAGTAATGAGCATGAAAATGCTAAGCAGAGGCTGGTGACTTCTTACTTCAAAATCTCAGAAGTGTGGCTAGAACTCTGTACCTATTTACAGCAGGTAAACTGAATATGTTTGGAATTTGCCAGTAACTGTGTAATTATTAAATGTATAGCAAATATTTGACTGGGAACAATGATAATTGTTCTATAGTATAGTCCTGCCTTGCTGCGAAGTTCTTGGATGTTCTTTAATTTGTTGCCTTGTGTTTAAAAGATCTGTGCAATGATGAGTATATGGTAGTTCCCATGGATGAATTTAATTTTTAATGTTGTTGTAGGTCCTGCAAGTATAGGCTTACTCAGCCCAGGCATATTGGAATATTTACTTCACAGCTTGGTAAGTGTCTCTGATCTTTTTGTAGGTATCCATACATAGCAATTATAATGCAACTTACTTTTTTATTTTTGTGAAAAGTTAGGGTCATGTTTGGTAAATACTAGTGACGTATGTTATAGGAAGCTGAGATTCCAGAGAGTCTGTGGGATCTCCATCCTTGGAGACAATTAGAAGTCAATAGGACGAGGCACTGAGCAGCCTGATCTACTCGAACCAGCTCTCCACAGGAGGGTGGACTAGAGGAGCTTTGGAGGTCCCTTTCAACCGAAAGCATTCTGTGACAGACTAACAGCTTTTCCTATCCGTCTGTCCTGGGTATTTATTAAATAACTTTTCTTACTGCCCATGTTTAGAACTTCCAGTCCCATCCGACAGTGATGCTTTTTGCACTAATAGCACTGGAGAAGTTTGCACAAACAAGTAAGTATTAGCCTGATACTGCTCTTAACAGTCATACTATGGCTTCTGCTGCATGATTGTCACTTGCTTCATCTGATAACGCTTGTAAGCGTGAGAGAGACTGGATTGGTGGAAACACAAATATAGAAGAGAAATGTTTGTCCACTTATAGGCAAGAAGAAGTATTTATCGCTTCAGTGATATTCCTCTACCCCTTAAAACCCTTGAGATACTTGCTGAAACTTAGTGCAGTCCTTCCCAGTTAGAAATTGCTGTAGAAGGACTTATGACACGAGGCCTTTGTCACTGAAATAAATCTGTATTAGAGCTGGAGAACAGCTATGATTGGGTGTTTGCAGGCAGGAAAAAATATTTATTGCTTTGACACCCCCACCCATGAACCCTTAAGAGATTTGCTGAAACTCAGTCGTCTTCAGCTTAGAAATTGCTACATAAAGACTTATGACATGAGACCTTTGTTACTTGAAAAGAAATAAATCTGTATTAGAGAGTTGGAGAACAGCTGTGATCTAATAGTCTCTTGATGATGCAGCTCCATGCTGAGAAGTGGTATATACGAGTGCGAAGTTAATTTCACGTCTGCTTGGGGAAAGAATTTCATGCTGTTTGTAATACTGAGGTTTAAAGACGGGGAGGGGTTCTACTGCATTTGTAGAATGTTGCTATTTTTAACTAAACTTATCCCTAGTTTCTAGCAATTACTCTTTTTTACTCTTAAATTGCAGGTGAAAATAAAATGACAGTTTCTGAATCGTGCATTAGCGACCAACTGATCTTGCTAGAGAAATGGACGGATAATCCAGACTATTTAAAACGCCAGGTTGGATTCTGTGCCCAGTGGAGTTTAGACAATCTGTGTAGGTATAACAAAGGGATGGATTAATTTAATATTAATCACTTCTCCAAAAAGATGGAGGACTACTTTGTGTTTGTTTTGTATAAGCACTTATTGTAAACATACCTGACTGCATTTGTAATCACTCCCTTCAGAAAAAAAAAAAACAGGGGCAAATAAATCCAGTGTAATTGTATGGAAAGGAAATTTTGGCAAGGAAAATGTTTGTGAAAGGAAGTGGTTTGTACTCTGCCAGTTGAAGCTGCAATGAAAATTCTTCTTTGCACCGTATTTCCTGTAACCCACGCTTCAGCAGACATGCTGAGTAGCTAAATAGTGCAGCTCTGTCTCTCTGGAACAGCTGGATTACTGACATATCCTGGTGACAGTCACTACTGTGATCATACCCCAGCAGTGCACAGTCTCAAAGAATTATTAAAGACTTTTTTAAAGTAAAGATATGGTCTTGTGATCAAGAGTGAGAAGTGTTTGACAAAGCACTTTGCTAGATCTATCCCTTTGGATGACTAACAATCATCAAAATGGCTTGTTCAGTTGTGATTTCAAGGGTGAAGCAACTCTAAGGACCTTGTAGTTTCTAATGCCTTTTAGATAAATTTGGGTAAAAGGCCTTGTTGGGCTTTATGGGGCTTTAGCCAGCTTATGGAAGGCCAATGTCAGTTGTGTTTAGTAAACGTCTAACATCTGTGTAAGTGCTGTAGCAAGTTTGGGCTATCTGAAGGGTCCTAAGATAAGATTTCTGATTTGTAAATTAACATGCATGTGTCAGCAGTTTGACACCTGGCAAGAGAAATGCTTCTGATCCTTCCATGTGAAAAGGGGATGCAGGGAGAAAGAGCTGCTTTGGCTCAGTTCAAGTTCATCACCTACCTGAAAATGAGAGGGTAAAAAACTTTAAATCCTTGTTTTCCCCTTCCACTTCTTCCCCATCCCCAAAATCTTTTCCCCTGTGATGAATCAGAAAAACTCTGCCAACTGAATATACAATACAATGGTAAATCCTGAAACAGTGGCATCGTGGTATGAACTTGGACGCCTTAAATTTGCCTGTGGGTTTCCTGAAAGTAGTAATTAGATTGTAGGAGCTCTAGTCAGAGGTATAGGTCGTGTTCTCATGTTTAGAGGATATTTAACACACGGTGTATTGGAAGTGATGCTGTTTTCATGCAGGCAAAATATCAATATTTCATTCAGTTATGCCAAAAATTAACTGGATCCTAGAGAGATTGCTTGCCACTGTGCGAAATGTTTAAAATGAGGGTTTGCTGCAGCAGTGATTAAAACTCGTTTTATTTTGCAGTTTTAAAAGAAGGCAGGCAGTTTACATATGAGAAGGTTGACTTGACCAACATTAGGGCTATGCTGAACAGTAACGATGTCAGTGAATATCTGAAGATCTCGCCACATGGATTAGAGGTAGGATGTCACTTCATGATTTCAGCCTAAGAAGGAGTCTGAAGGAAAAGGCGGGTTTTAACTATTTTTCTTTGCTACTTGCTCCGGTGATTTCCTAGAATGAATCAAAGTTCTCTGCCAGCTTTGCCTAGAAAACTTGTTTTGTCGGAGGGTTGTAACATTGCTACACTGATCTCAATTGTAGAAATGTTCACGGTAAAGTAACAGCTGTATCTGTGCCCCAAAACCTCAGAAAAGTGAGGAGGATTCTTAAGTCAGCTGGCTTTTCGCTTACTCTGACCGAAATTGTTCACAAAGTATAATTCCTATTGTTTGTCCTGTCTAGTCTTGAAAAGCCCATAGCAGTAGGATTTTTGTCTCAGCCATATGTTTTTTTTTCCTTCCTCTGTTACTGTTTTAATTCATGTAACATGGAACACCTCTCCGTCCTTCGTACCAGGAGTCAGCTAACAGCCGATGACTTAGGTCTTCCTGTCCTGGTTGTCTTAGTCTTTAAATCTTTAAATTGACTCTGTCAACACTCTGTTTTGTTACTGGTTTTTTTTTTCTTTTCCTGTGGCTTACCGCTGAACAATTTTCTGTCTTGCTTACTTGCTAGTTTGTGTGACAATTATTGCTATAAAGAGAGGTCATTTTCTGTCTGAAGTGCCTCTAAAATTATGCTGGTGTATTCTTATATGCAAGAAACTTTATCCAGGGAAGAAAGGGGCTTGTTTGAATGCTAATTTTGTAGCAACTTAACTTTTGGGTTGGTTTTGGTAGGCTCGATGTGATGCCTCATCCTTTGAAAGCGTTAGATGTACGTTCTGTGTCGATTCTGGAGTTTGGTACTATGAAGTTACAGTCATTACTTCGGGAGTGATGCAGATAGGATGGGCTACCAAAGACAGCAAATTTCTCAATCATGTGAGTACATGTAATGCCATCTATGATGATGTAACTTCCGTATTTTTCTACTTACAACACCTATGAAAATAGCTCTGGTTATTCTGTGGTAGTAACTGAGCATTTGCGTGTTTCCTTCAATTTTTCTGTACTTTCATGAAGCTGTTTTTACTGAAGTGTTAGAGGTACAAGAAAAGGCTATATTGTCATTGCTGCAGACTGACGCTGTTCACACAAGTAATGCGTAGCTGCTAGCAGTGACAGCTTGTAATCTGCTTGCTCTTGTCTGGAAGCTACAGGGAAATGGCTTATTTCTTGTGGCTTAGTCTCTTCTGGGAAATTCTTTAGGTAACAGCGGTAGTGACTGTTTGTTTGTATTTGTGAAGTAAACGATTGCTTACTAGGAACTAGCAGATTATCGTGCGTTCACTTTTACACAGGTCGCAAAGCAGCCATTTGATTACCCTCTTAAACGTACTTTCATATTAATTTTCACAAGGGAAATAATTATTTAAATCAACTCTGGGATAGCACAGTATCACTGAATCTGCTGGTAGCAGTAATATGGTATGGTTTGGGTATGTGATGGCTTTTTAATTAAAAATAAGGATTACAAAAAGATTTAATCATCTACCTTCTTGCCTTTATTCTGTTAATACAGAATAAATACACTGTCTTATTTTATAGCTTGCTTTGCTCTCCCTCTCATCCAGATAACATAGTATGTTAGTCTTAATTCTAAGTATTCTTCCTACTATTTTACTCTTAAAATTATGTACTTACTAGCATTGAAGCACAATGTGCCATGTGCACATGAAGTCTAAACCTATAGTCAAAGAATAATCTCAAATGTTCTTCTTAAATCTTCGTGGTAACTGTACGGCTGTTGTAAACTCAGTATGCTGTAGCATATTTGCTTCAGTATTTCCATAATACTAAGAAAGCGTAATGATTACTACCCAAAAACTTCTCTGCTTCAGTTTAGGACTTTTCATGTTATCAGCCTTCCCAACTTCCATGAAAGTTCATTGAGGTGCAAGCTAGAATTTTAGTACAAAAGCCATGTATGGCCCAGCCTACCGCCACTGACCAGAATGGAAATACAGGGCTGTGGGATTTTAAGTTGACAATTCTACTGGCTGAGCTTGAGTAAGAAATATACCCTTAGCCCTGCTTTACTGTTGTAATTGCATGGCTTTCTGTTCCCACTTGGAATTTAATTTAGGAGAAGATTATGTGTATATATATATATAAAAAATGTAGACATAAGCAGTTAAAACTGCTCATTTCTGATTATTATAGAAAATGTCATTCTACAGCTGACTCAAATGCAGAAGCTGATATGAAGATAGGGCAAATACATACATGTCAGCAAATATTGATGGAAGGGGGGGGGGGGGGGGATGAGAGAAATAACATCAAGGAGATGAAGCAAACACCAGTGGCAAGAAACCTAACAGGAATGGGAGAGTGGCTTTTCTCACCGTTGAACTTAAGTCTTCCTCTGAGTTCAGTGGACTTGCTCCATTTCTTCTAATTATTCATGTAAATAGCATTGTCGTCTGCTGGTGTGTAACATGCATATATCTCTGCATCACATCCAAAGTCCAGTTCCACATTTCTAGCATGGAATTGCAAGTGTGATTTAAATTTAAACAAACAAAAAAAAAACCAACAAAACCAGAAAACCACAACGGAACAAAAATACCATACAGACCTGTCCTGAGCACAGACATTGTAGACACTGAGTGTAATGGAAACTGTGTGAAATAAAAAGCTGGGTGTCTGCCTTTAGACTGCTAAGAGGCTTAAAAGATTTTTTTCCCGCTTACTGTTAAGGAGCTTGGTGTATATGCATTTTGCTGTCTGTGCTTCCTGTACAAGGTATGAAAATAGGAGATGTCACGTCTCTGAGCAGGATGATTTTCTGTTGCCACAACTGTTTTTCTGGTGGCTAAATGCTACTGTTACTTAAGTTCATCAAGTGTCTACCTGAAATACAAGGCTATTATCTTCTGGGTATGTCACAAACACAGTCATCAGAGTAGCCATGTGCTCTTTATTTACAGCATGTGTAACAAAAAGACTAGTCCTAAATATGACATTAAACACCCATTAGCTGGGCTTAGCTTTAATTTGGGACATCTGAGGCTGTACTAATCTGCACTAATCACACACTCTCTAGTATTTGCACTCCAGACAAACCATGCTGAGCATGAGGGAATTATCTTCCATAATGCTTTTGGGTTTCATGTTTGTGCTCTCCTACGTGACAGATTCTTCTCCCACTCTGAAACTTTCAGTTTTGCATTTGTCTTGGACCTTGGGACTATCGCTTGATAACCTTTCACAAATTGAGGGAGGCTGGCACTGAAAGGGACACAACATGCAACAAATTCAGTGAAGGGACTATGGGTTTATTCTCTTTCTGTGTACTGTATGTTCTCGTGGCACTTGGATATCTTGTGGAGGAAGGTATTACAAGTCTGGTACTGGGACTTCAAGATAAGAAAGTGGTTACACTTCTATGTTGACTTCTTAAGGTGCAAAAAGTTAGCTATTTGAGTACTAGCCTTTGATTTTAATAGACAGAATTGATTTGGGCTCACAGAGAATTAAAAACACTTTGGAGAAAATATCCCCTTCTTCCCCGCTCCTCACCCCAACAAATTCCTTTTGATGTGAAAATGAAACTAAGGCTAGTTTGAAAAAATTATCTTTACGGGGATGGGAGAAACCCCTCCTGCTCTTGGATGAATGGTTTAGTTGAATAAAAATAAACTTCAGCCCTTCTGTGTGAGGAACGGCTGCAGACTGACATGCTTTACTCTTTCTAAAGGAAGGTTATGGCATCGGGGATGATGAATACTCCTGTGCATACGATGGCTGCCGGCAGCTGATTTGGTATAATGCCAGAAGTAAACCACATTCCCATCCCTGCTGGAAAGAAGGTATTCTGCTGTTTATCCTAGCTGGATTTCTGCAAGAGGAAAAAAATCCTCTGTAGGTGTCTAGAAAGCAGTTTGTTAGTAGGTGCGCACAGAGCAGTCACTGCCTAATCCTGACCATACTAAAGGTTTAATAATTATTGTGCTTTTACCAGTATTTGCAGTGGTTTAAATGTACAAAGTGGGCACCGTGCTCTTGTTCCACAATCTGTGTAAAGAGAATCTTGTTGGTTAAATGCTTTTTCTTTTCATAGGCAGAGTACAAATCATAGCACCAACTAATGTTGCTGGACACTTAATCATAAAACTTCTTTCCAGATGTTTGTAGTCCTACAAAACAGGGTTGAAATCTTCCTTTCTGGGTTGAAAGAGTTATTTTAAAGAAGGGAAAAAGCCTTGATCTCTGAATTAGACCTTTTTTTTTAAGGAGGAGTTGCACTGTCTTGCTTACTTTAAATCCTTGGATAACTACTTGGACAGCAAAGTTCTGTTCTTGATCTCAGCTTTGAAATCTTGGTAGGAGTCTGTGCATGCCATGCTTGTGTGAACTGTGCCGCCTTCTCTTCTATTAAAAATTTCTCTCAAGGACGGCTAAATTAAAACACCTCTTAAAAATAAATAGCACAAGCATATTAGAAACTTAGACTTCAGCAAGTATGTGTTCTGAGGATATCTTCAACGGGTGTAAAATAGCCAGGGAGAGAGACAGAGTACTGCTTTTTTCTGGCTTTGGCAAATACTCTGCAATACTTCTACAACTATGTAGTATTAATGCTCTGGCAGACTAAAAAATTTCTCTCTCTACTATTTTGTCCTGGTCTTTTTCTTTAGTTACTGTCTGTATCAATGTTTCTTCCTTTATGCTTTTGCAGACAGTTCCTTTTAAGTGAGACAACTCCTAGTGAGATATGTGATACTTAAAACAATAACTGTTTCAGCTGTTGGCATTTAACAGAAGTGAAATCTTTAAATTATTTTTGTTTTGCATGTAAGGAGACACAATAGGATTTCTACTAGACTTGCAAGAAAAGCAAATGATCTTCTATTTAAATGGAAACCATCTTCCTGCTGAGAAGCAAGTATTTTCATCTGCTGTGTAAGTATGTGCTCATTTGGAAGGACGGTGACCTGTATGGATAATTGTTTTAATTATATGAAGTGTTTCCCATTTAAGATGTAAATTCATATTTGCTTACCTGAAGCCATCATTAAGCAGGTTTCCCAACTGAAAGTTGCTTAGAAATCGGTGAGAAGGATATAATTTTACAGGTGGATTTCAGGGTCTAAAATAAATACTTTGGACCTTCCAAAGGTAGGTTGAACTCTGTCTTCTACTGTCAAACTAGCACAGCGCTGAAATAGAATGAGGCTGTAGCAAAGATGAACAAATCTCTAGTAGTGCTTGAGGAATTTTTGATCTTTTTAAAAAATAAAGCCTCAGTCCTGTAAATGCTGAAGAGTGCATATTAACTTACTGCCGTTCACTGGGGCCAGTTCCTGTAGTAGCATATTGAATATTCCTGGGAGGACGTCTCTTGGTAGCATTGCAGAAAGGCGTTAGGCTTATTTTGCCAGCTCTGTTAAAATGAACACATGGGTAACTCCTCTGACTCTCATGGAGAGGTTCAGCCTTTTAGTTCTGAAAAGATAAGCTGGTGTGATACTTCAGAAAGAAGCTTCCTATGCAGCTTAATTAAACATTACAGTACTTTGTAAATTAATACTACTGTGCTAATAATTTCATTCACGTTTTATCCGCAAAATGAAGTTCAAGATGCAGGTAAAGAATAGCTCAGTTTAGAGAGTTGCAGAGTATCTTGTCTGTTCGGCTTGCAGCACTCTGTTCTTCATGTGGAGTATGTCATTTATATACTCAACAGATTCTGTTACTTGGTTAGGGCTTAGGGCCCAAGTTGACTAATACCCTTTCAGTAAATAAAACTGAAAGAGGTGATAGTTGTGGTGTTTTTACAAGGTGTCTGTGTGGCTGTGAAGAAAAGACAGCTGTCCTGAGGTAATCCTGCAAGGGCAAGGAGGAACAGATGGGCGTTGCGCTAAGAGAGCTCAGACCTGGATTCATCCTGCGCAGGGGTCTCACAACGAGTGTATGAGAGTTGCAAGTTCCCCAGACTTGTGCCTGCTCAAATAAAGCAGCAGGACCAGCGGACATGGAGGTGTCCCCTGCGGTTGGTACTGCTCCTCAACTCTACTAAACAGCAGTTGTTTGGAAGAAAAATGCTTTTTCCAGTGCTGAAGGAGACACCTGAGCTGATCAGCGTAAAGAGGATCAGGTTGTAGGCTGTTCAGATGTATGTATCTGCTCTTAGTGTAAGTGTGACTAATCCTAGTGGTAGAGTAGGCAGCCTTTATTGGCTGACTCAGTAGTAAATTCAGATAAACCCTGATAGTAAATTCAGAAGTTGAGAACTAAACAAGGAAAGTATGTGCAGCCGAAACCGGATGTGTTAGAGGTTTTTCTCCCAATTAGCTGTAGAACGCTTCTATTGAAGGAACTTGTCTCTGTTTCAGGGTATATTTTTTGTCTGGTAATAGTAGTAACATGTCTGGAAAGCTCTATTATTGTTTAAGTCATTGTAAAATGTCTGTTGTTGATCATATTGCAGATCTGGCTTTTTTGCTGCAGCCAGTTTCATGTCCTATCAACAATGTGAGTTCAACTTTGGGGCAAAACCTTTCAAGTACCCACCATCCATGAAGTTTAGTACCTTTAATGATTATGCCTTTCTGACAGCAGAAGAGAAAATCATTTTGCCCAGGTAATCCTCCTGTCTAGTTTGTGTGTTTGCATATGGAGGAATAAAATGCTTCGCTTCTGAGTTGCATAGTCTTACGTTGTGCTTGGCAAAGATATCTTTTATGGGGTCACGCCTCCGTAGGTCTCTTTCAGAAAAGGATTAGACCATAGGCTCCAGTGCAACTTAATGAGTAGGGCAGGAGATACACAACCAAAATCCATTACATTAAAATATTTTTTTGTAATATTAAGCTAAATTAAAATTAACTAGTATTGCACAGTAAACCGGTTTTAGTATAAGTGCCTCCTGCCATCTAAGAATGATTAGGTTAGTTGAGGAGGTATAGTCTTAATTAAAAAAAGATGTCTTCTTTAAAACTGACCTAATTTGTGATGTTGGCAGCTTGGAGGTACTGAACGATTGTAAGACTTGAAGTTGTCCTTTTCTGATCCAGATGAAAATTTCCCTATTTGTGAATGATAGCACTGACGAAGGTTATCCAAATTTAGAAGTGCTTTCCCACCTAAATATAAATCAAGCCAGATAGAAACAGGTTTGGATACATTTTTCCTGAGCTTACCAAACTTCTGGCAGGAGTGAAAACTAATAGCTTTTCTGGTTTAGGTCACTAGTAATAAAATAATTTACTGGAACACAAACAGTAACAGTACACAGTGTAATCTGGGATATAGCGTACCCCGGATCTGCAAATTTGTCTAAAGATGGCCCTCTAGAGTGGTGCTGATGTATGTGGTTGAAATAATCTTTTGTTGCATCTAATTAAGTGGGGGTGGGGGTTGTTGGAGGCAGGTACCCCTGGCTATAACGAAATTCAGAGACTCGTTTTGAATTAGCTAGCTGTTTGATCAAGTGTACTTGAGGTGCTTCTTTTTGTGTTTAAAAGGAAAACAACAAAAAAAACCTTACTCTTGTCACATGTTGGCAAAGCTTGAGGCTTGTGACATTGTATGTATGCAGGGAAAATCAAATGCAACTTGCAAGACCATTTTGTACTTACATATAGCCAGAGTAATTTACACCTGCTTGTGACTGCAGGTGCTTTAAGTGAGAGTCTGATTTAATCCCTTAAGATGATCTGTCAGTTACCATTCTTGGTCAGCCCCCTTTTCAAGTTAAGTGTTCTTCTGTCTTATTAGTGTCGTGTGCTAGATGAGGGGGTTTGCAGTTTTTAGCTGATGATCAGATGTGATTATTGATGTCGTTCTGGCATTACTCTTGCAATGTTTAAGCATTAGCTGTGAGAGCTGTTGTTTCAATGTTCCAAAAGGCGTAGAGAGAAACTGAGGGAAACGGGTTTCCTGTTGATGCCTGCCTGGAGAAACTTGGCCTATTTGACATGTGATAGCACCGAAAGGTCCATTCAAGGCTGGACACTGTTGCTCTTTGTGTAAACAAAGATCATCCCTGCCCTATAGCCTGAACTGTCTGGAAACCATAAGCCAATCCTAAATTAAAAGATAGCTTTCATCTTAAAAGTGATAGGGGGAAAAAAAAAGGCAAGGGCCTGAGTGAACCCTAATTATCCATCGCAGGAGTTAAACTTACACAGTTGTCCTGAATTTAATGCATCTAGTGTTGGGGCGTAGTGTGGGCTAGACATGTCACCCTGCCATTGAACGGTTTTGATGTGGAGTGTGTGTGTTCCAAACTTGGATTATCTTATTTCATCAAATGGGGGATTTTTATCCATTTACTCTCCCCTGTGGCAGTTGCCATGCTGGGCTGCTGATCTTACTTTCAATTTCTATCCGTTTAAACTGCGTTACATCATTATAGGGTTTCTGAATTTTGTTGATACATGGGTTTGTGTGGTTTATTTGGTTTTTTTCTTAACTCTTAAAAGTACACAGATACTGAAGAAGTTTTTTGAAGTGTTCAGCTATGGGAGCTAGAAGAATTGTAATCTAACCCCCTCTTTGTCCTTTCTGACAGACCGGAATAGGGAGTCGAAGACGGTTCTGAACATCTCTGGGTGTGCTAAGCCTTTTTTGTGGGAAGTTACGGTCGATGTTTATCAGCAGTAGTGTTGAGTAGCACAGGCAAGTGTTGCATCGGTCTTGATGCAATACTCAGAATAGTTACGAATCTTATCGTTTTGAGGCAAACTAATATGTGTGTGTGTGTGGGGGGGTGTCTCTTCAGACACAGGCGCCTGGCTTTGTTGAAGCAAGTGAGTATCCGAGAGAACTGCTGCACGCTTTGCTGTGATGAGGTAGCAGACACAGAACTCAGGCCATGTGGACACAGGTAAAACTTTTAAGAACAACCCAAAATGAAAGAAACAAGAAAATGTGTGTGTTTGGTGTTCAGCTTAGGTGAGACCAGATGCAGTCCCTGCTTATCTCGATTGACTCCCCAGCATAAAGGAAATAACCCCTCCTTTTAAGGATGTGACAGATAGAGGTTAAGCATAGTATTTCCACCGTTCCCCTCACGCTACCCCTGAGCAGATTTAACCCTAATTGTGTGCATGTTTGGGGATGGGGATGTACTGTGGCTACGTACGTATGCTACCCCTGGGTGACCGGGTCTTAATTCCCTGATACCAAAGGTTTTATTGATGAGTACTTGTTTAGTACTGGTGCTGTGAAATCCAGATCACATGAGGAGAGCAGAAAATTCATTGTATACTCAAATACTCATTAATGTTCAACAAATGGATTGTCTCAAGTCACGAATTCCTCTAAAAGCTAAAAATGGGACAGCAGCATGAGTAAGACCATAATAGCACTTGTCTGCCTTTAAGCAGCCTAGTAGGAAATTAATCCAGTTAAGTCCAGTTCCTTAGTGTTTTTAGAGCACTCGTGTAAGCAGTCTTGCCATGGGTCTAGATGCTGGAAAGTTAAAAAGAGAAGTGCCCGGCGTGTGTCGACAAGAAGTGGAGACAGCTCCACGCAGGGCGCTGGGACTGCTGTTCTCCAGAGCAGAGCTTTAGGAGTAACAAAAGCACGCAAGCCGTAATCCCGACCAACTGCACCAGCAGTTTCAGGTCTGTGAGATGCTGAGCAGCAGGAGCTCCTCTCAAGGCCTGTGGATCCACAACACCTGACTTGCAACTCCTAATCTCTGCACTGAAAGACTTAGCCTGCTAGAAACACAGACAAGATAACTAAACTGCTTAGCGCTTGGATTTTTTTTGTTCAGTTTTTCATACTGTAAATGCAGGCTTTAACTGATTTTTTTTTCCTTCTTCTCCCTCAGTGACCTGTGCATGGAGTGTGCCTTGCAACTGGAGACCTGCCCTTTGTGTCGACAGGAAATACAAACCCGAGTCAGACAGATCTCTCACATCTCATGACACACGTGGAGAAATACCACAGACTTGTTTCTAATGAACTCCAACCAATACTGAAAGGGGAAAGCATCTCTAACCAATCTTTACGCACATAGAACCATAGCCACGGCCAGATTTCATGCTAAACTGTAATCTGTTTATCTTAAAAATGAAATCTTTAATAAGCTATTTCAAGTTGCCAGCAATGGGAACTGGTTTCAACAGTAAGGAGAGCTGGTAGGTCAGCGTGCTATGGCTATTGGTTCCTCCAAGCAAGACCATAGGAGTGTGTCTCTCCTCTTCCCCCTTTTCTTCTCGCCTGTCGCAAGTGCTGAAAAAATTTGCACTGGAAGTACTCGTACAATGCATTTTAGAAGAGAAAAGAAGTATCTCCTAAAACAGGGCTGTTCTGTCTTGTGCTCGAAAGTCTATTTTTGGCAGAAGTCAATACTAAAAAGAGAATGCCAATGTTTTCCTGTTTAATGTAGCCTCCTGCTGGTCAGAGACTCTGTATTTTCCGACAGTGGATATTAAACTGCTCAAAGACTTAATCTGTACACAGACTGATTTGAGAAGACAGTGTGGAGACTGTAGAGAAACTCACGTTTTAATAACTTGGTGATTCCAAAGAATGTTCTGATTTGTTTTTAAACGTTAAAAGATCGGTGGTATTTTCAAGTACATAATGTTTCTGATGCTTTTAACTTCAGTACCCACATTTTTTTGTGAGGATATAATTTTCAGGAGGTATTCTTAACTAATTATAACGCTGGACTGGAATTAATTTGATATTCTGGGTATTTTTTTAAGGTATCATCGAACATCTTTTTTAATCAGTGTTGCTTTTGAAAGTTATGTTCACTTTGGAAATATTGAGCTATCTTAAAAGATTGGAGGAGAATTTTGGGCCAGTTTATTTAAAAAAAAAAAAAAGAAATGTTATTTGGATAGCAAGTTTGGTCTTATTCTGTAACTCTTTAAAAATGCACCTTGCTTGCCACGTGTCAGTCCTGCTCTGAGCAGGTTTGGGGCCACACTTCATGTTTTTGGTAGGGATCATACAGTGGGAATCTCTGCTCCACTTCAATTACACGTTTGTGACATTTGTATGTTAAGGACGCATTTCAGCAGGCAGCTTTTGACTGTTATACTAGGTTTCTACAAGGAATCAGGGTTCATAGCTGGTGTCAGTGAAGTAGCACAAAAATCGGTGGAGTTGCGCTTATTTTGCACCAACCGAGGATATGACTCGGTCTCTTCCAAGACTTGTACAGGTTGCTTTTTTAATTTATCTGGCTATATAGTAGAACTTTACTAATTCACACACAACTTACACCAAAACCATCCCACTTCTTGGCAGTGATTCAGCAGCAGAGGCTGTTGTAGTGAATTCTCATGCTGCGATGTATCTTATTTTTAAAATCGTTTATTATCTTTATTGTACTATCAAGTATTAACAAGCAGAGCTGAGGCTGCTTCTTCATTCTGCTCTTGCTTCCTACTGACTTGGAGGAGCTGAGAGCTCTGCACACAGGTCCCATAATCGAGCTCTATAGCAACTCCTTTCACCTTCTGCCTTTGCGAACTCAAGGGTGCTGAATTTCATCCAGAGATTTAAAAAAAAAAAAAAGGGGGGGAGGAAGTGTCTCCATTGAACCTCTGGAGTACAATGTGTGAATTAGGAAAGTTCTGTCCATCGTTTTCTTGTTGACTTTTTCCCAACTATAGACTGAATCCAAAAACAGGAGTGCTGGTTAGTCCTTTTTGCTAAAAGGTGAATTCTCTTCTGCGTTGGATGCCTGTTTTGATTAAAGTCAGGCTGGCAAATCTGTGCCACAGGGACCTCGTTCCCTCACTGACCGTACTTTACAATGTTTTGCTGTAATCCACGTTGCCAGTCAGGGCCGAGTCCCTTCCTGCTCGGTGCTGAATGAGCAAACATATGAACACCATCACTGCCACAAAGGTATTAGAATTTCAGAATCACTTGAAGTTTTAAATGCTTCCAAATGCAACGATAGGTTTCTATCCCTAAGGTGCAAAGATACAAACCATACTTTAGGGAAGAGGTGGGACAGAACCACTTTGAACTCTGCCTTAATAGATTCTAGTAACTTCAGGGCTTTGCTTTCCCTGGCTGGGATTAACTGAGGTAAAATTTTCAGAAGTGCCTAGGACTCCTGATTCGTACCAACTGCTGTATCAGACTAAGCTCTTACGGCCCAGGTCCGCAACGGCTTCTAGGTGTCTGGTGTCCCCTTGAAATGGAGGTGACCCAAGAGCCTCGCTGCCTTTGTGGACACAGGACTAAGTGCCTGCATTCTTTGTTGAAAAGATGTGACCGCTTTGGAAAATTTTGCCCCAGACCGTCTTCCGTGCAGCTGGTGCTGGGCAGAGGAAGCCAATGGTGCCGGAGGAGGGAGCTGTGTTGCAGAGAACTGTCCTGTTCATTTCACAAAGGGAAGGACTGTACAAATTCGACTGGCTTTCTGCTGAAATCCACGATGGGGGCGTCTTTGTAAAGCTGGATCCTCCACGACCGACCGGTGCGGTGCCGCCCTCGGTCCCTGCATGCCCCAAAGGCTCTGGGGCCCGGGAGGGGAGGTGGCGGCTCCGCAGGCCCGCAGAAGGGGACATGAATTGTAGCGAAGTTGTCCATCCAACAATAAAAACGTCTTGAAGGCTGTTTGTTGCTCTTCAGTTCTTTTGCTTCTCTTGAGAGCCGGGTGCCTCTGCTCTGAGGCAGAAAGGCAAGTCCAGCACCAGGCGGTGCCCGGGTTTGGCGGGCTTGCGCCCCTCAGGGCCCTGCTTTGTGAGGGGGAAACCCACCTAAATAACGGCGGGGGGGGCTGCGTGCCTCATAAGGAAGCACGCTATCTGTGTTTTCGTTTTATTTTCTTCCCAGGACAGCCTTCTGACGCCTGGACGACTAAACTCAGCCCGGGAGGCGGG
>NW_008823921.1:461170-464849 GCF_000699105.1 Pygoscelis adeliae | reverse complement strand
CCCAGCAAGGGTGGCGGGAGCAGGGTGTCCCCAGCGCGCACCCAGAAGCCAGCTGGCCCATCTTCAGGGGCCCTGGGGTGCTGCGTGCCTTGTCCTGTGTGAGGGGGTCAGTAACCGCTCAGAGCCCCGGGGCCGAGGGCCTGGCCGGGGCACAGACCAGCGCTGGCCAGAGTCCCTGGCCCGGCCCGTGGGATCGCTATCCAACGCCTGGCCCGTGAGCTCTCCGGGACACGCTGGACTGGGGTGGCATCTTCATCTTCTTGTGTCCTTATAATAGTCAGTCGTAGATGCTCCAGGAGAAAAGATGTAAAGGCCAACTGAAACCCCCTTACAGAGATTAACTGCAAGTGTGAGCAATTTTGAGCCTGTTCTCTGAGTAGGCGGAGAAAGTTCCTAGAGAATTTGGGTTATTATAGAGAAGAAGTAGCAGTAACTTTGGAAGAACTCCTACATTAAAAAATTGAAAGGTTCTCTCCTGATTTGCTGTTTGAGAAGTGTATGGTAATTTAATGATTGAATTTGCATTAATGCTAAGTCACACGTTATTCCTTAGCACTTTGTCCGAAAAGAAGAAATAACACTAACAGCAGCAATATAGCAGATTGCCTCTCCTCCAGTCTGGTTATGCAGTAACAATGGAGACTTCTGATGAAGAAAACTTCGGTGTAGCTGTGTGAGTACATCACATTCTGTGTCAGATTTTCAACAGTTAGTTAGTTAACGATTTCCTAGTTAAAATATTTTAATAGGAATATAATTACAGGAATGAATTTACACCACACTGATTAGCAGATTCTGTCTCTTAGGAGAACAAGGGCACAGAACACAAAGCTCCAGGAGGGAATAACATCAGTTCAGAGTTTAGGTGAAGTCAAACTGAATATAACTGCAATGAGTGTAGCGCCAGGTAGCCCTGGCTGAGATCAAAATAAGCACTGTAAGGCTGAAAATTTTTTTTGTGTGTTTGTTTTAAGTTCAAAATTTCTCCTTTTCAAGAGCATATGTTGTCTTATATCGCGGATTCTAAGAGGAGACTATTCCTCTGTGTTTGAATGCGCTCCTTCTAGACACGTGAGACCTCTTACAGGTGGCCTGAATCAAATTTTACACTGGTAGATGCTAGGACGCTGTTCCGTTCCACATCTGTCTGGCATACTCTTCTCCTAAAGCTTGTGGCAGAAGGGGACGTGTGCCTGTGCCGCTGTCGCTCTAGTTCATAGATTTAGTTCTTTCAGTCTACAGACCATCACAAATGGCCGTGTGCCTGGGCTTCTTCAGCAGCACGGGTTGTGCTGGCCTAGACTAGACGTGGTGAGGCGACAAAGGCTTAAACCACAAGATTTGTGAGCGCGTGTTTCTTCAGGTGTGCGGATGCGGGTGTGGTGTATAGTGAGATGGAATCACTGCTATTTTGGAACAGTTGAAATTCCATGATTTGTCTCACAAGCTTAAACTGGGGTTTAAATAAATACTTCAAATTTTCTGTTGCTGTTAGAATAAGCTATAAAACCAATAATAGCACTGTTTTGGAGGGGAAAAAAAGGAGTGGAAGTTACCCATAGCAAAGTCTCCTGTCTTTGCATGTAAATGGAGAGCGATGAGCCCTATTGCCTGAGTGTGATGCTCAGGGTAGGTAATGCTTCGACTGTGCTGTGCAGCTCCTCTCCTTGTGGTGTCCTGCCCTCTGGTGAAAGAGCGCGCTTTTCCAGTCCCTTGGCTTGGCTTTGCTCGTCTCCCAAGGCTTAACAGATCAGAAATGTTGCTAGAACATCACTTGGTGATTGGGCGCCTTTTTAAATCAAATATCTCTTCATTTTTCCTGGTCAGAATGAGCCCTATGGCTCATTATAGTTAAACTGTCCATTAAACTGTTGTTGGATTAATTTCACTGGACTACTGTTCAGCAGCAAAATAACTTTAATGAGTTTTTTAAAACTTAGTCTGAAAGAGGGTTCTGCTCTGTTTACTAGTGAGAGAGAAATAGAGAGACATTTAATTTTAATTTAATTTAAATGGTGCTTTTGGTGATCAAAGCTAACTTTATTTTCTTAAAGACAAATGTCCTATGAGGCTTGTGTCCCTCATGTGTGAGAAAAGCCTGTCTTTCATCTCCTGGAGAATATAGGAAGAGTTCATCCCCTGCTAAAGACAAGCTCTGAATGCCAAGGCCAAGGGGATCCTGTGGATTTTCTAATGTGTCTGAACAAGCTGCACAATAATAGATTTAGCAGAGGGATCCAGAGTCCTGAAATGCTGGTACCAAAGGTTTCTTCCCTGGATGACTTCAGATCCATAATGGTGTTTAATATTTGCTCATGATCGAATGGCCTTAGGAGATTATGCCATTTATTTGTAGCATGCAGGGATGTTTCTTGCATAAGAAAAATATTTAAGTTTCTTCAGTTGTATAATATTGTGTATACGTTGAGTTTAAGTGGATCCACAAGACCAAGTATTTCAAAATATTCTCTAGAGTGTCTGGAGTTCTACGATCGCCATGTAGAGTTACGCAGGGAAGAGAGCAGAAGGGAAGCTTGTGGTAGCAGCTGGGATTTGTGGGTTGGAAAATGCTTGATTTGCTGTTCGAATTACACTCTTTACATCCTTCTGCACCAGGACTGGAATTACCTTGATAGTAATGCCAGTAAAACAACATTTTTTTTTTTTTCAATTAGGCACCTTACTGGGGGGGGAAATACAGTAAAGGCCTGATGAGAATCCCCATGAAGCAGTCCTATCGTCAGCGTCGTGGATTATTTTGTAGGTTGAAACTAGGAAATTATTCACTTATCTTGTAATTACTGGGCTTATTTGTGCTTAGGCTTTTGTTAACACTTTTTAATTTTGTTATTTCTGCTGTGGCTGAAACATAAATTCACGTGGTACCGTTTTCCTTTGCTTTCAGCTCCTCCCCTTCTGACGCAGAGTTTGATGCAGTTGTTGGGTATCTGGAGGATATTATAATGGGTAAGCTCTGCAAGTAGCTATAGACAGCAAGATGAGTGCTAAACATATTGCAGGCTGCTGTTCTGTTAGCAGACATACAGAGCCAAAATAGCCCCTGCCTGCTTCATGGAAGCTTTCCTGCCTTTGTTCCCGTGGCCCCTAACCTGGTAGTGTAGTAAAAATATACACAAACATCTTTTGTGTGCCGCTTGCACAACAGTGTGCTCACGAGTCTTGAAAATTATTCTCTGCACCACTGCAACATGCTCCTTCCTAAATAAACAGTAGAGGCACCTGTAAATCTCACGTAGAAGTCAAAGCTTTCTGGAATTTTCATACCCTTTTATAAAGGGGATGGAAGAGACTGTGAGAGGTAGCTGGGGAAGGGAAGGCTCTGCCTAAACCTCTCCTAACGCGTTTGTCAGGATTGTTCTTAGAAGCTGCTATGGTTTGTCCAGGCAATTTGCTGTAGTGCCTAGCTGTTGCTGCTGCAGGCAGCCTTTCATAATCTGTAATATGAAGTGCCTGTGCTGCAGTTTAAGCATGTTGTTCCTTGTCCCGTCTCTGCTGAGCACAAAGAACGCTTTATTTCCTCTGTCTGCGGCAGCATTGCGTAACTGGAGATGGGTGTCACCATGTCTTGCCACTTTTCACTTTTTGAGACTATCCTTCTGAGTTGATTTTGTGGCACGTAGCTTGCACGCATGCATCCAGTGGTAACGTGGCAGGACCT
>NW_008823921.1:450975-461160 GCF_000699105.1 Pygoscelis adeliae | reverse complement strand
TGAATGGCGCCAATCTCATCGTGTGAGCTTAGGCAATGAAAGGTGCTAAATTCTCAGCACCATAACTTTAACTGAGAAGTCAGTGTGTGCAAGGAAGTAGTTTACAAGATGCCAAGACAGAATTCATGCTAGTCGGCCATCAGCTGCTTCATAAGAACAGCATATAATATTTTTGACCACATCCTTCCCAGAGAGATGTAGATTCTGCAGCCTCAGTTTGCCTGGTGAGGTAGTTGAATCTGGAGAAATGCTAACTAAACTGATTTTGAATACGTTAGGGGTTAGAAAGCTGAGACTGGTGTATATTGACACTGTGTATAAGTAAATTTTATATTTATACCTGTTCTGTTGAATTTGGTTCCATTTTTTTTCTCTTCCACAACTGGAAAAAAAAAATCCTCAGCAGTTGAAAACAAATCTGGGAGTTCCACTAATATTTTTGAACTCAAGGGAAGAAAAAATTATTTTGAATTCTTGTAGGGAAGAGGTTATCACTTTCGCTGACTTGAGAGCCTGAACAAAAAGGGGTTCAGAATAAATAACCTTACTAATAAAGCATAAAGCAGGAGGACTTTTTTGCTAATACTAAGTGCAAATGAAACTTAGAAGAAGTAATTGTGGACCTTGCTAGGTGGACGTGTTCATCCCACTCCATTCTGAATACACAGCTGCTGTCCAAATGCAGTCTGATGTGCGGCTGCTCTGTTGATTCGGCTCCCTCAACTGAAGTAGTGCTGCGCTCCGCCAGCAGCCTCTGTCTTCTCACAGATGGGTCAAACATGGTGGCTCAGCAGCAGCTGCGGTACTGGTGTGACTGACTCTGCACGTGTGCAGGGCTCCGTGGTTACAACAGGGAAGCGGAGGACTAGTGAATGTGGGTTTTGTGTTACAGAAAGAATGACGAAACTCATAACTGTATGATGCGTTTTTGTTGTGGCCCAGATGATGATTTCCAGTTAATACAGAGGACTTTTATGGAGAAGCACTACCAGGAGTTTGATGACTCAGAAGAAAACAAGCTCATCTATACTTCTATTTTTAATGAATATGTAAGATACTTTTTCCTATTTTTTGCATGTATTGCTTTTTTGGCTTTTTGAAGGGGTCCTGTATTCCCCCCTTTATAAAATACTGGGTTCACATGGAGCAGAGCCAACGTACTGCCTGCTGTACTGCCTGCTGTCTCGTTCGTGATCTGTGAGCAAGAAAGATGTTTTCTGGAGCTCTAGGTTCCTTTCTCTTTGTTTCACCTGAAAACTTCTACAGATGTTTTGTTCTCACCAGTAGTCCCAGCAAAAATGTTCAGCTCAGTGCCTCAGCGGTGGTGTGAATAATTGAACTAGCACCGGCCAGCTAAGGAATCTGCAGCTCTTTGCCCCGTGAGGATAATACAAAGTGTCAGTGTAAGGAAGATGCGCTGTTTTGAAAGCTGCTCCTGAAATTTGTTGTGATGTTGTTGGGGTGGTTTGTTTGTTTTTTTCAGATCTCTTTAGTAGAGAAATACATCGAAGAAAAATTGCTTGATCGGATTCCTGGTTTTAATATGACTGCTTTCACAATGTCATTGCAGTAAGTCTCTGCTTTGCTTTTGGTTGGAGGACAGGTTATGTGCTTCTCAGTTAGCTCTTTGTCTAGATTAAAACTTAGGTTTGACAGTTCTCCCTTTAGAGGGAGGTTCTCTAAAGAGAAGAGGTTCCTCTTTCATTTTAAAAAAAAAAAAGCATTCATGCATGCAATGACTGACCACTTTTCTTGCCTTCAGCATGTTGTGCTACTCTAAATTTCTGAACTCTTACGCTGAAATATATTGGGGTTTAAGGGGTAGGAAGAGAAATTGGAATGAGAACACTGAAGGGTTTTCTCCATCATTGTCACTTGGAAGCCAGACCCTTAAAAAGTTGGGTCTCATCTATCTCTTTAGGCTCTGTGTTGGACACTTAAATAGCCTGGTAGTCTTTTCAGCAGTCATGTGATATAATGTCTTTATTGTGATTTTTATGGAAAGCGTTCAGAGAAAAGTTTAATTTGTCTTAAGCTTTTGCATTTGGTCACTTCAGTTTAACCAACTTTATGAAGAGGTCACTTTCAAAAGATCGTTGGTTTTCCCCTTGAAGAAAATCAAGTCTCATTGGGAACTGAGTATCTTACAATATTTGAATTTATTTAATTTTTTTAAATAAAACATTGGGAAGTTACAGTGAATGCACATGGCATGCTTAAAAGATAGACTGTTAAAGATAAAGCTCCTTCTGATAAGAATTAAATAATTTAAAAAAACCCCAAACCCCAACCCAACCCTCGACTGTTAAGAAAGTCTCGTTGAAATATGCCGATATGGGAGCACAGTGTCTTTCTTCCACAATGTTTTCATCAAAAGTCCTCTACCAACTATTGTCAGTACAGTCCCTCGTTCTTAAGGGACGTGTATGAGCGCTGTTCTGTGTCTCTCCCCAACCTTTCTCACCTTCCAAGGGACTGTCTAGCTGTTTCAGTGCTCAAGAGAAATAAATAGATAAATGCTAGTTGAGTGTTACTTCTGTTGACTTACAGGTCAGTTTCTTTGTCTGGCTTTCAAGGATTGATGTGATACTCTTACATCTTGGACTTACATAAATATAATATATTAATGTACTTGGATTGGGAATACTACAAGATAATATTTGGCTAAAGTTTTGCTTTACGAAAGACTCATAACAACATTCTTGTTTAAATTTTGATATTGTTCTACTTGTCTTGGTATCCTTTTGACCTCTTACCATTTTAAAATAAGAGCTTGTTTACCACACAGTTTTCTAATTCCCCACCTTGTCTCTACAGACAGCACAAAGATGAAATGGCAGGTGATATATTTGATATGCTTCTCACGTTCACTGACTTTCTGGCTTTCAAAGAAATGTTCTTGGATTACAGAGCTGTAAGTATGTTACATTGTTTATTTTCGTTAGCATAATGGCTGTTGGTTTTGTGTAGCTCTGCCTGAGAGTACCAAAGGCAGCGTTACTACAGTAGGTAGCAGCATTTATTCAAAGGCTGTACAGGGTCAAAAGGAAAACAACTTCACTGGGTGGCTGTTTAAACTCAAAATGTACATTTAATAATTTCTGGAAAACATGAGTGAAGCTGGCATGTGGAGCAGTTCTCCTGAAACACACGCATTCTGCATCTTTGAATGCTGATTTCCAACTGAACAGAAGGGAACACTTTTTTACTGTGCGGGTGACGGAGCACTGGCACAGTTGCCCAGAGAGGGTGAGGAGTCTCCATCTTTGGAGATATTTAAAAGCCATCTTGAGACGGTCCCAGGCAGCCAGCTCTGGGTGGTCCTGCTTGAGCAGGGGGTTTGAACCAGGTGACCTCCAGAGGTCCCTTCCCACCTTGACCATTCTGTGATTCTGTGATACTTTTTTTTTTTTCAGCCAATCCAAAATTAGCTTTTTAAGATTATTCCATTTTTATTTCTCCTCCTCTCTGTCCAGGCTGGAGAAACAAGCAAACAAACAAAGTATTAAGGTTTTTGGATGAGATTTTTCCTAGGGAAATTAAATACATGTGAACACTCTCCAGTGTCTGTCCAGTCACACTTTACAAAGGAGCAGAAGAGTCAAAGTTGTTGTCAGAATTACGTCCTCTGCTGTCTTCCCCCACCCCTTTAAATTTTATGAAAATGGGGGCAGGTTGAGGAGAAAGAGACAGTCCGTGTCTCAGCAGCAGGACTAGTTTCAGCTGGGGTTTGCACTTTTGGGGACACCTGAGAGGCAAACCACAGAAGCTAGATTTCACTAGTTCCTTGAGCGCTGGGTGAGCCTGCTGGCTGGCCGTTCTTGACCAGAGGTAAGCAAGACTCTGCTCGTACGGCTCGCAGAGCGACAGCGACCTTACTCCGGGGATTCCTGCACAATCTCTTCCTGAAGTTTGGGTTCACATTCAATCATAGATGCTCGGGTAACATGTACTTTTATATTGATTTATATTGATACAACAAACAGAATATGACTTGTCCGTTTCATTTTTTTGAAGTTTATTCCAAAACGGCATTTAGTCAAGGATTTCTTTTTCTTCCATGTTTCTAGGAAAAAGAAGGTCGAAGTCTGGATTTAAGCAGTGGGTTAGTGGTGACTTCATTAAACAAATCATCAATATCCTCCTCCTAGAACAGTTTATGCACTGCTTTCCTTCTCCAGATGAGTGCTGCTGCTTTCATTTGGACATGAAAACGCTAAAAGTCATGAGAATCAAGGTGCTTTTACATGATGAAAACTCATTCACCCTCCAGACTATACCTTCAGAGGCCTGATCCTAGAAACATCTGTTTGTGAACAGTGACCACAGAAGACAACGATTTCACCTCTACCTGAGTAATTGTTTTTAATAAATACACAGTATTTGTACACCAGCCTAACCGTTGTGCATGCTGAGAAGCCCAGCACACTGAGACGACAGTCACTCCTGTGCGCGTGTTATTTGGGTTGGCATCTTAACCATCTCCCCAGAAGGTAGAACTTTTCAGAATCAAGAAGGCAGCATCAAAAGAGTATGTCCCTCCAGCTCGTTTAAGGACAGGTGCGAATACATAACCTCTGAGTTCCTCCCTGTCAATGTTTTGTTGTTTTGGGGTTTTTTTTAAATACTTTAATAGGATCTTAAGTGCTACAGCTTTCCAATGGAAGAATATGTTTTGATTTGTAGATGTTCTAGTGTAAGACTGTCTCTCAGCTCTGACAATTGATACGTTAGCGTGTAAATCTGTCTGCTCTCTGGCTTTTATAAGTCTCACCCTTAATCACCTCTGATTCCCTTTTGTTCAGGCCCCTGCTATTCTACACTGGGAAAAACAACCACGATAAACTGAAATCTGGGCTATGTATGCAATTTCTTACTTTCTTTTCGGCAGTGGCACAGCTGCATTAGTTCCAGTAATATAAGCTTGACGGTAGGTTGGGCACCGACATGTTTACCACCGTGTCATTTACTGCTCTAAATAGCATGCTGATTAAAAGGCGTGGTTTTGCTATTAAACTGTTAGCAATGTTAGTGCAGCAATGCATTTTTCAGCATCCATTGAAAAATAGATGAGTGGCTTGCCGGTGGAGCTGGAGCCATAAGCCTGTCGCAAAACCCCAGGCGCGTCTCTGTTGGCGGTTGGAATTAAAATGCATTTGGAGCTACAGGGACCCTCTGTTCTTACACTGCTCAGGCACGTTAATCTGCCGCTTAATGACGTGCTCAGTCAATGCGAGTATGTCTTTAAAAGCCTAAGAGTAGATAGAAACACAGGATGGTGAGCAGAACCCTCCGCTCTGTCCCGCCCCAGGCTGATGCAGCAGGGGAGATGCCCTTCAACAGCGGAAAGGTGTTGATCGGTGGCTGTCACCTGATGAGAACCTAGCCTAGACAAAGGAGAAATACGGCTGGGCCATTACAGACTTTTGTTTGTGGACGAGAAACGTCTTACAGGAACGAACGAGATGAAATCCTGTTCCTATTGATGTCTGACAGTGATTTCAACAGCACTAGGACTTCGTTCTTCAGCTGAAATAGTTTTTGAATACCAGCCAAGACTCCTAGCCATGCAGGCAACAATAAGCCATACTTACACTACAAAACACGATAGCATTAAACGTGTTTGTGGCCAGACTATAATGGCTTTTTAAAGGCTGGCTAGCAATGCTAAGTGTAGCGTCCTAGTATTTTGACTCTGCGTGTACCAAATTTATGAGTGCTGCAGTAATTAATCGTATTAACTTCCTAGTATATTGTGCTTATGGCTCTGCAGTTTTCTGTCTGGAATGATTCTAGTATGTTGAAATCTCCCTCATGCGTGCACACACCCAGATACGCACACACACTTCCTTTAAAAAAAACCAAACAAACTATTCCTTCAGAATTTTTTTTAATCTCCTTCAATAAATATATGCTTGTCAGATTTGAATGATAAAAGCCAGAAGCTGAAGCAAAACTAAAAATTACAAGAAATGTCTGGGGGTTTTTTTGTTTTGTTTTTAAACGGGAGTAGAAATCCTTCTGGGTGTGTTTTGATCAAAAGCAGTTTTGTAGGCTTTCTGTTCCGGTGAACACCACACGAGCTCATTTTGATTCTCTTTTCAGCAACAGTAACCTGCTAAGGCAACGTGAGCACATCCCTAAAAATGCTAAGTTGCGGTACCATGGTTTGAAATGCATGTTCCCGATCCTTCTGACAGCAGCAGTGTCGGTGAAGCTCCGTCAGCTGGGGTCGTCCCGCCAGGATTCACGGGTTTTTACAGGTCTACCTACCAGCTGTGCCGTAAAAAGCAGCTTTTCCCGGGAGCACGGAAGTCGGTGCTCAGGCACGCACGGGCAGTTAGTTAGCGAGCAGGGATGATGCTCCGAGATGTTTCTTCCCAGAAAAAAAATTATGAAAACAGGGGGTTGTGTTTTTAATACAAACTCGGTGCAGCTCCCCTGCCATGAGAATCCTGAGGTTAACGTCAGAGAAGTTTAAGACTTTAAAATCTAGTTGTTTTTCTACTGACAGTGTATGGACTGGAGTTCGTCATTTAACTTCTCATCTGTTCGTATAACGTTGACTCTTTAATGTCAGGAACAGATTTTATCAAATTTTAAAAGAATCCTGTTGACATATTTTAATTGTTGAGCTAAGACAATTATTTGCAGCTAAAACTAAAAATATCGCTGTCTTTTTTTTTTTTAACTGAAAAAAGTTTTCATTCTTCCCCTATTACAGTTGTTTCCATTAATTACTTAAACTAACGGCAGTATAAGTGAATACCTCAGGCAGTTCTTTTCTGAAGGGAGTTCTGTTGTATTTTAAGCAAGGTCTCTCGTAATTTCAGAGGCTAGAAGGCACGGCTGGGGAGGAATTCTTACTTTGATGGGGAACTGTATCTCGGTGTTTCCTGCAATACCTTTCTGCCCCTGTGCCGCTCCCTTCTGCTGCTCCCAGAATAACTCGTCCCTCTGCGACACTCCTGTCTCTCGTCCCTGGTTCGATGCATTTTCCATCAGGCAGAGGGGCATTTTAAAGAGATTAAATTTCTCTATGTAATGGACTATCTGTCTGCAAGTCTGACGTTGCATTTTAAGAGTTTTAACATTGTCATAACAATGCACAAAGAGGCTAATTTTCTCACTGATTTTTATACATACAGTCATAGTTGTGGAAACTTGACCCTTCATTTAGCTCACTGAAAACCAAATAAAGGCCGGTCTGCCAGGGGCTACCGCAGTTTGTCCAGTCCTTTTCAATTCACACCTTCCATTAATGCAGTTAAATTTCCCGAGCCTCTGTAGACAAGTTGTTAAAACTTTTCCCATGCAGAGCATGCGGTAAATTTTGCAGCGTAGTCACTGTGCACCGGCTTTCCTGTGTAGAAATACCTGGACATAAATTGAACCCGTTTCATCTATTTTTATTAGCTTGTACAAGGAGGGTGTGAAAGGAAAAGTTGTTGTGTCAGGCAGAGCATCGCTTCTAGTTCTGACAAACGCCAAGCTGTGTCCCCAAGAATGAAAAGCTGAATTTGTCGTCTGCAGCGTGGGGGAGCAGCGTGGTTCTGTGTGCTCCTGAGGCGCTGACCCTGCTGTGTTCCCAGAGCGTTTGCAGACTTAGTTTTAATTTTTGAAGGCCACCTGTAGCTACCGTGCGAAATCGACTTGCCGGTTAATAGGTGGTCCTGTTAGCTCCGTGGCGTGTGTGGTGCCGAGTCTGCAGGAGGGAGCGCAGCGAAGCCTTGGCACCTCTTCCGTGTTCTTGCCGTATTGGATGCACGCTCTGTGCGTCTGTGCCCGTA
Organism: Pygoscelis adeliae; assembly: GCF_000699105.1. Classification (NCBI taxonomy): domain Eukaryota; kingdom Metazoa; phylum Chordata; class Aves; order Sphenisciformes; family Spheniscidae; genus Pygoscelis; species Pygoscelis adeliae. The sequence goes on along the minus strand of NW_008823921.1, from coordinate 453,370 downwards.
TGCGCGTGCGTACGTAACGCAAAGCAAGGCGAACCCTGTGGGACTTGGCACCTCCCGCCTTGGGGCCAGGCTGCGATGCCCACGTGCAGCGGGGAGTCATCCCTGCTCTCCACGCCATGCCGTGCTGTATGTGCGCCTTCTGGCAAGACAAACTTTTTTTCTTGACAGACTCCACTGCTGGATTTAAGAAGATTTTTATTTAAAGCATAAAATTTGTGCTTCAAATTGTTAGGAATCGATACAAGAACAGTTTAGACTGCTTCCTTTGCTTAGCCTTCATCTTCCAGCTCTGCCACCGATTATGGGTCGCGTTAATTACAATTACTTACACTGTAGCTGTGAGAGACCAGAGACAGGAGCCTGGGCTTGGTTTAGTGAATTTTAGTATTGGAGCGTGCTGAATTGGCTGAGCCCCCTCGGCCGAGCTGCTCCAGCGAGGATCTGGATGAACCCCGAGGACGAGCGGGAGCTTCAGCCTCCAGTGAGTCCATGTCCTCCCGGCGAGGCTGTGGGTGACAGCGCCAGTGGGTTTGTGCTGTGGGCACATCAGCTGGAAGCATCATCAGAGACCACAGAGCAGCGTCCACGTGACCTGGTACCAGCCGTCCCTGCCAGTACAGGCTGGTCCAAGAACGAGACCTGGTGGCACGCGAGGCTCCGAGCCACCAAGCCCGGCATGAGCTGGCCCAGGGTGGCCCAGGGCTGGGCTTTGCTGTCTGCTCCTTACGCATGGTCAGTCACTTGGCTGGTGGCCGCGTTGCTGCCGAGTCCTTTCCAGGCGCGGAAGCTGAAGAAGGTGCTCGCCCCGTAGGCGATCATCGCAAGGCAGGCGAAGAACTGGAAGAGGAGCACACCCCAGGCCGCGGCTCTCCGGTTGTAATCCCACTGCCGCCACGAGGTAGGCTGGACGGCAGCCGCGCACGTTACGAAGGCGGTGATGTACAGGACGGTTGCCACAGCGTTGAAGATCATCAGCTGGGGAAGGCAAAGAGCAGGTCGTGAGGTCTGGGCTCAGACTCGTGCGCTGGGATGAGCAAAAGGCTCAGTTTCACGTTCCTCCCTCTTCCCCAGGAGAACCAGAGGAAAAGGGCCCAGCCCCTCGCGCCGCGAGCAAGCCTCAGGTTAACATCTCATTAAATGCGCCCCAGGTTGCGCCGAGCGGTTTCTGGTTGACACCGTGACTGCAGCAGTGATGCGGTGGCTGTAACTTTCTGGATTGATACAGGGCTCCCTGTTTTGAAAATTTCCTAAGCAATTGAGGGGCAGAATGAAACGTCATTGTGCAAAGCGCGGGGGACTTTGTTCCATCAACCCAGGAAAGCCTAAAGCCCCGGTCCTCTCAGAGCATCTCCCCAGGATGTTTCCCACTTGGGACCTCCCCTCGCTCTCTCTCGGGTACGTACCACGAGGGGCCAGGGGATCACGTAGAACTTCAGCTGAAGCTGCAGGAGGTAAGTCACGAAGAAAAGGACTGTTACTATCCAGAAGAAGATGGACACAAACATCACCCAGCCGTATGCTGCGTGGAGGTGGTACGTTGTGTCGGCGATGAGAGCCCACACCAGTAAGCCGAGCACCTGCGGGGTGAAATGGAGACCGTGTTCAGGAGGTGGTTCCTGCAGGTGGAAAGCAGAGCATCATCCAGGAACCCGGGCTCACCAGACCCTCGCTGCTCGGGGGTGGGCTCATCCCCTCTACTGCTGCCCCAGGAACCGGTGCAGGGATGTCCTGCACAGCAGGACGGGTAAAACCTGGGCATCCTCACTGCCAAAGGTCCTTTCTCAGCCAAGAAGCCCCCATGCCCGGGGCCAGGCTCTGCAGGTGCTGGCTCAGTGTTAGGGACGTCTCATGGGCTGGATGACAGCTGGACGTGGGGGGCTCCTGGGGCCCCAGCTCAGCCTTAACCTCCTCCAAGTGCAGCATCATTTTAAAAAAAAAGGGAAAAAGCAAGCTGCTCAGCTTCTCTCCACTGTTTGGTTAGGTCTGCTCTGGTCTGGTTTATACCTCCTGTACGTACAGCTTCTAGGGCTCGCCTTTCACCGTTAAGCAGGTTTAACTACATAACAATTGCAGCATCATGTGCCTGCAGAGTGATCCACAAGAAAACAGGCAGGTGAGTCTGTTTCTGGGTCTGCTCAAGGAGAAATAAGGAGAGCTGGGGGCAGAGCCGTTGTCTTCCCTCCCTGCAGCCCCCGGCAGAGCCCGCAGGGCAGAGGTGGCTGCAGGGAGCAGGTCTCTGCCCTTGGCTGCCTGGCAGGCAGGGATGGAAAAGCCCAGCCCAGGGTGGCATTTCATATATTCTTTTTCTTTTCCCTTCCCTGTGCTGTGTCCACCTCTGATCTTTGGATTCTGGAGGAGATGCTGCCCCGCTTCACCCGCAGCAATGCAGCCAGGG
>NW_008823921.1:449812-450913 GCF_000699105.1 Pygoscelis adeliae | reverse complement strand
CCCCCCCCCGGGAACTCGTTGGAGCAGCCACAGCAGCAAGTTTGCAGGTTTTTTTTTTTATTTTGAAGGCCCCTAACCCATGATGGAGCAAGCAGAGGATGGGGCACCAGCACGTAGCGATGGGGCCTGGAAAAGAAAGGGTGTTGCAAAGCAAATGGCGCTTTCCGTGACTTGCCCTGTCGGTTCTGCAGCCTCAACCGCAGCCCGTGCACCGGGACACAGAGCCGGCCAGGTGCTGGTGGGCTCTGCTTCACCGTCCTTCTTCGCCTCCCGGCTGGACTAGAACAAAGCAGGGAGTCTCGAACCCGCTTGCCGGAGAGCAAGGCGGCTCCAGCCCTGCACCCTCCGCGTTTCCCTGCATGACCGAACGTCCCAGGGAGATCCCCATGGCAAGGCTGGGGTGAGAACGTGCCCCAGATGCAGCTGCGGCATCTTCTGTTTCCCCGCTGGGGTTGGGATCTCTTTGGGCAGAGCTGGTGAAGCTGCCAGCACCGCCCGGCTCCTGCGCTCACCTCCGCTTTGGCAGGGGAACCGCGGAGTCATCTCCCACCGGTGGGGAGGAGAAGGGCTCTTTGGAAAGCCGCTCTGCCCCTGCGTAAGCCCTCATTGCTTATTGTCACGGAAGAAACACAACGGCCTTTGTCCTGCCCGAGTACAACGCCCTGGTGCTCAGCTGCCCCAACAATGCCTCCTTGTCTGTCACATCCATTTCCAACACTCGTGATCGCAAGATATGTGTTGGGGAGAAACATGGAAAGGAAAAAGCCTGGTGTGCTCCGGGAGTGGGAGGTGGCATGCGCGAGCTGCCCTGCTCCGGCTGCTGGGGGGAGAAAAGCAGGAGCCCTTAGGAGAGAGGTTGTGGGGAGCAGTGGGTCTCGGTGGATGGGAGCTGTGCCAGCGTTTAACACTGCTGCCAAAGGAAACGGTACAGCCCAAGCAGGGGCACCGGAGAGGTGGGACCAGGCTTGGGGTTGAAGGGTCCCTTCTCCTGCTCTTGCCTCCTTCCTGATGCTCCTGCAAGGCACCCCCTGGCAGCATCCTTCCCTGGCCCTTCCCTGAGCGTTTGTTCCCGTGTCACAACCGGCTCAGCCATGCCCAGGG
>NW_008823921.1:449311-449747 GCF_000699105.1 Pygoscelis adeliae | reverse complement strand
CGCCGCCGCCACCCCACAACGCTTCCCCGGAGAGAGGGCACAAGCAAACAGGCTCCCCGCTGCAGTGGGGCAGCGCCGTGGGCAAACACCGGGGCAGGTCACGCGTGGCCCCACGTGCAGCTGAACGCCCACCCTTACACACACAACGTTGCACCCCGGGTCCCGGGTACCAGGAGAGAGCAGCAGCAGGAGTTTATTCTGCGGTTGCCTCCGACACCGAAGCAATGGAGAGGTGATGCTGCTGCTCGTTTTGGCGGTGCAAAGACCCTTAGGCTTGTCTGAGAGCGGCTGCCAAAGCCTGACCGCCAGGGAGGACAACCTGGAGGGCTGGGAGCGTGAGAGCCCCGCAGGCACCCCGAGAGCAGCCCCAACACACCTCAGTTGGGGTCACCGTGTTTCATACAGCCCCCCGGACCAACTGGCTTGTGCCCCCTGG
>NW_008823921.1:447838-448288 GCF_000699105.1 Pygoscelis adeliae | reverse complement strand
GTCTCCTTGCTGAGCTTCAGGAGGTTCCTGCCAGCCCAGTTCTCCAGCCTGTCCAGGTCCCTCCGGACGGCAGCGCGACCCTCCGGAGTGTCAGCCACTCCTCCCAGTTTGGCGTCATCTGCCAACCTGCCCCGTCATCCCGATCACTGACGAAGACGTTAAGCAGCACTGGAGCCGGTATTGACCCCTGGGCTGCGCCACCGGTCACTGGCCTCCAGCTAGGCCTCGTGCCGGGACATCAACAGCTTCTCTGGGCGGATCTCATGGGAGATGGTGTCAAAGGCAAAAGTGAAGTCCGGGTAGGCAGCACCAGCTGCCCTCCCCTCGTCTGCCGGGCCCATAAATTCGTCATAGGAGTTTATCGAGCTGGTCTCCTCCCCCGGGAAAAGCCACGCTGGCTGCTGCTGCTGCTGCCGCCCTTCACCGGCCCGGGGATGGCACCCGGGGGGG
>NW_008823921.1:444010-445603 GCF_000699105.1 Pygoscelis adeliae | reverse complement strand
ACCCCCCGGGAGGTCCCGCCGGGGCGGGGGAAAGGGCCGCAGCCCCGGCCGGTGGCAAGAGCAGGGGGTCGGTGGTTGGGGGGGGAACCGGGGAGGGCCACGGCCCAGACCGCACAACGGTGGGAAGCGTGAGCCCGCCTGCCACGCTGGGCCGCCATCGCAGCGCTTCGGGAAGCGTGAGGAGGAGAGGCACCGCCGCGAGCCTTCACGTGGCACACACATATTAAAAAAGGGACTGGAAATAGCTGGCGGTGTCCCTCTGAGGACGTGATCGAGGACGACTCGTCGCTACGCGGGCCAGTTGCAGAGAAGTCAGCGCTTGGATTTCTCACAGAAAAACACGAGTCCTCTCAGCACCTCTTGGCAGCTCCTGCAGCTTCTCCAGAGTATATTTAATACTGGTTTTATATGAAATGTGGTATTATGTATTCTGGAGAAGTGAGGACTGCTAAAGGAGGTGCCAGGACATCTGGCACGCGGGCCCGGACCGTGCCAGGACGGGAGGTGGCACGTGGTCTTGGTTGCACATCCCGCCTAGCGCTGCCGCAGCTGAAACCCCCTCAGCCACTGCTGAGCCCCAGAGGGTGACTCGAGGCCCGGGTCTGTCTGCCGGGCAGGCACGCCCCAGGGCTTGATGTAACCCTTCCCCAGAAATGGCTTTTGCTTGAAATACCTTAGCTGGCAATTTTGAAAAAAGATCTCTACTGAGCCCGCCTGCAGCTTCCTACCCTGCCTGCCCGTGGTTACGGCTCGGAGGAGTTGTTCTTGGCCGTCTTTGCATGAGCTATCGCTATGAAAGCAAGCTGGGAGAGCAGCCAGAGGAGGGAGAAGTGAATGGAGGGCAGGGAGCAGAAAGGGAAAAAGCCACATCCAGAGCGGCGTAAACAGCCAGCAGAGAAAGCTTTTTTTTTGAACTTTTCGGTCAGCCCATTGTCCTGCAATGAAAGTCCCTGCGGCCTCAGAGCGGAGATGTTTATCTGCTTCTACTTGCTGTATCTCAACGAGCAGGAAATGATAACAGCGGCGCTGAAATCATCTCCTCCACGTGGCCCCTCGAGGTCCAGGTCCAGCTCCTGCGTGGGAACCGCGAGAGCCTTGTCCCGGGAGGTCCCTCTCCTGCCCCGTGGGAGAAGCCCAGCCTCTGGAGGTGCCCAGGGCCCGCAGGGAGGTCGGCGTTTGGGAGCCCCAGTCCACCGATACCGGTTCCGAGTTACCAGCACCCAGCTAGGGGATCTCCTCGTAGAGACACTTTGGCAAGGCAGAGGGGTTTGGTAATTAACTCCGGGGCGGAAGCGGCAATTTTTAGCGTGGATGCTTCAGCCGAGGAAGTAATAACTGCCACATGATGGCATTGTCTGCTGCAGCAAGAGGCAGAGGCCCTTCCAGCTCAGGAAACTCCGCAGGAGCCTTCCCCGGGGGCAGAGCGCGGTGTGAGCTCCTTGGGGCGAGTGGGACCCTGTCAAAGAGCAGGAAAGGACGCGCGTCCGTTCCTCGTGGCCCCTGTCACCCTTGGGCTGGTGGGGCCACCGAGGGGCCCTGGCTGCGGGCCAGGAGTTGGGGACACCTTGGGTGTTGGGTTTTTTTGTTACCGGC
>NW_008823921.1:440410-443745 GCF_000699105.1 Pygoscelis adeliae | reverse complement strand
CGGTGCTCTGGAGGTGTGGGCTGGGGCAGGACATGGAGGACACCCGCGGGGAGGTCTCTGGGCTGCAGACCAGCTCAGCGAGGAGGGGCACGGGCATGTCAGCCAACTCTTGCAGCAGTTTGTGTTGTTTTGGCAAGGGCTGCCTTCGGTCACAAGCCCTGGTTTGAGATCGGCTCTGTCTTGGGGGGGGGGATTTGTTCCCCAAATAGCGTTTTGAATCCTAGGCACGCCTCATCTCTGCTTTCTTCGATTATCCCCTGCTGCCTCCTCGGGTTGGCATGAGGAATCATGGCCCAGGGCAGGAATCTCCCTTATCCTTACCCCCAGCAACCCTTTTTTTAACTGTGCCCAGCCAACACCGAAATGCTAATGGCCAGCCTGTTGCTCTGTTAGGAGGTGAGACAGCTGCATTGACCCTAAAAATACATCCCACAGCCACCACAGCCGATTGGGAGCCCAAGGAGCTCTTGCATCAGGTGGTGGGGCAGGCGTGATGCTCCCAGAAAGAAAGTTTGGGTAAGGCAAAAGCGTGTTTCCCTGGGATGAAACCGGTGAGGGAGCAGGTCATAGCTGAAACCCGGTGGGAGCGTGGAGGCTCTGGGCAAAAGCAGAGGAGAAGGAGACAGCCTGTTCTTACAACGTGGGGTGCAGAAAATCTGGGGTGGGAGCGGGAAGGGGTCTGGTGACTCCCTGGTCTCTCAGTTGAGCCAGCAAGGCTTGAAAAGGGTTAAGAGCCTGGGCAGAGAAACAGCGTGCCTGGGTTTGTTTCCCTGCCCAGCCCCTGTGTTCATTGTGCTAGTTCATGTAAAGGCTTGTTGGGTGCTGGAAGCCCTGCAGGCTCCTGGGGCTGTTTGCTGCTGCTGGTGTGTGTCGCTGGACACCGGTGGGGAGCTCGGCGCGTGCCCGTGGCCGAGGCTTGGCGGAAGGAGCTGCTTGAATGAGCGGGGTGTCAGCTCTGGTCTGGAGGGCTGTGATGTCCCATTTCTATAAGAGACTGCCGGGGGATCTGAAAGCTTGTGGGACGGGAGGGCTCGGCTCAGCTCAGACCAGGGGGTGCCGATGGCCCCAGCGCAGCCACGTCTAGCAGGTCATGGCACTGCATGTGGCAGCTCCTCTTGCCCTTTGGGGCTGGCCCGCAGGTGCCACCGGCTCTCATACGGACACCGTTGGGGGTCAGCCCCAGCGGCACCGCTGGAGAGAGGTTTTCTGGATCTCTCCTTCACCCACCATCACGGCTTAACAATAAGCTCATGTCAAACTGGTCCCGCAGATGCTGTTGGAAGGCACACAGCCTTCTCCTGCCCTAGGGACATGGGAAGAGGTGAGCCTTTCCAAGAAGGCGATAAACAGGGCTGCTTCTGGTAAGCTCCTTTCTTGGAGATTGACAGCATTCATGTGCGAACATTTTGGATGGAGAAGTGGGAAGTGGGGATGTGGAGAGGTGATGATTGTGCTGGCCCACGCATGCTGTTGGATGGGCGGGACAGGGGGGGGTTGCTGGCACATGCGCTTTCTGCTCCTGCTGCTGCGGGAGGGAGGGATAGGGGGGGTGCGTAGCTGGGGCTCCTGCAAAGAGGCGCACGCCTCGTTCCTTCCTCAGCCAGGGCAGCAGGCACTAGCTTGACCCTGGGCTGTGGCAGAGGTAAAATAGCAGAGCTGTGGCACTTTTCCTGCTCCCCACCTTCTGCTTTTTCCCACAGTGGCCCTGGTAGGACCCTCTTCCAGGATACAAAGGAGGGGAGACCCCCCCGCGTACCACCCTGGGGTGAGGCACAGCACAGCCGCTCCTACGCCAAGGGAAAGCCTGGCAGCAGCTCCTGTGGCAGCTCCTGTGGTGCACGGAGGTTTCTGTCATGCCCGTCCTGACCAGACCTGCTGCCACTCTCCCCTCCCACCAGTGCACTGGTGAGAGAAGGCCCTTTTGGGGATCATCTGGCACTCCTTCATCACGCCAGCTCTGTGGAAATGTTGCCTTCGCGGCCTGTAGCTACACAGAAGGATTGCAACATCAGGATGTCTCTCCAGCTCCGTAGGGACTTAGCAGGACCCAGGGGCCCAATGTGCTCGGGCAAGCCCATTCTGGCGGAGTCCCAGCGTGCTCCTTCCCCTGATCTGCAAAGCTGCCCCGATTTCTTCTGTGCCATCCAGGCACATCTCCCCAGAAGAGCCTTCCCCGTCCCTTGTCCTAGGGAAGAGCTTGCGCCCGGTGGCTGCGTTGCTCTGTGGGGGCCAAGTGACTCTTCTCTGTTTAGGAGGAGCTTAACTGTGTTGCTGACTGAACAGCTCTGTGTTTGCTTCTTTGCACGCAATATTTTCAACCACCTTAAATCTTCTTTATTGGAGCAGCCTCTGCAGTCCTTGGCAGTATCCATGGGACGGTCGCAGAATGAGTTGTCCTCAGTTCTGGCTGCTCCGGCAGCCTGGCTGGCGTGGGATGGTGACCGGTAGCTGTGGGCTGCCTCACTGTGGAAAAACACAGAGCGTGAGCATTTTGCACTGTGTGCTGGAGCCCAGATTTGTTCTTATTCGCAAGGAAGGAGGAAGCCATTGTGTTCAGAGAAGTGAAAGCCTGTGTGGTTTTCTCTGCTATTTCTGAAAATGTTTTCTATGTAAAGTAGTTTCTTAAAAACACAAGCCCCGTCCTGGTGGATACTTCCCAAACAGGACTTGTTTTGCCCCCTGTGGAAACGCTGGCTGCAGACAGCCCCAGGCATCTGCTCCTCATTTCCTGCTTCTTTCTTTAATGTGAGAAAATTCAAAGTCGTGCAGTGCCAAACAGATTTTCTGGATCCCCTGTCATTTAATCCTCTCCCTCATTACACTAACGGCTCAAGAGCTCTGCATTAAGCATAGGCTGAGGCCATCTCCAAAACAAGAGGCCATCTTTGGCTCTAAGGAAACATCTCCTGGCTCTAGCACGTTGCCTTGGCCGGGAGAGAGGAGGTTGTTGGGTCGGTTCTGGACTGCTCTGGGCCATACCACCCAGTGCGTGCCATTGGAAAAGCCATCGAGGCTTCTCCAGACTGAAGTCTGGGAATCTGGTCCCATACGCTGGGGCCCGGCTGCGCGCGCTGGCCTCATCTGCAGTACGTGCACCACCAGCCTCCCATGTCCCGGCTCACAGACCTTGCTGCGTGTGCGCTCCTCAAGAGAAACCGGAGGAGCCCAGTCCTGGTGAGTGTGGAAACTGCCACAGTGGTGGTGCTTGAGCTGCCTTGAGTTTAACGCTCTTGGGCTGCAGGAGAGGGGGACTGTATCAGAGCGGTGGCTGAGCTGCCAACCCCACTGAGGAGAGGTGGGTGTAGAGCAAGGGGGAGCTGCCACAAGGGAGCTCG
>NW_008823921.1:439787-440302 GCF_000699105.1 Pygoscelis adeliae | reverse complement strand
TGTCCCTGCTGCCTCTTTCCAGCAAGCCTCTGGGACAGAGGCCGTGGACAGCAAAGGATGCTGCTAATACCTGTTACCAGGGGTGCTGGGCTTCCCTGCTCCAGGAGGACCAACTCCTGAGGTCTTGGGAGCTCCTGAACAGACCATGCAGTGGAAATCGTCAGCATTCTCATCTGATCAGCTCTGGCATCTCTTTCTTCCAAGTCACATACAGCCTCCTAGGTCTCACTGACTTTTCCTTTTTCTCCAGTCACCACCTGATTTCCAGGAAGACAAACTTATTGTAACAAACAGCACATAGTCCTTCTTACACGAGGAACCAAGAATAGCCAAGGAGCATAAATTTCCAGCATGGAAACACCCTGTAGGAGACGGGCCGTGTTCTGGGGCTGTTTCCTGTTTGTTTAGGACACAGCCCTTGTTCTCTTTGCATATTGCCTTTGCAGGGTCAAGTTGCTTTTAGCCTTGTATTGGGTTTGCATGGCAAGATTTTGGTAGCGGGCGGGGGGGGGTGT
>NW_008823921.1:435229-439333 GCF_000699105.1 Pygoscelis adeliae | reverse complement strand
TGAAGGACCCACGCTGGAGCAGTTCGTGAAGAACTGCAGCCCGTGGGAAGGACTCGCGCTGGAGAAGTTCGTGGAGGACTGTCTCCCGTGGGAGGGACCCCACGCTGGAGCCGCAGAAGTGTGTGAGGAGTCCTCCTCCTGAGGAGGAAGGAGCGGCAGGAACAGCATGTGATGAACTGACCACAACCCCCATTCCCCGTCCCACTGCACCACGGGGGGCAAGGAGGTAGAGAACTCGGGAGTGAAGTTGAGTCTGGGAAGAAGGGGGGGGGAGGTGTTTTAAGATTTAATTTTTATTTCTCATTACCCTACTCTGATTTGATTGGTAATAAATTGAATTAATTTTCCCCAAGTCAAGTCTGGTTTGCCCGTGACGGTAATTGGTGAGTGATCTCTCCCTGTCCTGATCTCGACCCACAAGCCTTTCGTTATATTTTCTCTCCCCTGTCCAGCTAAGGAGGGGAGTGAAAGAGCAGCTTGGTGGGCACCAGCACCCAGCCAGGGCCAACCCACCACAAGCCTTCAAGAGCAATTCTCCCGGCATTAGTCATACGTTCCTTCCACCTGCGAGGACCTTGACCCTGTGCACAGCTCGAGCGCCTGCCTGTGAACAGCCCTGGCAAAGCTGCAGTGGGTGGGAAATGCTGGAGCTGCTTTTGTGTCTCTCATGGGGAAGACAGGATCTGGCCCTTTGGCCAGTGGTATCCGCGGTTTGGAGCAATAAGCCAAGCTCCTGGCTAATGGTTGCCGGTGAGCAACCAAAGGTTAGGGGTACGGCATCAGATGAGGCTTCTGAGCATGCCTTTGTCATCGACATCCAGTCCACACCAAACCTTGTTCTCCCCTTCTCCGCAGCAAAGCCAGCGTTTAAGTAGCAGGACATCCGTCCTGATAGGAAACTGTCCTTAGAGCAGAGCAGGAACGGGAACCAGACAGCCCAGACTCCAACCTCGACACCGAACTGTCTGGCATGAGCCACAGAGTCCTTTTGTGAGTGCTGAGCATCACGCCTGGAGCTGTGTTAGATGGCCCAGAGGTTACAGCCCCAACGGTGCACAGTGCCCTGTGCACGGTGCCTCTGCCCACGCTCGATAGCAGCTGCACAGACCTACGTTTGCTCATGTTTTTTCCTCGTCTGTGTTTCAGATCAGCCTAAGGGCCTGCCTCATTCATACTGCAGTTAAAGTTATATGGGGAGAAAAAACCCAACCCTCTTCCTACTACCTTCTGCTTTTCTTTGGTGCTACACCACCCCTTCAGAGAGCCTTTGGGTGCATCAGGAAGCTTCCTTCCAGTCCTCCTAAGGAAGAATGGGGAAGGACTGTGATGAGCTGCCCCAGCCCGTGGTCTTCGTTGGAAGGACGTGACGTTCGTGGTGGGCTTTCTTCCTCCTCGGCCTTGGCCTGCTTGGTTTCATTTTCATACATTTTTCTTAGCACAGTCTGTGTTCCTTGGTTCCCAGTTACGCAGTTTTTCTGCTCTTTATTTCCTTGAAAGTTGGTTGTCCCCGCCTCACAGGGTGGCACACTCCATTGCTTGGGTGCTGTGATTTGTGTTTATGGACCAGGATTGCTGGTGTCCTCCTCTGCGTGCCCTCATCCACATCACAATTTAATCTACAGTCCCAGGCCCACGCTGAATAACTACTTGCTATTCCTAGAAACTAAAGCAAAGCTAAATCAAACTAAGACAGCAGCAATTGCCTAGACAATTTCTATTGTACCTAAAGAAGCTAAAATCATCTGAAGTCAAAACAGGCCCAGAGAAGTACTGAGATCCTTCACTGTCAGATCAATACAACGCCTATGGTTTATTGCTAGTTACAGCAGAAACATCTCCTGGGCTACAGCAGGTCCTCTGACTTTGGGTTTTTCAATGCTGCAGGACCTAAAAGAAGTGCAGTAAGCGGCTGGCGCTGGCACGCTGGAGGGGCAGATGTGCGATGGGACGGGGAGGGTGGTATGGGACGCGGGTTGGCAGCGACGATGCCAGTTTTCTGTCAGCTGCAGCCCAGGTTTGTCATCGCTTGTTGGAGCTGCCTGCTCCCGTCAGAGCCAACTGCTGTGTCCTCTGTGTCCCGCTTTTGGTGGGAACTGCAGGGCTTGCGGGTGGCTTAGACCCACGCCGCTGCCGGCACTTGAAGGCTTGCCATGTCCCACAGAGCCACGCTGAGGCTGCGGCTGCCCTCCACCCTCCTGCTGCGGGATTTCTTTGTGCAGATGCCACCTCCAAATCCAGCCCCCGAGCTCTCTGGGAGCAAAGGGAGGTCTCCGAGGGTGTCTTGGAGGGGTCCCCTACCAGGTAAACCACCACCAGCCCAGCCTGCACAGGAAAAGCAGCTGCGTTACCCTGCCAAAGAGCTGTTTGTGCCTTAAAACAACAATACCTGTGGCAAGTCATGCCTTTAGCAAACAAAGCACTCGCCCTCCCACTTCATGTGCGTGTTGGAGCCCTTCCTCGGTTTTATCCATCGATGACCGTAAACCCTTTGCAGAAGAAGCAGAACCTGTTTCTTCAGGGGACATGTGAGCATTTGTGGGCTGTGCGATCACTTCCAGCATCCAAGGCACCCGACGGCCTCGGGCAATGCCAGTTCCCGGAATAAAAGTCTCCTGTAAGGCTCTGCCCAGCCTGAGAAAACACCGTTTGGAGAAGGGGCCAGAAAACATCCCAGCAGATGCAGCATGTTCTGTTCCGGCTGGATGAAACAGACTATTTCAAGGTCTTAATTTTTGTTTTATTTTATTTCCTTGAAATGGGCTTTATCTTCTCTTAGAATATAAGCAAAGGCTGAAGTTACAGGCTGGGACTTTCGCCACATGTTTTAAAAACGCATCATACGGAAACCTGGGGGTTTTCACTTTTTAGGAATAAAATCCTAACTGGAACTGTCGGAATTTCCCATAGCACAGAGAAGCCAGGTTTCCACCAGCCCTAAGAAAACTCTGGGGGAAAAAGGATTTCAAGGGCAGCCACACTTGATCTTATCTTCATCTTTCAGTTGAGGGAGTTGGCAGGGGAAATTGTTATGCATTCTGCTTGGGATCTGAGATGAAAGAGAAAGTAAAGGTGCAGGATGTGACCGCCGAGTCGGTATGTCCGCTTCAGACCTGGCTGCGTGCTGGTGCCAGGAAGCTCCCCAGCCAACCTGGTTGCTTGCAAATCTGGGGGCCTCGTACTCCTGCTCTCAGCATCAGCAAGACCCCAATGGCTGAGGTCCTGCCGTATACCGAAAGCCAGGACTGTAGTAACAAGCACACGCTGCAGACAACGTGCCCAGGGAGCAAGGAGCTGCTTGGGGAGGCCACTGGGTCCCTGCTCACCTCTTGCTTTGGTGATGCTCCTAAGAGGCAGCCTGGCCTGAGCTCGCCGGTCTAGCTGATGAACTTGTGATCCTGATTAGCAAATGCCGCCTCTTTTGGCCTAATGACCAGCGCTGCTGTTATAAGATGGCTGCTGCCAAAAAGGAAGGGACTAGCTGCTTTTGCATTCGGGGTAAATAATGAGCTTAATGTACATCGGGGAGCTGCAGGCTGGAGGTTGGGAGAGCTTCATAAGCCTAAGGACAGCGGTGCCTTAGCACAGGCTCTCTGGCCAAGAGACACGTCGGTGGGAGAGGAGGATGGAGCAGCTGACTCCTGAAAGTCCCTGCCTGAATAATTTTCCAAGGAGGCTGGAGCTGCTCTGCGTGAGCTAAGAAAAGCTGGTGTAAGTGCAGCTGGGGAATTCCAGGAGCCATCTAAGCTCCGGAGCAGGCGGTATTCCCTCCCCGTCCCACTCTTCCCTCCGCCTCCTGTCATCACCCTGAGACTCGTGCGGGGGAGCTGAATAACAGCTGAAACCCCATCTCGGGTCTTCATAATCCTGGAATGAGCTGCAGCAGCTGTGTTGCTCTGGAGGATGCAATAAGCAGTCGGGAGCGGGAAATACTGCCAGTAATCCTTCCCTGCCTACCCTTCCTACTGCCGACCACGGGAACATGAAGGCTGTTTCTCTCCAGGTCCTGTTTGTGCTGGGGATCTTGTGCCTGGCGACCCTGGCTGGAGGTGAGGCACAGCTCCGCTTGCTACTCCCTGGGCTCCCCGGGGGAGCAGCGAGGTTCAC
>NW_008823921.1:427594-435197 GCF_000699105.1 Pygoscelis adeliae | reverse complement strand
GGGCTACAGGCACCGAGGGACCTTCATGGGCTGTGGGAGATCTTGTAGCAGGATCAGGCTGGGTTTGGGAAGGGGCAGGGGGAGCCTACGGTGGCAATCCTGGCAGCAGGGAATTCTGAGCAGCCCCGTGACGGCTTTTGTCACTCCTGAGGGTGGGTGGGGAGAGCGTCGGAGAGACTTTCTGATGATCCCTATTAGAAAAGAAGCATAATGGACTTTTCCCCTTTCTTCATGTCCCTTAGGGACATGCCATGGGGGCAGACTGCAGCCTGCCCAAGGATGGATGTCTGTCCGCAAAGGCTCCCTGTCCTGAGGATGCCAGTGCTCCCATCGCTGCATGGCGGGGGGGTGGGGGGGTGTGTGTGTGTGTGTGTGTGTGTGTGTGTGTGTGTGTGTGTGTGTGTGTGTGTGTGTAAAGATCTTGGCGTGCTCCGGGGTGGTCCCGCGTGGGGCCGGAGGACCGGGAGGAGGTGGGCGCACCTCTCCCTGGGCTGGTCTCGGTTTAAGCCGCCTGTGGCACAGATCAGTGATTGCTGCCCAAGGCAGCAATTAAGCAGGGTGGGTTGCCAGGCTGGCAGCCAGCTTCTCGGCAGCGCAGGCAAAGCTGGACTTCGCCCAGGACAAAGGGGTGATCTATTCCTGCCATGGGAAGGGAGGGGGGCAAAGAGCCCTTAAGATCTGTGCCCTGCTGCCACCAGACGGGAGGAGTGAGGACAGCAAGGGCAGCTGGGAATGGAGCTTCGTCCTCTCCTCACACCTCCGAGCAGGTTCTCCGGGGCTGGCCTGAGTAAAGTGGGCAACGGGGACGCCGGGCAACTTACCCTGCCCTGGGAACCCGCTGCCTGCTTCAGCACTGCCTAGCTCTGCTCACCCGTGGCCAAGCATCCATCTCCTCTGAAGTGATGAAATCAGGCTGGCTCTGCAGAAAGAAAGGCTGGTGGTGCTCCCTGGCCAGGGTCTCTTGAGGAACCGTGCTGAAAAGCAGGTACCGATGGCTTCCAGGAGCGGTGCCTCGGAGGAGCCGTGGTCCCAGGTGGATAAACACCCAGATCCCAGGTGTCCCTGAGGCCCCTTTGGCAAAGATTCAGATGCAGCTCAGAGAAGTGGAGTTCTAAAGATCTAAACCAGACTCCAGCTCCTTTCTTCACAGCGGGCCTCGGATAAATCAGGGCTTCTTTTTCTGAGTCTTGTCCCCGGGACATCAGAAACAAATTGCCAGGCTGCGTTGTGCAACCTCCCCTCACTTGACAAACGCCTGTTGTTGGAGGCTAGGGGTAGGTGCAGGAATGAAAGGTCCCCAGTGGTGTGACTGGCTTTGCCCTTTGAAGGGATCAAGTGGGGTTTTATTTTTACACTTTGCAAAATGAAAACCATATTTTCCGGTGGAGGTGGAAAAGAGATGCTTGGTGAGAAACTGTGCTGTGGAGCTGGGCTGCTGAGATACCTACGGGAGCAATGTATCATTCACCAAAAGGTTCTTTCTCTGCACCCTTTCTCTGAGTCCAAGTGGCATTCAGAGACCACGTACCAGCAAACAGAGAGGCAGGATGCTCGCCTGGAGGGAAACTCCCACAGCAGGAAGAGGTATGAGTGATCCCGATACGGATGGGGCAGGCATCCTGCCCTCTGCTCTGCACCGCCTGCACCAAGAGCCAGCTGGTGATGGCTGCAGCAGGTCTTTTGGGAATGAAGAAATGTGTCTTCTGGGGCAGGGTGCTGAGAGCACTCCTCCTGTGACCCAGAGGGGAGAGGACCCGCAGGTCCAGGTGTTTGCCCAGAGGACCTCCAGCCACTGCTTGCACATCCTATAAGGCGAGCTGCAACGGTGTCCCAAGAGCCCCACGATTTTCAAAGTGCTTTTTTGTGGTTTTCTGGGTATCATATCACCTGTTCGGGTGATACAAACAATCATGGCCTTGGCGGGAGTTGTCTTCATAGAGGCATCTCATTTTGGCAGGGACTGGAAACTTCTATGGCAAGCTTTGGACTCCTTCTCCCCAGAGAAGGGGAAAAAGAAAGTGCTGGGTTTTCTTGTACCTAATAAAAAGCCAATGTTTAATACGTTGAAAACTTTATTTCAGGGCAACCCAAAGCACCTCTGAAGTGTTCAACAGAGTGCGGCCGTTTTACATCTGGGATAGCGGCGAAGCGGATAAGGAGCTACCACAGGACCGAACCCCGCTGCGCCAAACAAGCCATCATGTAAGCACTGCCCCGCCGCCCGCCGCCTGCCTCCCTTGCCGTACGCCCTCCGACACCAGTTAAGCATTAACCTGTCAGCAAATGCCCTTGCTTTGGAGCAAGGAGCAATCTGGAAAGAGAGGGAACGCTGTATTTATTTGAAGGGTGGGTGGGGTTTTTTCCCTATTTGAAGACCGACAGCCTCCAAGTGAGATCAGGGGCTCACACAGAGAGTGAGACAGGGATAAAGGGACGGGGAACGGGACTGACGGACGTACATGCTGGCAGAACGGGGCGGTGGAAGCATGCAGGGCAAGAGCTCGCGTGTTTCTGTGAAAGCAGGTATTTTCTCTGGAAGCAGATTCAGACTCATGAGCTTGACTGGATGAGGAAAACTGCATTTTTTCCCCGGAATAATTGTTGGTTTTATCTTACCCTGGAGGTGAGGGACCATTGAGACCACTTTACTGCAGCTCAGGAGGTTGCTCCAGAGTGAACCTGCTGGGCTGGCCCTGGAAAGCCTCGTCTCATCTCAGTAAATCGGAGGGTTTTGTCTTCATGGACACTTGTCCCTAGGCAGCTGGTGCCTGCAGAGCTTCCTGCTCTGAGCGCCGGGGGCAAACGCTGCGTCCAAACATCAGGACAATGCTTTCGAAAGAGGAAAAACTTCTTAGGGGGAAACCCTTCACCCATGAGTCATGTTCAGCTGCTCCTCATTCAATCAGATCTTAGAGGCACCTGCCTTTCCTGAAATAAATAATCCATCCAACCCGGTGGTGTTTACTACGGGCTTGAGAGAGTCAGTGTTGCTGTCTGCATGCCTTCCCTATCACGCTGATAATCTAAACCAGTGTTTTATTTACCCAGTAAGTGATCCCTTTTTATTTTCAGATTTATTACTCTGAAGTCCTTGGAGATTTGTGCAGATCCGGAGGCAGAGTGGGTGAAGAAGATCGTAGAGAAACTGGACCAGAAAAAGGCCGCAGCCTCCCCCCTCCCACGTGATGCCACCTCAGCAGCGGCGCCAGAAGAGCCCGGTGTTTTTCAGAAACATGTTGGTCTTGCAGTAACGGCTCCATCTCAAGCCACTGCTCCACCTAGTTTTTTCCAAGGGACTGGCACAACAGTTTTGGAGAGAATACATGTTCCTGCTGCCAGGACGGAGGCGTCCACCAAGTCCCCACCAGCCACACAGGACACCACCCAGCTCCCTGCAGGGTCGTCCCCCGTGACACGGGAAATTGCTGCCCGCTCTGAAGTCACTCCAGAAGCAAACAGAGATTCCTTAAAATCTCCTGCACCTTCAACAGCTTCTGCAGCAGGCATGGTCTCCAGCCAGCCCACCCCGTATCCCACGGCTCTTGTGCTTGGCTTTGACAACGCCATAGGATCTACAGAAGAACCTGTAGGACATACTGCAAATGCTAGGGCTGAAGTTCGAGACATGACTTCTCCTGGCTCAGATTCAGACCCCGTGGCCATTGCTATAGGATCAGACCATCCTGTACTTTCTACAGATGAATCCCTGAACCCTACAAGTGCAAGAGCCAACGCACCAGACACTGGTTCTAGCAGTTTTAGTTCAGATCTCCCCTCCACCCTGGACAGCATGGAGACCGCCACAGTCCCAGCCACACCAGTTCCACCAGAGACTGCTTCAGTTTCTACTCTAAACCCCACAACTGCCATAGACGAAGGTCCTTCTGTCCATACCAACAAGGTTGTCAGTTCCTCTGCAGGTGCTTTTGGTACTCGAACATTTGATTATTCATCGCCTGTAGGAAAGCAAGATCCTTCAGATAAGTTAGTTTTTACTAGACAAGCATTCTCAGGCCAAGCCAGAGTGCAGATGACTACAGAAAGGCCAAATGATCTGCCTTTTCCCAGCTTCTTGTCAAGATCTCAAATGCACTTTGTCATCCCAGTTTCTGTGGTGGGTGGTCTGATGGCTTGCAGTGTTGCTGTTGTATGGCTATATCTAAAATTTGGAGTCAAAACAGAAGAAATGTCCAGAGAAATGGTACAGGGCTTGCTCTACCAGAAGGACGGACATCAAAACAATGTCTATCCAATGGAAGTAATCTGAATGCTTTATGGCGTGGACATTTTTGGCCTAAACTATATGTGTGTGGCTGCAGGAAAGCTAGGTTTATGCTGAACTGGTGACCAGTACGAAGCAAGGCAGGGAATAAAAATACCAGAGAAAACTGATGGGTTTTTTGCAGAGCAGAATGTCCAAAAATATATCTAAGTCGTCGCTGACCAATGACAGTATTTTGGAAACAAATGAGACACTTTTTTTTCTTTCTGGCATTGTTACATACAAAGGCTATTGCTGTTCTAGAGCTGCTTGGTGGCTCTCTGCCAGGTGGTGAGCGGAAGCGAATTTCCAAATTGCTGTTGGGAATTTTTCTGCCTTTCATCACGGCCCAGCGGAGAAGCCACCCACTCACCCACGCTGCTGGACTCGGGCTCAGCCACCTTGAGCAATCTGAACACCAAAAGCACGATTTGCACTTAAACTGTCTGCTGCTTCTTTCTTTGCACTTCAGGTCGCTGCTCTGTCAGAGCAAGACCGATGCTGGGGGTCAGCTGGGTGCTGGCTCTCCTTGGGCTGATCCAATACCCCATTTACTCTTGCTGGAGGCACGAGGGACAGTCTAGCTTTTCAGACAGAGGTGATGAAAACTGCATCTGATTAGGGGACTGAAGGTCAGTGCTACAGATTTCACGTTCAGAGGAGCTGCCAACCCACAGTCGGTCTCCTCCTTGAAATCAGACCACCCTTCTCTCCAACAACTGCGGGCATTTCTTCTTGCAGATTTAGTCTGAGACCTGGTTCTTGGCAAATCAACTGCAATAAAACCCTCCTGCCGGCTGATGCGCCCTGGGTCCCGCTGCGTCCAACACCAGGGCAGGATAACGTGGATGAGCCTTTGCAAATGGGAGAAACCAAGAAGTCACCCAATAATTTTGCTATTCCTGTGATAACATTGGAGGGGTTTTTCTGTTCTCTGCAAGCACAAAACCCAGGAAATACTCTCTTGGAGGAGCTAAATGCAATTCTGGATTTAGTCACATAGGAATTACTCCACCACAGCAGACGTACCATCCTGCTGGTCCCATATTCTCTCTAGAAATAAGCACGTTTGCTGATCCACAAAAAAGCACAAAATGCCTGCTCATGGTCTTACACTTCAGCTGCATTTTAGTTTTTCTTTTTTTGGATAGCACTCATCACCAGGCTATTAAAGCCCCGTAACAGTACCAGGCTTTTTTTTAACCCAAATTGGTGTTGATTTTTACACATCTAGATGTTGCTGTATGTAAGCCTTATCTTTTATCTGTGGTCAGTTCCTGAAAGCCCTTATTAAACATTGACTCCAGTATGAATTTTGCTGGAGCGTGCAAAGGTCTTCATGATATGATGCTTTGTAGGTAGAGATATGTATCAAGGGTCAGATCCTCCTCTAACCAACCTCAGTGGATCAGATCCCAAAGTCTATATATGCATGTAGAAAAAAAGAAAGCAAAAACACATAATGAGCAAGATAATCAAAGCAAAAACGATGGGTCAGCTGTAAAGCAGAGCTAGAGAAAGGCGGCCTGTGAGATCCGTCAGATCGCACCTTCAGGGCATCCATCCAGCCCTGGAGGTGGAGAGGATGGACTGCAACGGTGTTTGATTTCTGCCGTCACTCAGTCCCTTATGTCTGCATTTTGTTGGCTTGAGAGAGGGGAGCCAGGGATTCATCTCGGGCTTTGCAAGTACAGAATGCAATCAATCGGATTAATTGTAATTAGGAATTTGGGGTGAAACCCCTCCTTGTGCAGCAGCGCTCCCGTGCAGCCCAGCTGTGTAACACTGGCTGGGGTTGATTTACCTGGAGGGTGAATCAGGGGCTGTCAGCGCCGCCTCCCCATCCGCCCCGCTTGTGCACGGCTGGGGTTCGTGGCCTCGCAGTTCGTGAGGCGGTGTACTATGGCATTATTTTTATATGAAACGCTAGAAATGTTATTTTTGTAGTAAAGTTTTGTAGCCATTTGAATGTATGTAGTATCCTGTCCTTGCTACTGGAGCATCGCGGAGTCGAGACCTTTCTGTGACCATTGGAAAACACCGTGCCTTGTCTATTTCTTGCTGTCTTGGATGGCTTGTGCGCGTCCATGGGAGCTGGGTCACTCTCCAGGCACTACAGCAAACAGAGTGGACACTTGTCTGGCTACGGGTGAAGTCCTCGGCTTGCGGCGATGCTGGGGAGATGAATGTGCACCAGGCAGATCTGATCACTTCAAGTCCCACCACGGTGTTTGTAAGGACACCGGTTTCGGCTCCACGGCCGGCTCCCACCGTCTTCCCGCTGCGCGGACGCTCAGCAGAAGGAGCGGCTCCTCCAGCCCGGTTCCGTCCTTGTGCTCGCCTTGCTCCCCTCTCCTGTTTCCAGGCTGTTAGCAGGCGGGGCGCTGGCAGCCCTCATGGGGGGCACTTAAAACCCAGGACCGGGGGAGGGGGGGGCACCGCTGTTCCTCCTTGCTTTACACTGTGCGATGGGCAGTCTGGGAGGGCACAAGGTGAATGCCAGTGCAGAAGGACGGAGCCTGTGGGCATCACCAGTTCCTGGGGCCTAAAAATGTCATTTGTTGTAGAGCGCAGTGACCGTTACAAGCTCTGATTCCTTTGTGTATTGAGTATGTATGTGTGCACACAAGATATATGTTCTGTACCTTTTTTTAGAAGTAAAAGTAATAGAATCATAGAATAGTTTGGGTTGGAAGGGACCTCTGAAGCCCCTCTAGTCCAACCCCCCTGCCGTGGGCAGGGACATCTTCAACTAGAGCAGGTTGCTCAGAGCCCCGTCCAGCCTGACCTGGAATGTTTCCAGGGATGGGGCATCCACCACCGCTCTGGGCAACTTGTGCCAGTGCTTCACCACCCTCAGTGTAAAACATTTCTTCCTTAGATGTAGTCTATCTCTACCCCCCTTCAGTTTAAAGCCATTCCCCCTTGTCCTGTCACTGCAGGCCCTGCTGAGAAGTTTGCCGCCATCTTTCTTATAAGCCCCCTTTAAGGTCCGTGTCTTTCCTGTACTGAGGGCTCCAGAGCTGGACGCAGTGCTCCAGGGGGGGTCTCACCAGAGCAGAGCAGAGGGGCAGAATCCCCTCCCTCGCCCTGCTGGCCACGCTGCTTTGGACGCAGCCCAGGATACAATTGGCCTTCTGGGCTGCGAGCGCACATTGTCCATGGGGACAAAAGCTGGCTCATGTCCAGCTTTTCATCCCCCAGTACCCCAAGTCCCTCTCGGCAGGGCTGCTCTCAATCCCTTCATCCCCCAGCCTGTATTGATACCGGGGGTTGCCCCGACCCGGGTGCAGGACCTTGCACTTGGCCTTGTTGAACCTCATGAGGTTCACACGGGCCCAC
>NW_008823921.1:411546-426410 GCF_000699105.1 Pygoscelis adeliae | reverse complement strand
CTTTTATCCCCAACGTATCTATAGAATCTTTTCTTGTTGCCCTTGATGTCCCTGGCCAGATTTAATTCTATCAGGGCTTTAGCTTTCCTAACCTGATCCCTGGCTGCTCAGACAATTTCTCTGTATTCCTCCCAGGCCTCCTGTCCTTGCTTCCACCCTCTGCAGGCTTCCTTTTTGTGCTTGAGTTTGTCCAGGAGCTCCTTGTTCATCCACGCAGGCCTCCTGGCGTTTTCGCCTGAGTTCCTCTTTGTTGGGATGCTTCGCTCCTGAGCTTGGAGGAGGTGATCCTTGAATATCACCCAGCTTTCTTGGGCCCCTCTTCCCCCCAGGGCTTTGTCCCATGGCACTCGGCCAAGCAGATCCCTGAAGAGGCCAAAGTCTGCTCTCCTGAAGTCCAGGGTAGCGAGCTTGCTCTGCGCCCTCCTCGGTGCCCTAAGGATCTTGAACTCCACCATTTCGTGGTCACTGCAGCCCAGGCTGCCCTTGAAGTCCTTACGTTAAAAACTCTTGTCCTCAGGGGTTTCAGCCCAGGGCTGGGTGACCAAGCCTGGTCCTGGCAGAGGTGCGGAGATGAACGCATATGATTAAGCACCACGGGGGGAATCCCAGCATCGCCAAGAGACAGCAAAGCCGGCGCAGCTGATGTGGCCGGGCTATTGCTCCACCTCCTCACTGTTTAAGGGCTTCAGTCTTGCCAAAAATTTGCAGGGGATATATTTTCTCACAGGGAGTCGCATTTCCCATCCTGCTAAGGCAATACTGAAAAAAACAGCTGGGTTTTTGCTTTGTTTAAGCAAGGCTGTGACCAAAAAGCAACCCACAGAAAACAAATGTTATGCTCCAAGTGTGTTCTGTAAAGGGGTAAGAGTCCAAGGGCTGAGCTAGGACATCTCCCACCCCAGCCAGGGCTTGGGCTGCCCTTGTGTTCTCCTCTCTAGTGTCAGGGAGGAGAGGTGGGAAAGGCAACGCAATACAAGAGTCAGTGCCCAGGGACTTGCCTGGAGTGGGGAGCTGGAACGAGCAAGAGGGTCAGGGACGAGCATCTCCCCTGCACCCCAGGAGCCCTCGTCCCGGCCATGCCCCAGCCCCACGCCGCGCGGCCGCCCTGCCCCATGCTCTGGCGCTGCTGGCACGCTGCGAATGATGGTGAGGTCCGTGAAAACTTCCCCCAGATGAATCACCAGGCCAGAAAGGTCATCTGGGGGATAAGAAGCTCTGTGGAAAGAAAAACAATTTTTTTTTTCCTTTTCTGCTCTCTGTTATGGGGAGAGGGCGGGCGAGGGAGGGGGAGGCTGTGTAAACAAGTCAGCCCCGACAGTGATGAATCATTTCCGACACACAGAGCGAGCACCGGCGCCGGCGTGGCACCATTCGGGGGCTGCGGCTCCGGAGCACCGAGGGAGCTTTTGGGTGCCCGGTCCCTCAGCCGGCTGGTTGGCATACGCTCGCTGGCTTTGCTGGTGCTCCCTGGCTTCTCTATGTCTGACCGTGCAGGGAAAGACCTTGTGCGAAGGCTGTCCAACCATGCACCTTCCCGTGCACCTCCTGGATGTCCATGGGCTGCCTCAGGTGTAGAATTTGGCTCAGGAGAGGACTAATGCCAAGTCTGTCATGCTCAGGTGGGACACCTAGTGTGCAAGACACGTGCTTCTGCCTCGAGGTTCCCCCCCCAACCCACAGGAGACAGGGGGCCCGTGGTCATGGTGTGCCCCTTCTGGTCCCTTGGTGACCCACATCTTTGGTTTCCAGCTCCACGTCAGTGCAAACCCTCTCCACCACTTCGTTAGCCAGCTGTTTTGATTGACCTTATGAGAACAGGGAGTCACTGGGATTCCACACAGGCTCACCTCCATGCCTTCACATCCCCACAGGATCCATTAGATGGCATGGTGGCAGGCCTTCAGGGTACTAATTGGCCTTAATCACCCTGACCAGCCTCACTTGTGGATGGACTCACCCCTCCCCACACACACACCCGCCTCTGCCCAAGGCCCAGGAGCCCCCTTTAAGCTCAGGCTTGAGTCTCTAGTCCCTGCTTTGGATGGGTTGTAAGAGTGCCGGTCGGATGTTTTGGCTCTGGCCCTGTCTCTTGGATAGGCCTTGTAGGCTGTAGGTATCTTGTCTCCTGGCTGGATGACCCCTTTGGTGTTGTAGCCCTGTCTTCACCCCCATCTCCTGCTGCTGCCGAATGGATGCCCCCTAACCCTCCCGAATGGATCCTGGATCTGGTTCCTCACTTTGGTGTGTCTGAGACCGTTGATGGACCCTGTTACCAGCATTTGGCTCTGCTAACCATGCTCAGACCCTGTGGGACCTCACCTCACCGGTGAGGACGCTGCCTGTGCTGGGGTCACCCTTGGCTCCTGGCTTGTCCCCTCTCACTGCTCCCTGCAGTCTGGACCTGGCAGTGAGACACCTCTGCCATTGTCTTCTCCAAGCCCTGACTTCTCTCCAGGGTGATGTGTGAGGGGCACGGTTATTCCTGTGGAGCAGAGACCCTGCAGTCCCCATCCTCTCTGGTTTGAGACTTGGATTGTCACTTACGAAATGTCTGTCCCTGCTCGGCATGGTGGTTTTCTATGAAGTGTTGTGTAAGCACACTCATGCTTAGGGCAGCCTCTGGTCAAGCTAACGGACCACCACTTTCATAGTGCTGGCTTAGCAGAATGCAGGATGTCCACTTAGCTGCTTTGGCTCTCCGGCCGCACAGCTGCGGTTCTGCTGTGTGGCTGTGGTTCCTCCGCGCTTTGCGTTTGCTTAATCTCCGCTTTTATGAGGATTGCGTCCCTGTTCGCGTCACTGCAAGGGCTGCTCTTGTGGCTGAAGTGCCCCTTGGGTAAACACAGAGGTTGTCAGGACTCTCCAGGGTCATACCTCTTCAGTGACTGTCTCAGGTGACGGGGTAAGCTTCATTTCTGAAGCACCCTTGAATTCTGCCAGGTAAGCTACGGGGCCACAAAGCAAGTAGTCTAAAAAAATAATAGAAAGAAGCCTTTCCCTTCCCAAGAAGTAAAAGAATAAATGTCAGAGGTCTCCAGGGAGTCGTGAATCGTCTGGCTGCGATAGCGATGGCTTGAAAACCTGAGAAAGGGGAAGCAGAGCATCCCAGGCCAGATCTTCTGCCAGATAAGCAAGCACAACTCTGCTGAAGCAGGCCCCCGCTAGTATTTTTACTTCTCAAGGTCCTCACCAGAACAGTCTCTTCCTTCTTCCCTGACCCCGGCTGCTGGGTGCCCCTGTACTTGTTCAGCCACCAGCACTATGTGCTGCCCTGGCCGCCCACCCAAAGCTGAGGAGCGGTTGGGTGAAGCCCCAGGCCCCAGGGAGACATGCCATGGGCTTGTAGCAAGACCAGTGCCTATCCATCCCCAAAATCCTTCTGCGTTGATCAGGGTCCAGCCCTTGGATGGTGACTTTGCCCCAGGCATGGTTAGGGCAGGCTGTGCGCTCCCTTGGTCCCTGGCTGCAGGGGAGCCTGCATTCCCCCAGCTTGAGGACATCTGCTATGGGTATGACAGCATCATGCCACCTGCGCTTGGTGGCTCTGCTCCTGTGCACACCACAGGCAAGACAAAAATGCATCGGGAGCAGCAATACGGCCCATGTCCCCAGCGCGGCGTTGCCAGTTTGGCTGCAGCTCTCAGAGTGTCGTGGTCTCCAAAAAGCTGCCTGCTGGGACGGTCTCCGTGGGATGGGAGGCTACTCCGGTCCCAGCAGCCGTGGCCCAGGTTTGGGGAGAGGCTCCTGGAGAGGCACGCGAGTCTGCAAGAAGGGAGCCTGGGGCAGAGCAGAGGTGGGGAGGTGGCCGAGAAGGGAAGGGAGCACCCGCAAAGCTGGGTGGGAGAAAGGAAAGACGCTTTTGGGTACCAGCGGGAGGGCACGAGGAGTTTATTATAGCCCAGGGAGTCACTGGGTTGAGCACACGCAGGAAGGACTGGCACTGTTGTGGGATTGTGGGACCCGTTTAGAAATGCTTTATTTTTAGTCCTCTGGCGGCTACACAGCATGGGTGGCCTCGTGCCAGCTCCTCCTGGGCCAAGTCACGCTTTTGAGACGTCGGGACTCTGTCTCTCCACAGGAGCTGAGCCAAAGCACAGCAGCTACAGCGGTCTGAGTATGTACTTTAATCATCTCTACTAGGCTGGGAGGAGCCTCGGCATAGCCCGCCTGGGCGCCCCGAGCCTTCAGCAGCCGGAGATGTGTCTCCTGCTGCAGCTGGGGTTGAGGAGACCTGGGCATGACCAGAGCAGTTCTCAGCACTGGGTGTTTTTTTCCCCCAAGTTTTTTAAAAGGCACCCAGGGATGACGCAGTCCCAGGCATAATGTCCTGCTCCGAAGGGGCAGGGGGTGGCTGGGGGGGTGCCAATGTGAAGAAGGGCTTGAGGTGGCCCCTTGGGTAGCTCACAGTGGATAAGGGCGGACCGCGGCGCCCCGGCGATCTGCATGGGACCCTGCTGCTCCACGCATCCACTTAGCCTGGAAAAAAAGAGGGAATGGGGAAATAAGCTTCAGAGCCGGGGCTGTGCATGACTGGCAAGGACCTGCAGAAGGGTCTGGTGGTCTGAATGGCCGGGTGGGGAAGGGGGAGTCAAGCACAGTGGGGAAAAACTGTCCCCAGGTTAACACAGAGAGGCTGACCCCCTTTCTGCAGGTCCTGAAGGTTCTGGGAGGCTTCAAGGCTGCGAAGGGAGGAAGATGTTGGAAAAACACCCAAGAACTTTGAACGCCAACTTTTCCTTCCGCTTCCCTCAGCCTGATTCAACCTCCTGCCCTGCTCTTGAAGCCAAGGGGCTAAGCCAGCTTCATCTGCAAGGGAGGGCTTGGCTGCACCCCCTTCTCCTTTCACCCCGTGCTTCCTAGCTATAAACAGGGATTTTTGGTGGAAAACTTGTGTTCCTCTCCATAGGAACAGCATGGAATGTGGTGCAATTTCTGGCAGTATTTGACATCTTGCAGCTTTCAAGCCACAGAGGGCTGGTGGCAGCAGCAGTCACCACCGCGTTTCTGCTTAATACTCCCCGGGGAGTTCACAAGTCATCCAACCATCTCCAGCATGTTTATGTTGGCTCTGAAAAGTGACTTTGTGTGGAAAGCCGGGCTTTGCCTTTCCTATCGCTGCGAATCCCCTCTCCGTGGATTTGGGACCCCTCGAGTTTATGCCTCTGCAGAGGAGGATTTCACTTCCCTCGTGGACCTTGCAGACCACAGACCCGTCTCGATGAACGCAGAAGTTGCCAAAGTCTGTCCAGTCTTTCTAGGTATCAGCTCGGTCGGTAACCCTGAAGATCCCACGTGACATGGAAATCCCCTTGGCCAAAGAAAACATACAGGGCTTTCGCTTGAATTTGGTTGAAATTCTTTGGAAAAGGGCTAATGTGAGGAGGGGGTGGAGAGGATAAATTGCAGCACCTCCGTGCCTGAGCTCACATTTGTGCTCCTCCGAAGAGGCAGAGCAGCACCCTGCGAGGAAGAGCCCTCACGCAGCCACCATGCTCGGTGCAAGGACGGTCCTGGTGCTCGCGATGCTACTCACCCTCCCCCCTCACTGTGATGCAGGTAAGGCACCTCGCGGGCCACTGCTGCGGGTCGGAGCTCGGGGTCGTCCCGTTGGGGAGGTCAGGCAAGAAACCCCGTTGTGGAGCGGGGACAGTGCTGCTGGCAGGAGGAGCAACCCCCTGGTCGGGGCAGGGCTGCACGTCCCGGGGTGCAGGGAAGGACGGAGACTGCTCCCGGGGCCGGGTGGCTTCGGCGAAGCCGGCTGCAGGGCTGTTGGTGCTGGACGATAACCTAGAGCGTCCTCCTGCCCCAGGAGGGAAGGAGGGCACCTGGGGCTCCTCGTGGCAGCATCTGCAGAACCTGGGGGATGTTGTATGCATCAGCCTTGTCATGGGGGAAGGTCTCAAAGACTGCTTTCCAAAGCCAGCGTTCACCGGCTCTCTTTTTCTTCTCCAGCCCTTTACACACTGTCCGAGTGCTGCTTCAGTTACATAAAGTCCCCTCTCCGGCTGGCTAACCTGAAGGGTTTCTACACAACCCCCAAGGAGTGTTTTATGCCAGCAATTGTGTAAGTCTTGGTAATTTCTCCACCGCTGTGCTCTCTCCTGGGACACCACAGGTTCAGTTCATCCATCCCATCTGGGGACGGGACCGGGCCGGGTCTGTGTGGCCTCCACGAGTGGCCGTCTTCCAGCGTTAAGAGGGGAGGACTTGCCTGTCTGGTCACTTCTACAGGGTCGAGTTAAGGACACAAGTCCATCGCAGCTCCTGAAGGCTCTGCACAGGCTCTAGAGTCACTGGGATGCAGGATGAGCTGCTTGTAGGACACCAAGTACCCAGGGGTAGCGTGCACGGCCAGAGGGAAAGGAGAAGGAACGCAGGGAAGGGAGGATGGCATGGACACGAGTGGGATTATAGCTGTCGTTTCTCACCAAGCTTCACCTTTCATCTCGGCAGGTTTGAGATCAGGAATGGAACCAAGTTCTGCACAAACCCAGCGATGACTTGGGTGGGGAAAGCAGTTGAGAGGCTTCAAAAAAGGAAACGACTTCGTGCCCTGTAATGTAGAGCGGGTGCCCTGGTTCAGGCTACCCAACATCCTGGTGGGAAGGAAGGTTTATAGTCATCCTCCTGGAAAGGCCTGCGGAGGTCCCCGATGCTGATGGACGGCACTGACTCCCCAGAGCCCTGCACCACATCGACCAGCTGGGCACCAGCTCCTGGGGTGCTGCCGGCCCTGCCAGCACCTGCCCGCTGAGCACAGCCACAAAATAAAGGTTTACTTCATGTGGTACTGGAGAGCGGTGTCCTTTCTCCTCCCAGCCCCAGCAACTGTGCTGCTGCCGGCTGGTCGAGGCACGGAGCTGGCCCGGGGGCTGGGGTGGGATGGGAGCTCTTCCCACTGCCTCCCTCATGGGTCTCACTGGGGCAGGCAGGGACGGGGACGGGACTGTGCTGCATGGATGCTCTGGGCATTTGGGTACTCGCTTCAAGGGGACCCAAAAGGGGTTGAAGACTCCTCTGAGGGCTTTTAGGTGCAAAACTGCCATCGGTTTTGGGCTTAGAGCTTTCAGCTTGTCCCTTGCATTGCCCCGTGCATGCCACAGCCTGGCTGCCACATCTTCCCCAGGTCTTTACCGTACCTGAGCTGTGCTGCAGAGGAAGGATTTCTCTGCAGAGCTCCCTGGGCAAGTAGAACAGCCAGGGGATGCTGAAGCAGACAAGGGATCCACCCACGTACAGTCATGGAAATCCCCTCCATGCCAGGGGTGCCGGGGAGTTCACCAGTGATCCCCACCAGGGTTTTGGGATGGGGAGGAGAATCGGAAGGGCAAAAGTGAGAAAACTCATGGGTTGAGATAAAGACAGGTTAATAGGTAAAGCAAAAGCCGCGCACGCAAGCAAAGCGAAATAAGGGATTCATTCACTCCTTCGCACTGGCAGGCAGGTGCTCAGCCACTGCCAGCAGAGCAGGGCTCCGTCACGCGTAACCGTGACTTGGGAAGACAAATGCCATCACTCTGAACATCACCCCCGACTTCCTCCTCCTTTCCCTGAGGCAGTTTAATAAGGGGGAAAAAAAGAAAACCAACCAACCAAAAAAAGAGAACCACCAAAAAAACCGACCAAGTGATGCAAAAGCCATCACTCGCCACCAGCTGGATGAGGCCCAGCCAGTCCCCGAGCAACAGCCGCCCTGTCAGCCCTGCTGCCGTCACTCCCAGCTCCTGGGGAAACGGGATTTCAGCTGCAGCACCTCCAGGGATGCTTTCATGGCAGAGGCAAAAC
Organism: Pygoscelis adeliae; assembly: GCF_000699105.1. Taxonomy (NCBI): domain Eukaryota; kingdom Metazoa; phylum Chordata; class Aves; order Sphenisciformes; family Spheniscidae; genus Pygoscelis; species Pygoscelis adeliae. The sequence continues at coordinate 418,625 of NW_008823921.1, read as the reverse complement.
CCATCCAGTGCGGAGGGATGACCCTGACACACTGCGGGGCTGGGGACCGGAGGTCTCATGGGCACCAAGAGGCAGGCTGAGATCTCTGGGGTGCACCAGGAGGTGCTTCAGCTTGAGGAAGCGTTTTTAACTGTTGCCCATGAGACCTCCGGTTCCCAGACCCACAGGGAATGGACCAGCCCCACAGACACCCCTCCTCTGATCCCCTCCAAGCAGGGTCCATGCAACCAGAGAACGGACACGGCAGAGACACTTGGGACCCAGGGCAGCCTTTATGCTGGTATATTAAAGAGTTGGTTTTCTTCTGCTTTAATTTCTTTTTCTTTTCTCCCATGCATTTGCATTGCCATCAGCTTTATCTCTTGCTGAGTAATTGCCCGCTGCTTAGACACATGATCTCAGCACAACCAATAATTAATTGAACAGACACGTAGGTTACTGTTAGAGCCATTAGCCCTATACATACAGATTTGAACAACGTTTTAAGTACAGTTCCAAACCATCCACCAATGTCTGGTGTCCAACCCCGCCCGGCGAAAGGGCAGGGGTTTTTCCATTTTATGAAAAACCTTCAGGTGGGTTCGGATTGTCATTACATCCGTCCCTATTCTTTTGTCTTGGTCTACACAGAAACAACGACTGGTGTTAATGAGAGCACAAACCCCTCCTTTGGCCTCTAATAGATCGTCTGATGCTAATTGGTTTTGTATCACCACTTGAGATCTAGAGCTGACCTCTGTTTATAAGGTCTTTTTGCCAGCTACCATAGCATTTGTAATACTGTCATCTCCCTCGACACATTTACGATCGCCTTTTCCAATTCTATTATTCCTAGCCATGGCATGAAGGCTCTGGTGAATTTATGAAAGTCGGTTACTGTTATAGTTTCGCCTTTGCCTTTTTGGCCGTGGTTGATGGTGATGAAGGCTTCCTCCAGAGAGGGTTTTGCTGGCGTCAGGGACCAGCATCCCCAGTGTGCAAGTGGCTTGTGCTCTTCCATTTTCTTTGGCATTTATCATATGTAGAGGATTCACATACCCTGTTAAAGTATGATTTATGATTACCCACTCAAAAAATAAACCATTGTATAAGTCAGAGAATATTTCCTATCTCTACATTGTTTTTTTGTCCATGCCTACCCATTTTAATTTCTAAAGTAGGGTTTTTCCTCAGTCAAAAAATTTGTATTCCATTAGAAGTTATAGTGAGGTTGCCGTTGGTCTGGACACCAATAAAATCATGTGCACAGCCCGTCCCTCCTCTTCTCTCTACGCAGATGGCTGCTTGCCTTTGCATTTGCCTAACCAGGCAAATCTGGGGGAGGCCCTGGAGCTCCACACCTGGAGAAGAGGCTGTGCCGCCGGTGGGAATGGCCCGAGAGGTCGCCGGGCACGGCAGTTTTGAAGGGGCTGGAGAAGACTAAAGCCAAGCCCAAAGGTCCACTGCTGAGGCAGGGAGACAGAGGGAAGCCTGGTCCTCCTGAGAACCTCGGGGGGCCTCTCCAGGCCTTCAACTCCACGTGCACTGATTTGCTCTATGAAGAGCAGATAGTGGAGGCATCTACTAACACTTCTGATGGGACTGGGGACAGGATTATTTAGCTAGGGGAAAGGAGGAGTGACCGCGTGCCTCAGACAAGCCTGAAAAGGGAGCTCAGAGCTTGGCACATGAGGTCTTCTGTGTGAGGAGATGCTGGCTGGAAAAAGCCATGAGCTCAGTTTTTCCCTTAATTACAGCCCTTCGCTTTTAATCGACGTCTAGGGGGTGGTGTGACCCTGGTGTCTTCTTGGGCTCGAGGGTCTGTACATCGGGGACGTGGTAGGAGCTGCAAAAGGGAAGGTGGGAGAGCCGGGGGGGGATGCAGACACTGTAGAAGGGGGTTCAGGAGCTGTGTATCAGGTGTTCTCTTCCTGCAGAGCCCTTTCCTGGGGAAAGTGACATTAGAAACCGGCGGTGCCATGCCCAGCTCTCCGCAAGGTCACTCTGTTGCCGTGCCAGGCCACCAGAGCCCGTGTCCTGCAGACCACATCTTCCAAACCAGAGTCATCAGCACATTTGATTTGTTTCCTTCTCCTTTCTTATTCCAGAGAAGTTGCGCAAACATGAGATAATCTTCAAGGAGGTCCATTTCCACCTTCCTTCTCCTCCGAGAAGTCCTGGCTTGCCTCATCCCCAAACCACAGCCAGGTCCCCTCCCGTGCTCCCACTCACCATCATCCCACGTGGGTTCCCACCGGCTCCTCACCCCCTCCGCAGCTGCATCTTGCCTTCCCGGGGAGCAGATCTCTGCGTGGAAGCTGGGCTGATGTCCACCAGTGCTCCGTGGTGCTGCCGTCGGGGTCTGTGCCACCCGCCCCTCCTGCCCTCGGGGTCCTCTCTGGGGTCTGGCATGACTCTCTTGGGGTTGTGGTAGGGTTTGTCCCAGCTCCCTGCAGAAATGACCCGTCTATGCACTGATGACCACAAGCCTCCATCCCTCTGACCCTCTCATTTCGATCCCATCGCCGGCGTGGGAGGCAAAGGCAATGCTTGGGCTCAGACTCGGGATAAGACCCAGGCTCTCCTCAGACACCCCACTGCGGTTGCCCCATTTCTTCCCCTTCTGTAAAGTCTCCTGAACCCACCAAAAGCATCTCTGCCACCCCCTGCTCTGGAGTCCCTCCTAGTTCGGTCCAGTGTGGCTTTTTCTGCCTGACAACATCTCACCCCACCCCACCCCACCCCAGAGTGCTTCACTGCCTAACCCAGTGCCCTTGGCATGGCCAGGGTGTCTGGGGAGGCCGGTTTGGAGGGGACTCATTAGACACTTGCCTTTGATGACTCAGGCAAACCAGCTAAACCTATCAATGACCTGTTCCTGCTCAGAGATTTTGGGTTGTCGCTCCTGTCAGAAATAAACAGGCAAGCGTTAGACGTGATGTCTTGCCTTCACAGAGAGTTGTTTTTAATTTGCTTTCCTGGGTAAATTTCAGTTCCTCCCAAGCCTCCTAGAAGCCCCTCGCAGCTCTTCCGCAGAAAGCAGAAGTGACTGCCTTGTTCCTCGGCCTCTTCCACCCACTGCTGGATGTGCCCCCAAAATAAACAACGACAGAAATCCCCTTCTCCCTGGGAAGGGGCTTCTTAGAACATGTCTGAAATTTTTGGAAAAGCGGTTAAAGTGGGTGGCATGCAGAGGATAAATAACGGTGCGCCGAGAGCCGAAGCCACAGACACCGGGCAGGGTGGCACAAAGCAGGACGGAGGAAGAGCCCTCACGCAGCCACCATGCTCGCTGCAAGGATGGTCCTGCTGCTCCTGCTGCTCCTCACCTTCTCCCTGCACCGTGCCACAGGTAAGGCACCTCATGGGCCACCGCTGCAGGTCAGGGCTCGGGGTCCCCACTGGGGACGTCCCATTGGGGAGGTCAGGCATGAAACCCCAGCAGGGACGGTGCTGCTGGCAGGAGGAGCAACCCCCTGGTCGGTGCAGGGTGGCACGTCCCGGGGTGCAGGGAAGGATGGAGAGGGTGCTGGGTGGCCTCAGCAAAGCCGGCCCTGGGGAGATGCTGCAGGAGCTTGGAGGAGACTCTGGTAGCCGTTCCCCAGGTCTCAGCTGGATGAGCAAGTGGTTGGATGGGGGGGAGCACGTGCAGCTGTTTGGAGCCTCCCAAAACACCTTGCAAGTTGTGCCCCCGCCTTGGAAACCCCCAAAACCTCGTCCCCAGACCGAGCACCCCGACCTCACTGCGCACTTTGGCAGCTGCAGCAATGCGGGCTGTGGGATGCCGGGTCCCACGCCGCTCACCCGCCCACCGCTGTCCACATTTCCCAGCCTTGTGCTTGCTGCCGCGAAGGGAAACGAATCCCTGCCGTGGGACGCTGTGGGAGCTGCTGAGCTGCTCCACAGCCTCCATCCCGTATTCGACATCCTGCGGTGTCGTCGTCTGGCGACGCGAGTAGTTGCAAAATGCTGCCAAGGGTGTTCACAACGTCTCTCCCTTCCCTTCACAGCCCACATCACGCCCGTCGAATGCTGCTTCAAGTACGCACAGAAACCCGTCCGACACGTGCAGAGTTTCTATGAGACGCCCAGCGACTGCTCCTTGCCTGCAGTTGTGTGAGTACCCCCGGGGTACGGGATGCACCCCCAGCACGGCGTCACGGTTGGGAGCTGGAGCAGCTCCCCCCCCATCCCGTCCTGCCCCGCAGACAGCCTGGTCCCAGCTGGGAGCACGTGCCTGGGGGCGGGGGGCTGGGGGAGAAGAGCGGAATGGGCAGAGGGGGAAAAAAAAAAATAGGTTTTGGTGCTTTCTGCTAATGCCAGTGGTCCGGGAAGACTCGGACGTGCACCGTCAGCCCGAGGAGGGCAGGGGCTGCTGGCGATGGCTCCAAGCCTCCATCCAGGATGGGGCTGCACACAGGGAGGGGAGGAGTAGTGCGTGGGAAGGGAACAGCTCATGGTTCATGTTTTCACTCTCTCTCCTCACTTTCTCACTGCAGGGTTGTGACTGCCACCGGTGACAAGATCTGCGCCGACCCCAAGAAGCCCTGGGTGAAAAGAGCCATGAAAAAGCTTCAAAGGAAAAAATGAAAACCTTCTGCCATCCACAGTCCTACCCACACATCCAGTCCTCCCGTCTCCGGAGGGAGCAGATGACGCTCGCGGCACTTCTCCAAAGGGTCCCGTGGCCGTGGGCGCTGGTGCCACAGGCAGAGCCAGCCTGTACCCCAGCGGGACTGGGTGTCACAGCAGCATGGAGCAGCCGGCCACCGAGTCCCTCCCGCCATCACCGCCCTGCCAGGATGTGCCCAGTGCAGCAACTATTTATAATAAAGACTCATTTCCACAAGCTCTTTGAATTTTTCCTGATTCTTCAGCCCAAGGAGCAGATCCTTCAAGCCCGGGGCGTGGTGTGACCCAAAAACCCCTTTGCCACGAGCACGTATTTCTCCAGGCTTGGAGCAAAATGTGCCTGGTCACAGCGTGCCTCGTTGGGACCATGATAGTGGGGCCAGGTCAAGGACCCATAGGTGAGGCTATACAGCATGCTGTACAGCATGCTCTCAGCATGCCCACAGGCTTTGCAGGCGCTCCAGAATTAGGCGGTCGGGAGTGGAGGGTTGAGGGAGAAGATACTGATCTGCCAAACCCTTAATACCCTTGTCAGCCTCCAAATATGCTGGTGGCCACTGCAAAACAAGCGGGGGAGATGAAAAACAATGTCCACAGTGCCAGGAGGGCGAGGACACAACCCCCGTCAGCCGGGCAGGAGAAGAGCTGCCCCGGCTGCAGACCCCCTGCGGGGCTGGGGAGGGGTGGGAGCAGCAAGAGCCCCCAGCCGGTAACACCAGGCTGATGGCCCATCACTTCATGGGAGAGGTGCAAAGCGTACACGGGAAAACCTCAGAAAGGTGAAGGCAAGAAACGCGGTAAGTGCCACGGACTGAACCTCAGCCTGAAGCTTCATCAGTGTTTCACGCTCACGATTAGAAGACGGGGCAGGGCTGTATGTTCTAGGATATCGAATGCAGGCAGAGGACAGGAAAAAACATCCCAAATGGTATTTTTGCCCACAAATCATAAGCACCGTGGGATGAGGGAGTGGTGGAAAGGAAAGCTAAAGCAGAATCGGATTTTGGGGGACAAACGTCTCGTGGATTGAGCTCGGCTGTTTATAGACACAAAGTTCCAGGGCTACACCTTCGCAGCACGTAACACCGAGGGCTATGATGGCCATGTTGTCTTCTGAAAGAAAAAATGGACGTGCAAGTAGCCATACAAGGTGGTAAGCTCGTGGATAGAATCATAGAATCATAGAATCATTAAGGTTGGAAGAGACCTCCAAGATCATCGAGTCCAACCGTCAACCCAACACCACCATGCCCACTAAACCATGTCCCTAAGCGCCAGTCTGACACCCCCAGTCTGTCTTTCAGAGACTCTTTAAACATTTTACTTACTAAGCAGCCTTCCCCAATCATTCGAATGTGAGGGTTGCAAAGATTATTTCCCCCCTTTTTTTTGAACACCGCTGAAAATCAAAACCATGCAGGCCCACAACCAGAACATTGCAAGTGGACAACACGACGCGCAAGGAGGAAAAGCAATTCTTGCCATGGCACGCAGCTAATCCGGAAATTTCTGACCTGCAAAAAGAGCTGTGTCGACAAGATGCGAAAGGTGTTACAAGATGCTATGGCCAACAAGAGCTGAAAATGTTGAGGAAGACCAGCAGATCATCCAGGAATATTATGGGGACGACACATCGCACCCTCTATGAGACAGGTGGTGATGAAAGTGCGGGACAAATGCCGTCTGCCCATATTACAGAGCAGCCCCTGATGCAGAAAAAAAATCATTATGATGATTTTACTAGTCTCATCCCTTCATTAACAAAATAAAACTACACTCCCAACGTTATTCCTGAGGGTTTTACCAATCGATGGCCTGTTTTGGGTGACGGGGAATGGAGCTGCGGTGATGTTCAGGACTCATCCAGACCCCAGGGACCTCCTGCTCGGGGACCACTCTCGTGAGCTGAGGAGTGAGCTGCTGCCAGGTGGGAACGTTACCGGACGCGCGGTATCAGGACCCACGATGCAGGAGGCGGGCCATGACAAAAGGGCGCCGACTGAAAATTTCCAGGGTCTGCCCTGGGGGCAGATCGATCCCAAGCGTGCGCTGGAAACATCGCTTTTCCACCGTTTCTGGCAGGGCTCAGCAACTGCGGGAGAAGCTGTTTCATAAGACGTTTTGCAGAACAGCCATCACATGCTTTCTGCTGTGCTGAGAAAATACATAGTGGAAATACATATAGGCGTCAGCAGAAATATATACATATAGGTGTCGGCAGCTCCTGCATCATGAACTGCCCCTTAAATACCCTGGGTAGGACTTACCTGAAAGTCTTAGCGATAATCGCTTGTTTCCCTCTAATAATTGTATGTGAAGCAGCAATGCCCGAGCCAAGGGCCTGCCCTGACCGCCAAGGGACCTGCGTAATGACGGGGACACGCTTCTGCTGGCGTCTCCTCACCCCTGGACGGGGAAAACTGATCCTGGAGCCAGCTCATCCTTGTTGGGCAGAGCCCGGCTCCTTC
>NW_008823921.1:409206-411457 GCF_000699105.1 Pygoscelis adeliae | reverse complement strand
GGGCCGGACCCCATCCCGTGTCGGAGGGGACACAAGCTGCCGCCTGCGCCGCCTCCGCCGCTCGCCTTCCCCGGCGCAACTCCAGCGAGCGGAGACTGACAAAGCACACGGCTCCACGCTAGCTCTTGCACATGGATGTGTATTTTAATAAAAATAATTCTGTCAATATACAGCAGAACGTCGATTTACCATATTTCCAGTATATTTTCATAGGCTTTTTCTCAGTTAAAATCCCCCCCCTCCCCTTTTCGAAGTTTTCATGCGAAGCATCAGATAACTTAAGTCACAAATACTAAGCTTAGACTGAACCAATGTGCACAATTTGTGTAATGTCCATTTAGCCGATGTTGTACCAAAGAGGAGAATAAACCCCCTCCAAAGGCGATGAGAAGTCTGGAGCGGCAGAGGGAGATCTGCTCTGTCGCAGCCCAACGGCGGCCGTTCCTCCAGGGCTGGTTGGAAACCTGCAAAGACCTCGCACCCCACGCTCCAGCCGAGCATTTCATACCTGAGTTTTGAGCAACCAGCAGAAGAGAGTTAACTGCGTGGTGGGCAGGTCCTGGGGCTTGCACCGCCAAACAGGTTGCGTGCAAGAGCTTCAGGTGCCGGCAGCCTCCTCCTGCCTCCCCTGGCTGGAGAGCCACGAAGAGCGTGCACAGGTAGGACCGAGAGAGAGAATCCCAATCAAACGCCCGTGCAGAGTCCTTGGTCTGGAAGAGTCACCACACTTCTATTTTTAAAATTTTCTTTAAAATTCTGATTATCCCCAGAGCCGCTGCTGCTTCTCCTTTCTCCAAGTTTGAGCTCGTGAGAAGCCCAGCCTGCAAAAAACCCCTGTGCTCCCTCCCGGGGGAAGGATGCAGCTAAAGCCCTCCCGAACAAAGGGGTCAGAGCACGTGCCTGGACCAAAGTGGAGTGACCAGAGAAAAGGTCTCTGCCTGGCCGGGGGAAGTTCAACAAGGAGCAGAGGTCTGCATGGCCTCCAGGAATGTTTCTGCGGCGATGTGAGTGTAAATCCCACATGGGACTCAGCTTCTTGCGAACAGGAGAGAGTTAAGCCTCCCTCTGGGAAATAAAACAGCTGACGGGACGTGTGCTCCTCAAGCCTGGATGAACCCTCGGCTTGCCGGGCACTGCTACAGCTCAAGGCTGCAGGCTCTGAGCTCTGGTGTGGGATGCAGGGAGAGGGACAGACACGCCACGTTCACTCATCCATCACCTGCCACCTCTTGTCGCAGGGAAGGATGGTGGAGAGCAGCTAGTGCTTCCTCTGGAAGAGGCCTCCAGGCTCTCAACCACCCCCCTTTCCTCCCCAAATCTGCTGTAGCTCCCCCCACGCACGCCCCGCCAACACTTCCTCCAGCTCTCTGACCTACACAGCAGACAGGACGTGGCTCACAGCCAGCTTTCGGCTCCGAGTAAGAGCTGCTGCACTGCAGTTCCCTCCATCACTCATTCTTCTGGGGCAGAAGGGTCCCAGCAGCACACAGCACACGTCCCCTGTCATGTCCCCCCCTCCGGCCCTTTTGCAGAAACATCTAGGGACAGAGATATACAGCTGGAGTCCCAACACCAGCTCTCTACAAGAGACCTGCTCCCCTCCGGATCCACCGCGCAGGCTGCTCTAACACAGGCAGGGTTTGAAGGAAGTTGCTCCTTCTGCAAAGGGGACTCCTGGGTGGACCAAGACCACCTTTCCAAGGAACGCGTTCCTTCTCTCATGCCGTGACCAGCTCCACGGGGCCTCACTGCGCCCAGGACTGAAGCGTGAAGGACCTCCCCGCTTGCTGCCCTGTGGGGCAGTCGAAGACTGTGCACTGCTTCTTCAGGGAAAGAACTTCCCAATACCGTGTTGTGCACCATGTAGCGCCATGGCATTTACACACTGCTGCGTAGCCTGGCTATCACGGTTCACCTTCTCAATCAACCTCACGACGGCAGAAGGAACTCTGAAACTTGCACCTAAGCAACACGTGCTACGTGAGTATTAAGGTACCAAATGCACAGCAGCATCACAGCAATCAAACGACGTTTGCTTTGCTGGAGAAGGAGGCAGTTCATCCTGCCTGATGCCTGAGGAGGAAAATGATAAATTCAATCCCCAGAGCTAGTTACACCAGCTCCGCTTGTTCCAGTTGTTCAAGGGAGCCTCAAGAACAAAGTTATTTAAAAAATGGTAAAGATGCCTTAATAAGACTACGTGAAAAATAAGGACACAGCTTGAGGACAGGTAGAGAGGTCACTGTAAAAA
>NW_008823921.1:401989-409028 GCF_000699105.1 Pygoscelis adeliae | reverse complement strand
AGCAGGAATAAGGAAGGAGATGGAAAAATCCTAGGTGTACGCAACCACAAGGAGCGATACTCCCGAAGGGGCCCATTCTCCACACCAGTCGCAGCTGCATCTCCTGGTGGCCGAATCAGGTTGGCAGCAGCACGGCGAGCACCACCAGGACGCTGGAAATAGAAACGGGCTGTAGCACCAACAACCACACATCTTCCATGTACCCCAAAGCAGTGAGCTACAGTTCTGGTACACGTCGGGGGGTGGAGGGGAGGGAGAGCAGCCACTGGACAACCTCCCCCAACAGCTGGATGCCGCGTGCCCAGTGCTTCGCTCTGGAGGTCCCTCTCCATTCTGCTGGCCACAAGCAAAGCCTTCATTTCTAACCAGACTCCAAAAGAACAGTAGAAGTGCTACAGCCAGCCCAGCTGCAGGCTGACGGGATCCTGTGCGGTGACAAAAAGGGATCGTCCCACACAGATCTGCCCCTTCAGGCCAGCGCAGCAGAAGCAAGCCCAGGAAGAGCAGCTGGAGTTGCCATGTCCATGCTCGACAAACGCGTTGTTGGCACGGGCCACAGAGCTGACCCTGGTCCCAAAGCAGCTCCTGCAGCGCCAAACACTGCAGGTACCACTTCTGGTGGTCACACAGGTGGGAGAATACTGGGATTGTGGGAGGCAAAGGAGCAAGAAGGGACACCTAGTAGCAGTGAGAAGTTTTCCCAAGACAAGCTGGCTCTGAGAGCACATCTAAGGATGCATGGGAAATAGACTGCTGCCCTCCACGCTCACAGGAGAGCTTCACTGAGAGCTCACTCAAGCCTGTAAGTCTTGAATCAGCTTTTGTTAAACACCTGCTAGGATAGGATCACAGAGCAGCAAGAGGAATCATCTGGAACAAGAGGGTTCCAAAAGGAACAAGGGGAACCAAGAGGAACAAGATTCGGCTCCCCTGGTACAGGAGAGATGTCCACAAACTGGAATGCATCCAGCAGAGGCCACTAAGATGGTCAGAGGCTGGAGTGCAAGGTGTATGAGGTGGATACACCTCCCAGAAACACTTATCCCAGCTACTCTGATGCCTCCAACTCCCGAATCGATCCCTCATCTCACTCCGAAGTTCTCCCATGTTACTGCTCTCACTCATTGCTTGTGGGGACAGCACGAACCCCAGTCCATGGTGAGAAAAACCTGGTGATGGAATTCAGCTCCATGAAGCTCTCTCTACAGAACCACCGAAGGACACTTTAACCAAGGCTCTAGGTCTGGAGTTCTCAGAATGTTAACAGGCTCCAAACCAAAGCCCATGATGTGCAGGGCTGCAGTTTACTGCCCTTGAAAGCAGGCTTCCACCAGGTCCCTGTGAAATGTTATCCTTCTGAGAGGCCCTTGAGTTTGAGGAAGGCAGGCGGAGTGGCTGGTGTCCAGAGTACAGAGCTAGAGGGTGCCTCCCACTGGCTTGATTACAGCTCTTTGGCGGTGACACCGGACTGATCAGTTGAGAGCTGAGACCCTATGGTTGTGTAGCCACGGCAGAGCTGGAAGAGGTTTAGTTGTTACAGCTGCAGCATTTCACAGGTCCTGGGAAGGACGCCACAGCTAGAAAGCCTCTCTTGGGGCTGCATGGCGAGAAATGTTGCCTGTGAGCAGTCTCTGGCTGTGGTTTGGAAAACCTTCCAGGATCTGAAGTCAGCCCAGCAGAGAGCAACCTACACGTCAACCTCATGTGATGGAAGTCCTATAGCCAGTGCCATCAGCGTTGTAATGCAGGGCCATAGCTGAGACCTGCTCACCCTCACCAAGAAACGGGAAGCCAACAGTTTCTACTAGGGGCTACACAATCGTTTACATGGCTTTACTGAAGGACTCCTGGGAGAAGTGACACTGAGGGACTGCCCAGGTGAAGCAGAGTCTCAGCTGGGGTGTTCTTAGCTCATCTGTTTCTGAGCAAAGCATGAGGCACTTGGAATAACAAATCCCAAATCACTTTTATAAAAGTAATTTTTAAACTGCATGAAGCCTCTGGTTAGGCGTACAACCACATTCAAAGTTAACGACCTCAATTCAATTTAATTCTTGTCCATTTTCGAAAATGACCACAACGATTCAAAGCAAGGCTCAGCTGACATGAACCATCAAGGAGCAGCCAGGGACTCTCAAAGACCAAGAGGCTTTGAAAAATAACCTGGGAAAACCAAGTCAGAAAGCTCATCTGGGAATCAGTGGTAGGCTGAACCCTATACCTCCACCACACACCACAAACACATTTCTCTTCCCCACACTGAGTCATGACCACGTTAGTCAGAATCTGAGCACAACAAGCAGAAACCACTAGTGAAACCACAAGAACACCCGAAATGAAAAAAAAAAAACCAAGCAACAGGTATGGGACAGATAAGTCACAGCAGAAAAGCCTTTGCACTCCCCAAAAACCAGAATCGGGATACCAGGTACAAGAGCTGGCGAGTGCAAGGAGTGGAAAGCATCACTGCTGTCTAGTCTACAGGGATCTACTGCCACTATGTGATGCACATTGTCAGGGGCAGGAAGAGTGACTCTGCCCTGCTACATGCAATTCATCATCATTAAGAGTGTGGCCTCTCAGCACTAACCTTGACACAACAGCAAGATGGTTTCCACCACAGGGATGGTCTCCCTGAGAAGCCAGAGAGACCATCCCATCATGCGTTTCTTGGCACCAGAATAACCAGGTATCTAGGAGCATCTCTTGTTTTCTTTGTAGTGAAAGGGAAACCAAACCAAAAAAAAATGCTCTAGGATAGTCAGCACAGCTTTGCTGAGAGACCAAGTGGGGCGTTAATATGACACATTGCAAAGAGACTTGGCTTAAAGGAAACACAAAGAGAAGGAACAAAGAAAACTTGTAAAGAGATAAAGATGGTGTTGCTACAAAGATGAGAGACAGGTCCGACTGCAGCCAGACAGCAGCAAGCTCAATGGTGACCAACAGCAGAGGAAGTCATCAAACGTGAAAGGCAAAGCCAGGTACTAGAGTATTTCCAACCTAAGTACCCACAATCAGCCCATCAGTGTGCCCTAAGCCTGGGTCTAAGAAATGGAGAGCCTGCAGAAGAATCTCCCACCAGGGCAAGCTCATATGCTGCCTCAAGTTCAGCAACAGCACTGGGGCACGATGGGTTAGGCTGGGCAGCCCGGCAGGTCCAGCATCAGAGGCTCCAGCGAGGAAGCCTGCCCACTGAGCTAAAGCGTCTCTGCAATTGCAGCGAGGTAAGGACTGCGGGCTGGGGCAATATCCATCACTAGGACAACGAGCAGAGTTGAAAATCAATAGATGAGCTTTCAGGCACATGAGCTGTTCCCCAGAATTGAAACAGAAGCCCCAGATTTGCAAGTTAAATTATTCTGCTTAGTGCAGACCTCTATTTCTGTCTGCCCAGAAGAAAGGCTTCGGTATGCTGAGCTCCTTCTGCTTTTTTTCAACTATACGAGTTGATCTAATAAAAATATCTCCTCCATCTCTAAACCTCGTGTTGCCTGTTTTCTTAGACCACCATGGCTCTAGCACTGCTTCAAAACCTTCACCAAAAGGTAGTGACAGGCATTCCCAACCACCTCCAACACCATCTGCACATTCACTGCCGCAGTCGTCTTCTGCAGTGCAGGGGACACCTGCCCCCCTGCTCTGCCTTGATTTCAGACCTCACGTTCCAGCTGCAAATCAAGCCTTCAAATGCAGCAAATCCTTAAGGCTCTGGGCTACTGCACAGAGCTCACACACCACCTTCCCTTCTTCAGTGGCACACAAGCTCTCTTGCTGCTTGAAGCCCTGGCAGAGACTAACCTCCATTTTAAGGGCAAACTTCGACACAATCTGTTCATCTTTCATTGAGCCCTCCAAAATAAAACCAATTCAAGAACGGCAGTAAAATGCATGTTGGATCTGAGCTCCCCTGGGTCCTCCTCAGAGCTACTGACCTAAAATTCATTTGGTGCAGAATTACAGTTCTGCCCATGCAGCCAGACTGAACCTGAAGCCTCCTAACGGTACACCAGCGGATGCAAAGCATGCGGTCCTGCTACACGGCCTCACCAGTTCAAAGCACACGCTCAGAAACACTTAGAGGCAGATGGTTTGGATGCCAAAAGCTTAGCAGCACTTGAGTCCCTGGGCCTGATGCATACTGCAGCAGTGACACATTAGTCCATCTACTCGGAGGTTACTCACCCACAGATACTTGCTGGTCGCTTTTGGGACCTGAAACTAGAATAATTTTCTTAGTAATCCTTAAAGAAACATTGCTGCTCCTTTCCGACCGGCTCAGAACTTACAAAGCTAGTACTGACCCTAACCCTGATCTCGGCATGTGCAACCTGCAAGGGTGAGCACAGTTCACACTAGTGTTCTCAAGACACTTCCAAAATTTAGAAGTGCTCATTTAGATCAGCGTTACATGGAGGGGTCAGTAAATACTATTATTCTTGAGCCTTAGTGACAGAGCCCTCCTGTATAGAGAAAAAGGGGGATTTGTGATTTAACACAAAAACTGACAGCCCAACCGGGCAGCACCCACGGATGTTTCTTGCAGGCTAACATGACCTGCTTCTACCAATACAGTGGTAGATGACTTCATATTCATCAGTCCTGTCCCTCTAGCTGCTGTGAGAGGTGGATTTACCTATTTCTCGGGGCTGCGAGATGCTTCTACAGTGCAGCCACTAACACAGGCAATGTCAAGTCTTCCACTCTTCCCACTCACAAAGACAAGCGTTTGAGAGCCTTGTGCTCTGAGAGAGGCATGCACCACGAAGGACCAAGCTCCTCCAGTCCCCATCATTAGTGCGTGACAGAAACCTCACCAGGTTTCCTGTGGGGTTATATGATGTGTATGGCTGGGACCGAGCCTGTGGGCAATAAATACATCAATGACTTTGTGGAGGTGGAAGAGACCTTTTTAATAAACAGGATTCAAATAAAATAAAAAAAAAAAATCCCTCTGAACTGCCACTGCGAGAAGAGTTCAGATAACTAGCACAGAAGATGTATGTGCACGATGGAGGGAGAAGGGAAGAAAAGAACAAGCTGTCACCAACTTGATGAGCTTCCTCAGTAAATCAGCAGAAACCAGCTCAGTAAAACTCTCCAGATAAAATACTGGTGGATCCATGAGAAACAACTCAAATCAAAATAAAGAGAAATCCCTACATCGGAAGGCGCTACATTAGAATAACCAGCGAAATACTGAGTGCCGCTGGAGCCGCAGCAACGGCAGAGAGACACGTAAGATCTGCCAGTCGTTCCTGGGGTCAGGAATAGCCACACAGTGGGACTCACTCAATCCTTTCACAGGCAGTGTGTGTGTGTGTGTGTGCTAGAGGGGGTGTTGGTGGCAGGGAGGTCAGGCTATCGAACGAGGTGGTGGTGTAGAGTGGCAGCAACGGAGGGTGAAGGGCAGCACTCAACGATGTCAACTCCATCTTGCTCTGGTGGCTAGTGCAAATAGTCGTCTACTCTGGCAAAGGAGCAGGAGCCCAAGCCCACGCGAGCCATGAGCCGCAAACACTCCGAGGCCTGGCCCAGGGCAAGCATCAGCGGGGGCTGCTTTGGCAGGTTCTGAGATTCTGTGGGGGCAAAAAAAGAAATCTGTTTAGAAGAGGTGTCCTGGCTGCGTGCCGGCTCACCTGCACTCCGGTCCCTCTCAGTCTCACCTGGGCACCAAGCCCAGCATCCCTGACACAAGATGCTGGGTCTGGAAGGAAGCTACTCCTGAGTAATGCTGGCTCTGCACCGCTGCTCCTCCGCACACCCCACCACCCATGACACATCCCATGTGGGGCCACAGCTCAATGGGGCCTTTGAGAAAGTGCTGCTGTGGTGGCCAGAGCAAGAGAAAGGCAGTGGAGCTCCTGCTGCCTCAGTGTCTGCCAGAAAACCCTCAAAGCATGAGAGATCAAAGCATGGAAGAATAAGGAAAGGCAGGAGAAACTGGCACCAAGTGAGAGGCATCCTCTCCATCTCTCCCACTTGTGCAAGTCTATACAGTAGTCCAAGCTCTAGACAAACTCACTCACTGGTCACTGCTTCTTTTCAACTTCATGTTTGCTACGTATGCAAGAGGGAATCCTCAGCTGAGCTAGACAAAGGTGTCTTGTGACCTGAGTGACAAAGCATGTCCAGACACCATCTTTCACGTCTCCCTGGTGACACCCCTCAGCAACTTGTCTGTACCTCTCAAGCACTGGACAAACAACGGCTGAACTGAGCCACGCTGCTGGACACCTGCCCATGCAGACTGTCAGGGGAAGGGACTCTCCTTCCCAAACCATAGAATTTCTGTTCCTTTACTCAGACAGAACAGGAGCCCTCAGAGGTTTGTTCATCAAGCTGTTCCTTCCCCAGAAGATAATCTCTAAATCTCCTTCTGGCACATTCAACGAGAGGTGCACAGACCCACTAGGAAATATGTCTGGGCACAGTGAGCTAGACTGTGCACAGAGTCAAGCATGGGTTTCCGAGACAGAGAAGCTGTCCAGTGGACAGTGTGTGGCCGGCTGTGGATGGACTGAGCTAACCCAGACCGGGGAGTGTCCTGTGAAGTTATCTGAGCAATGACACAGCATGTGCACGGGCTGGTGACAGGATCGAGGACCCTGCCTAGAATGAAACAATCCCTTTCTTGCAGACTGGTGGCAGGCCATAATCTCATTGTCACTATACCCATTTCTCCACCATGGGATTTTCTCTAGCTGAAGATGCCAGGAGGGTTAGCAACGACATGGCATCTCATTGATTGCAAGCACAAGACTTCCATCAGGGAAAGCTACTGCATTTACTACACCACGTTCAAGACAGAAGAGTAAATGACAACAAGCTGTTGGGCCAAGGAACGTGCTTGTTTAAGGAAAATGGAAGAGCAGGTATAAACATTCAGCTCTGAGGACACAGAGGAGGGCAAGAGACTCCTCATACCTGGATCCAACCATGACCCATCCTGCTGACACAAGGAGCAAAGCTCATCAGAAAAAGGGAGCTGTCTTGCTAGCTGAAGAAAACCAACCTATAACCAGATCTCTGCACAGAG
>NW_008823921.1:386729-401812 GCF_000699105.1 Pygoscelis adeliae | reverse complement strand
CAACAGGGCTGGACCATTACCACAGCCCCGATTTCAACACCGGACTGCAGGCGGCCAAGCTCTCTGGGCTCTAGCAGGCATAGCACACGATGGGAACACGCAGAGGCAATGCTTGAAGGGAAGACAGACGCATTTAACTCTGCGTGTCCAACATGACCACAAAGGTAACTGGATTTATGGCCTCCCTCTGCTTTAGAGCCAACACTAGGGAAACTGGTTTCACTTACGAGCTGCTGCAACGGAGCAACTGCATTCCCCACCAGAAAGCAGGATGATGCCAGGACAAAACTCTGTCAACCCAAACAGCATGGAAAAGAGCCCTGCTAGTGCCAGTGAACTGATTCAGGTGGGTTCGGAGCAAGAAGGAAGAGGGGCAGGAAATGCATCGAAGACATCTTGGCTTCCTCAGTAAGCAGGGGAAGAAAATTCCGAGGAGCATCCTTGGAAGCAGCATTGAGGAAGACGCAAGAAAGGGAGCCAAAAGAAGATCAGATCAGGAGGATCCGTTCTCTGCAGGCTTCCGTCCTGCCTCCCCTCCTGCATCACTGCCCTGTCAGTCCCCAGCAACAGAAAGGGAAGCAAAAGCTAAACACAAGTATTTCTGAACTTTTCCTAACACTCACAGGCTTGCCTGCCACAGGACAGCCCTTGACAGCAGGTATGTCCAGTGGGTAGCGCTCACACAGGAACCGGGCCTTACCCAATATAGCACTATTAAGAGCAGCACACACAGGTTCCCTCTGGATTGGGTCCAGCTGTTGACCAACGGGGCAGTTCCAAGGGTCTGAGTAAGCTAACAAGCTAAATGCATCCTGTGTGAGAGAACAGAAAGGCACAGTAAGGTCATGCATGGCTGCAAACACACAGGAAAACCGCCAAGTCCGTCAGCCAGGGCACCTCCTGCCATCGCCAAGGTGACAGGTGCCTACCTCCTGAAAAGAAATGGCCCTTTTCTTCTTGGCAGCAAGGGACCACACTGGGCCATCAAGATAGTGGATTAAAGAGGGTGCCCCCTCCACCTGGCAGGGGAGCCAGCACAGGAAGGCAGGTAGAGTGTCACCTGGAGAGAAGAAGAGCGAAGGCAGGCAGGAGCCGTATGTGTCTCTCCTGTGCCGAGAACTGGATCTAGATGCTCTATGTTCACTGAGTTTCGACCTCCGATCCCCATGCAGGCCCCCTCTTCCTCACCAGGTGCAGAAGTGGGGGCCACCCAGAGCTCTGCAAGAGAACCCACATCCCCAGTCCTGGCCCAGAGAACTGCTGCGATGCAGCACAAGGCCCAGGCTTACCTGAAGCATCTTTTTGTGCATTGTGTTCTTCCCATATTCTCTGCAAAGCTGCTCACTCAGCATCTGCAGCTCCCGTCCAAACTGGATCATTCGCTCCGTGGCAGCATGGTTCCCTCCACAGAGCTGCCTCTGGGGACAGCTGTCTTCTAGAGGAAAGGCAGTGGAGAAGTAACAATCGTTTCTCATTCCGTACCATTGCCCACTCTGTGTCATGCTACCCATAAACTCCTTCCCCTTCTGGAGCAGGGAGCTACTCCCTGCTCTAAGTTTATGCCAGTGGAAGCTTTTTCTGATCGCTGCACTACAACAGCCAGTAGTGGTTTCTTCATAGCACCTGTCAGGTACAGGGCAAACTTGAGCTCAGTTTGTTTAATGCCTGAGGACTACCTACAAATCAAGTATTCTGATAAAATCATGGGAGCTTGCAACTCCAGCTGTGTTACCCTTTCACGTGTGTGATACAGCGTACACAACACAGAAACCCCTGGTCTAACAAATCCTAGACTCGTAAAACTTTCAGTCAGAGATGCCAACACCACCAACTTCTCAGTATTAGGTGGCCACAAGACCCATTATAACTGGAAGAATCCCCAGCTTCAGAGGTAGCGTAGCTAATTCTTCCTCTCCCTCCTGGCTAAAGCACCCACAAACAAGACAGTTGTAGCTGACCACGCTGTGCTGAGGACGCTTTGCGGCTGGGCATCAGACAGCCTTTCACCGCTCGGTTCAGTTCCTCAGCTGGAAGAAGTGCCAGGACTGCTCTGAGCTGGAGTTCATGACCAGCACTCAACAAACCTTTGACTCCTATTGCTTTCCCTGCTCCACAACATCACCAGCACTGCTGCCAGACTATGAAAAGCCAGACCTAGATTTAGTTCCAGGACAGATTGATTCTCCCCGTGAAAGAGGCACCTTGAGAACTTCATTCACTGGGGTGGGGAAAGAAACCCACAGTACATGTTTTTTCCCCACAATCCAATCACAATTTTAACTCTCGATACCAGCTCTTCCCATTTCCCTTTACCCCTCCTGCCTCTGAGGCCCTACCCATGCTGGATTCATCCGTCTGCAGGATCTCTTCGTGTTTGTAGGTGCCATTCATTATCCTGGTGGATGAATTTTCCAGGACTCCATTGGGGTAATGCTCAGCCTCCATTTCCATCTCGCTGTCACTGAGGTGAAAGGAGGAAAGAAAAGTCAGATGTCTAAATTAGAAAGGGAAGAAATGAAGAGCTCAGACGCCAAATGATGCCCAGCAACAGCCAGTAAACCAGGAAAGGTGCCAGTTAGACTACAGGGAGCCAGATGGTCAAATTCAGTGTAGCAAAAAATGTTGCAGGCTTCTGAAGACAATTTATGAAACAGGTTTCTGTTCCAAAAGTGCCTGTCATAATTGCAGGTGCAGAGTGCTTATCATCTCCCCTTCAGGAAGCAGCCATCTCTGGAACAGCGAACAGCAGTCAGACAACAGATAACGCACTAGCATACTAAACAGGAGGGAAATCTTGGCTGTGGCAAGCCATCAACCCTTGCAAAAAGTGCAATGCAGAACACACAAGGGCTCTAGGCTTAAATGTCCAAGACAGCAGTCTGAATGAGATTGCTGATTGACCGAAATGATGAGAAAATCTTGCTGGGACTTGAGGCTCTACATTTAAATAAAAAGAATCATAAATCCAGCATTATCAAATGATTCTGGTAAATTGAGTCTGAACAAGTGTTTCTCACTCAGTAACGTGCTGTGTGGCTCTCAAGAGGTCTTGATAGAGACTACAAACTGGCCTGCAAACTGTGCTCAGCACAGTATGCAGAGGATGAATGCCAGCTGCAATTAGCAAGAGATTCTACTAATCACAAGGATATCTGCTGCTCCAGCGGGGCCTCCGACAGCCCTGCAACGCCAACCTGGAAAGTGAGCCCAAAGGAAGCTCAGTTCTCACCATGGCTCAGTATGCTCCACGCTCCAGTAAATGCAGCAGTAACTATCCCCCTCTCCTGGACTGCCTACGGCTTCTTGGAGGAGGGAGGCTTTCTAAAGGTCTGACATGCTGTCACAGGCATGAAGCAAATTACTAATTTGCTAATTCAGAGACTTGTCTGGAAGGAACTGGGCAACAGGTAGAGGTAGCCCAAGAAAATTACTCAAGAGGGCAATGCACCAACCCAGTAATCCCTTGAGCTGCTGCCTCACCCACTAAAAGGCAGGCAAGCTGCTTCGCAGCAGTAATCGACTGGCTGAGGCAGCGCAATGGGAGAGCTTCTATGCAAACTATCATGTTGGGCTCTGATGGCATCAGCTTAATAGGACAGCTTGGTGCTTGAAACAAGAGCATCATAATATTCCTTATAGATGAGCCTCCAAATCTGAGCCAGAGCAGGGGAACTGGAACAGGCCTGTGTCTGCTGGGAATAGCAGTGACCTTGTAGATACGAATCGTTACTCTGTTGTTCAAAGGAGCAGGACAGATGCCCTTCTGGCTCCTCAGAAAGCAGACTGAGCCCTCTCCCACCATCTCACCCTCCTCAGGCATCTACAAAGGAAAAAAAATAAATACCTGGTTTCTTGGTTACTCGTACTACTGTGCTGCTGAGATTTGGTAGAATCTGTAGAATTGGACTCAGAGTAGTTCACAGATGAGGGGGAGGAGGAGGAGGAAGATGAAGATGATGAACTCAGTGTCGGGTATTTACTGTGACTCTGTTTGCTTTTTGTGGACATGACTCCATTGCTACAGGTTGGACTATCTGCTCCTGAAAGTTGAAAAGAAAGGGAAAAAATGAGACCAGACTGACAATATCACTCTATTGTGAAGTCAATGATTTAGCAAGAGAAGCAGACCCCAAAGGAAGAAAGCAAAATTATACTGCAGATCTTAAATCATTATTCATCACTCTTAAATTCAGTAGGGTTTAGAGAAAACACAAATGAATATGGAAGGAACCCCACTGTTCACCAGCAACATCTGAGCTTAAGGAAGTTCCAAAAATGAGCTCACATCACCAAAAGGAGAGTCAGGCTTGAAATCTCATCCCCTCCCCCCCAGAAGGTGCCTATCAAGCTGTGGAACTTGCTGACACAGGACACAAACCTTTGGTCATTACCAGAAGTTTTATATGGATTCAGAAATCACTGGCTAAACTTGCAGGGGCTATTTAATACCAAGACAACTGCAAATCATTAGGGGCTCAAATAACGTTTTGGAAAAACCTCACTATGGCTTGCCTTCTTCCTAGGCAACCAATATTGACCACAGGATCTTGACTAGATGATGTGACCTGGCATGGTTGTTCCTCCAGAAATGACGGTGGTATATCCAAATTCATCAGCTGATCCCACAATTATATTTATAGCTAGGGAATTTATTTATATTTTTATCACGACAACACAAAGATTCAAACAAAAGGCCGTTTTGTGCATTTTAATGACAAAGACGCAGTAGACTGTGCACAACAGTTCTGCTTAACCTTTGAAACACGACTGATGAAATTATCACTATTTTGAAAGCGCTAACATCTGACAGAGAGAACTGTGGAAGGTGGTGTCCCGTGTATGGAGACAAATATATATGAAAGCTGCCTTGCCTTGCAGATTTTTATTACGTAGGCATCACCCGGTTGAAAACAGGTATTACCAAGAGCTTTTATGGACTGATGGGATCATTCTGACTACCTAGTCAGAGAAACAGACCCACGGTTTCTCGCAACACAATACAGGAAAACAGACACTGGCTTGGGAAGGCGAGTGACAGCTTGGAGGCATTCAAGTAATTGTCTTCCTTTCCCTTAAATGCTTGCCTGTCCATGAAACAAAATACACTCAGATGGCTGTGAGCAGCTCAAGGCTCGGTGAAGCAGCTCAGATTGTTTTCAGGGGCTCTGCAGGTCATACTCCCTGGCCCACTCCATCTTCAAAGCTGTAGACAATAATTACCTAGGGAATTACCTAGCCTGGGTGTCCTGGTTTATTTTGTTCTTTCCACTTCAAATCCTAAAGTTTCATTTCCCAAACTGCAAAGAGTTGATGCCTCAGAGATGGGTTTTGCAGGCACAGAACTGTTCCCTTCTCACATGTTTAGAGCTTGCAAGGTAGAGACCATGGGAGAAAGAGAAGCTCTCATTCAAGGCATCCCCCTAACCTTTCACTCAACTGGCCAGAACAGTGCATCTTCTGCTTGGTCCCTACTGGAAAGCAATTCTTTTGCAGACTCCAAGGTACAGGGAACAGGCTTTGTTTTCCAGACCTCCTCTTACAGCTCGGTCAGTGAAACACTGAGTCACTTAGCGGCTGCACTAGAAGGCCACCTTCAAAAGCTTCTTTATTCTGAAAAAAATCTGCTCTGCAGACAATTGTCTGTGGAAAATAAATAATGCAAAACCAATTTTCTAACAGTATAGAGACACTCACAACAACAGCATGTCCTCTCAGCTGGGTATCAGAAAGGAAAGGAGCATTTCCTAGAATAATGTACAGAAAGTAGCAGGTAATGGACAGCAGTCGACCTTCAACATTTGCTCTTCTCACCAGGAGACACAGAAAACACACTTACCAGTACTATGAACGTGTGAGTTGCTTGATCCATGCCTAGGACTTAAGCTGGGGGACCCGGGGTAACTGTCCTGGGATCTGGGGCTGCGGGCACTGAAACAACGTACTTCACTGTCTGTCCCATTCACCATCTCCACAAACTGCCGACACCTGATTTCATAGGAGGGAAGAAGGAGAAAAGGGTGCGTGACAGCCAGGATGCTCTGCATTGAGGTTTCCTTTGTTACTGAGTGAAGAAGTCCTAGAAACTGCATAGGAGTTAAATTTCTTGGCTTTGAAAAAGACATTTCAGACTCCTGGTACCTTTGTATTGCAAGTGCTCCGATAATGCTATGGGAGGAAGGAGTTCAGAAACTGCAACTTTGACGCTAATGAACATTGAGACACTCCCAAAAAGCAAGTTGATTTCCATTGCGCGAAGAAGAAACTGTTCCTTTACAGCATGCTTTCATCTCCACCACCTCTGCAGGTACTCCAAAATTGAATTGTGGGGCTTTTTTTCAGGGAGAAGATACTAAATCTGCCCAACATCATAGTTCCCCCACTACTCCAACAACATAGAAATACTGGTGGCCAATGGAAAATAGACAAGGACGGCTAAAAAATGCAATATCCACAGTGACAGTGAGGACAATTCCCCATTTAGCTTTACTGGGAACTGTCCTTACACAACTCAGGAGGCTGGGAAGACCCACCTCTGCCCGACCTCATGAGGCAAAGCCATACTGGGTCTGAGCAGCAACCAAAGGGCTACGTCTATATTGCTACAAGTACTGTGCAAAGGACTGAACCTATGTCCTCTCCCACCTGCTCCCAAAGGGATCTCAAAGAGTTTGAATTCAGACCAAGGTGCACAGCCAAACTGGGTGGCTGGACAGCCTCTTTCTTCTCCCCTTCATCTACACATTTCAGCATTAGGGAGTATAAAGCTATTCATACTTACTTTAACATGAAGAGCAGGTTGGGGTTATGTTCTAGGAGGCCAGGATAGAGCTGCTGGGTGGCTTCTATAGCCTCTCCCACTCTGCCTGCTAATACTAGCTTCTGTATTCCTGAAAGCAAAAGGATACCTATTGACACACAGGACCGGCCAACAAGAATGGCCAGAAGAGTCCTCTCACACATGCCACACAGCTCCCCACTACCACCTTGCACAAGGGCTAGGGAGAACTGGGGATGACATTCTGTTTATTATGGATTAGGATGAGGAAAAGCCTGTGAAAATGAGGGAGAATCTGTTAGTGGCTCAGAAACACCAAGAGTAGAAGGATCTGAAAGGTGAAGTGGGTGCGCTGGGGTGGGGTGCTCTGCGACTTCAGTCCTTCAGTCACAGAGCTATGCAGCAATGGAAAAGAAAGCAGGACACAACAGCTGGATGGGAGCAAGGAGGTTGCTGGGGAAATGACAATTTCAAAGGGGAAGCCCCTAGGTCACCCCCAGGTTACATCCTCTGGCTGGTTCACGCTTGGAAGCGTACATATGGCTGAGCATCAGATAAGCAGAGTATTCTTAGAGGGTCCGTGGGCTTAAACCACAGCTCAGTACTGTTTCCCCAACATCCCTACCTCTACGTAGAAGTAATTATACCAACAAAACTGGGTTGCTGCAAGTCCCACCTCAGTGTATTCCCAGAGAAGTAACCTGACCTGCAATGAGGATGTGGCACCTGTAAGCTAGCTCCAAGAATCAGCTATTGACTAAGCTAGAAACAGCTCAACAAGCTGTACCCTTCTAGGAGGTGCAAAGATACAAGGCAGAAGCCGTCTATCATCCTGGGTGTTCATGTCCCACATATGTTCCTTCAGTGGGTCAGAAGACAAAAGTGCAAGACTTAACTTGAGATCCCATCCCTGAACACTCACAGAAGCTGCTGATCTACAGAGGTTCACTTTTTTTTCCCCTAAGCGTACTTAAAACTAAAAACTAAACGTACTTAAAACTAAAAAACGCATTGCACTTCCCTCTCTGTTTTTCCAGGAGTCCTCACAAAGCACAGAGAGGATGTTTTGAATCGCCTGTGAGGTGCTTTGCAAGCAGAGGCTCTAATACCAACAGGCTGTGACTTTCGCAAGTCATGAGCAGTTGAAAGCCCAGCCCAGCGATCCTCATTAGCAGTCCCCAGTAACACTCTGCAATGACTTGTCTTGGCTCCCACTTCTCAGTGTTTGCTTGTTATCGTAGCTGAAAGCTAAAACCAAAGACGTGGCGCTCACACCAACGTGTGTTGAGAGTCTCCTTCATTTCACTCTCTGTTTCTTCTACTTACTGGCACGTCCGTTTTCACGTCTCGCTGCTTTTGACAGCTCTCTTCTTTGCCTTGTTTGGCAACTCTCACAGATGTCACAGCCTTTTATATTTTCTCCTCTTTTTGTTTTCCCATCTGTGTTTTTCTCACACCTTTTATTTAAGCCCCAACTTTAGAGCTCTATATTCCTTCCCTCCATCTGCCTTGTCACCTGTCCTTCAGACAAGCAAGACTGCACTGTCTCGTGTGCCTCCCATAAGGCTTTACCAATTAAAACCACACCAGCAGGAACACTGGCTGGGGTCAGCGTTACATGATGCATGACCTGGAAAGCACAAAGCCCATCAGCACTAACGGGCAGCAACTACAAGTTATTTTCGGTACTAAGCAGAGTCCCGAAATGAACCTGAATGCTGGCTAAGCGTATGTAATGTATGGAGAGCGAGCTACAAAGGGGCATGATGCTCCTGATATGTAACAGTCACATGAGAAACGGTTCACAAAGGGAAGGGAAATGCACAGAGCGGGACGCAGCCTGTATTCAACAGCCAGGGGAATGCAGAAAACACACCAATGTTCTGTGACTCCGCAGTCTGAGCCCATGAATAGAAAAGCTAAAAAAAAAAAAGAACAGGAAACCCCAAAGCCTTATTCTGCAGGAACCAAAAGCACTTACAGCCTTACCAACGGAGAGATGAACCACTCTGGAGGAAACAGCAGTAACCGAAACAGACACAGAATACAAATTCTTCACCTAGTGTGAGCTAAACACGTTGGCTGTGAATTTGCAAAACCCTTAGTATGCAAAAAATTTACCTGAAGACAAAATGTGCAAAGGGACTGGAAGACTCGTTAACCCTGGGAGCTGTAGTCAAAATAGATTGACGTGTTTGGGTCCCTATGACCATGCCAATGAAACTGCCCCTGCTGCAACAGACTGCATTGAAGAACCCAAATCCAAAGGGATCTCTGGCGCACAGTGACCTCAGTTCAGGTGAAGTCCAAGGTAACCAGTTCCTTTCTCCACCAATTTGGCAGTACCTCCAAGAAAGCACCTTCTGCCCTGGGTATTACGTGTAGCCTGATGTGTGAAACTGCTGGACTCAGAGCTGAGGGTCACCTCATCTCTTCCAGGATTCAGCCATTCATTTTCAACAAGACTGAGGAAAATCAACCAAGTTGATCAGGCAACTTAGCATATTCAACACTGCCAGGCATGCAGGTCATTTCTCAGAGCAGATAGACAAAGAAAAGAATAGAGCAGTTCTTCAGGCAAAGACGGCAGAGGGTGGAGGGGACACAGTGATGATGGGAAAAGTGCTCCCAGCTGTGGTCCCCAAGCTCTACTGACCCACAGGCAGCCACACTAAGTCAGCAGTGTGCTGTGGACAGCTTTGTACTGTTGTGGAATAACTCTTCTACTTCCACAGCACTTCATTTTCTCTGCACAGTCCTGAAGATGAGCTGGCATCCTGAAGATGAGCCTCTGAACATGAGCCGGCAGTGTGCCCAGGCGGCCAAGAAGGCCAATGGCATCCTGGCCTGCATCAGAAATAGTGTGGCCAGCAGGAGCAGGGAAGTGATCGTGCCCCTGTACTCGGCACTGGTGAGGCCGCACCTCGAATACTGTGTTCAGTTTTGGGCCCCTCACTACAAGAAGGACGTCAAGGTGCTGGAGCGTGTCCAGAGAAGGGCAACGAGGCTGGTGAGGGGTCTGGAGAACAAGTCTTCTGAGGAGCGGCTGAGGGAACTGGGGTTGTTTAGCCTGGAGAAAAGGAGGCTGAGGGGAGACCTCATTGCTCTCTACAACCACCTGAAAGGAGGTTGTAGCGAGGTGGGGGTCGGTCTCTTCTCCCAAGTAACTGGCAAAAGGACGAGAGGAAATGGCCTCAAGTTGCGCCAGGGGAGTTTTAGATTGGACGTGAGGAAAAATGTCTTTACTGAAAGAGTGGTTAAACATTGGAACAGGCTGCCCAGGGAAGTGGTTGAGTCACCATCCCTGGAAGTATTTAAAAGACGCGTAGATGCGGCGCTTAGGGACGTGGTTTAGTGGGCATGGTGGTGTTGGGTCGATGGTTGGACTCGATGATCTTAGAGGTCTTTTCCAACCTTAATGATTCTATGATTCTAAGATAACACGTGGCCAGCAGGCCACACTTTGGGAATGACTACCCGAGAGACTTACTTTGTCTATTCTTTATTGAGGTCTGTTCTTCCTGGATTGTGGTGTCTGTGACTCTGGCAAAGGCAGTTGCTGTTGAACAGTACCCATGATGAACCAAATACGACGAAACCATACTAGAAAATAAGAAAATACAAACAGATGAAGAGGCATTGGTAAAACAGGGTAATCACACTGGAGGAAAAAATCAACACAACAGAAGTTGCAATTTCAGTGACCAAACTCAGTTTGCGTAGGACATAACCAGGGTCCTACTTCTGGGTCCAGACAGCGTAAATTTACAAGATAGGCACCTGGTCCTCAGCAAACAGGAGGGAGGCTCTAAATTCACCTTATGGAAAAAAAAAAAATTAAGACTCCCAGTGCATACACAGTATTTATTTAATTACTGCTGTCCAAGGGTCATTTGTAAGAGCTCAGTACTGTGTTACTGCCAGTGACATCCTAGCTAGACATAAAATCCGAACCTCAGAGAGGCTTATGGCTTTCAAGTAGATCTCAAAAAAAAACATTCTGGTCCTTAATTTCTTCCATCACTTATTTTGCCAGCAGTTACGTATTTGGTAGTTGAGTCTCCTTATGAATTCTACACATTCACAGATACTTTTTATCTGCTGATTTACAAAGAATAGACTGTCAGCATTGATTTTACAAACATTAAGTTGTATTTCCAAAAAATGTTGGGGGGTGGGCAAGGAAGTAGTATCACTGTCAGGAAACACACACAACAAAAACGCCTTTCTGAACAGACCATTTCTAAAGCACTTGTGCCTTCCCAGGATATGTCAAGTTAAGTGTTAAATGCTCACTGGACTTTTAACAAAACCTGAAATGCCAGCACAGGATTTCAAGGCTTCTAGTGATGAATCCCAAAATAGGCTTCTCATGATGAAGCTGGTATTGATCTGATCAAGTCACAGCTCAAAAACGCGTTCAACTTAGCTACTTTCAGGACAAGAAAGAAGTATTTTATGAGTCAGCAATAATTTTCAGGTGTCACATTGTAAGCAAGTGTGTAATTTTTAAAACTGGTTTTAAAAACAAGTGCTTCTGACCACTGTTGGTGCAAGACATGCCCTTTGCCCTTGGCATGGTGCAGACAGGCATAACGAAGTGCATCCCTCTCTGTGTCAAGCACAGCAGCCAGGTCGCCCTGGCTCAGCCAGGCTGAAACACTGAACGCAGCGACCCGGGCTGGCAGGAAGGGAGGGGAAAAGCCAACTCTTGCTTCCGTGTAATTCAGTAGCCAGAGTCAGAGGCTCAACACTGCGAAGATTTAAATGCTCTACAAAGCTGCACAAAAACTGAGCTCCTCCCTGTGCCACTTCTGCCCGTGGCATCACAGGCAGCGTCCCTGCGTGGGTACACAGCAGTATTACATGCTGGTCACTACGTCAGGCTAATTTTCAGCAATGACTTGTCAGTTCTGTGTCTCAGCTACTTACACTACAGCAGTGCTGCACGCTCTCAAACATTCAGCAGCATGTTTGCATCCAGGGGTACCTCTCCCTGACGTTCTGGGGGAACATTATCGCACTCCACTGTGACCTATGTGACATGTTCATGCAGACAACAAAAACCTTTCAGAATCCCAGGTTCTCCAAAGGAATAGTTTTTACCACTTGGGAGCCATGGTTGAAACTTGTTGAGAGCAGAAGTGCTCAAATCACAAGAGCAGCTCTCTGTGCTGCACCTAGGGGTGCTTCTCTCACCTAGAGCGGCCATGGTGGTGGTAGAAGCTTGTACTGTCTGTGGCTTTTCTTCTTCAAAACAGAACTCAACTGCACGCTTCTCTGTACCAATTACATAAAGTTCTCCTTGTTCAGCATGGTATCACTTAGATTCTCAAATGAACAATACAAATTCCTCCTGCTTCATCAGAAATAGGTACCTACACCATTCCTCCTCCCATAATCGACGCCACCAGCTGATCTCAAGCCTCAGATGACTCCTAGTCAGATTCTTGATGGCAAGAGCTAGAAAGATTAGAGATCCTATAAGACTGCAGCAACACGCAAAGAAGATGAGTTATCCATGTGAGTCCCTTTCAAGGTTTCAAACACTTGAAAACCTTGTCAGATCAGCCTCTCCGGTGACAGCATATCCAGAGTGCAACACAGATGAATACATGATGTGATGCATCTGGTGATGCTTAACTGTACAATTAGAGATTAAGTAAGATACTACGAAACCTACCAAAGCCACAGGACAAGATGACATTGTCCCAAGAGCTCCAAAGGAGTTCCAACCTGAAACAGCTGTACCACTAACGTGAGGAGGAGCTCTGACTTAAGCCTGCCTACGGAGAGGAGGAAGATGGGAAACGTAATGCTGATTCTTAAAAAGAAGTCCAAAGGAGGTATGAAGAACTCCAGATCGGTGACCCTGACACCTCCACCATGCACATCAGAAGAAACAATTCTGGACAACACAGGGAACAAACACAGGGATACACTGGTCCTGTTGCAGAAGAATCAACAGCTTTTGTAAAGGGAAGTCATGGCTCTCTAATTTGGTGACGGTTTTGGAGGGAGTCTGGAAGCAGGCAGAAAAGAGGTACTTTTGCAGTCCACTTGGTTGTCCAAAGATATTTCACAGAGTCTTTCAGCAAAGCCTCTCAAAGAAACTGTGTTACCATGTGATAAAAGGAAAGGTCCAACATGGATAAATATTCAGTCAAATAACGGGGTGGCAAAAAATGGTCAGTTTTACCAGGGAAAGGAAAAAACACTTGTTCCTGTGCTGCAGGAACCTGTGCTATTAACATATTCATAAAACTAAGCTTGACAGACCAGTGCTCTCATCCAACACAGGTGCTTTTATGTTCAAAGTTGCAGGGCATACACTTTTTTCTGAATGAGTTGCCTTCTGAGCACTAAGAACTAAGTATTTCCATTTAAATATCAATGAACCTCTTCATTCTCTTTGACTGCTAAGCAAGCTTTCCAAAAGCGGATCCTGTCCTTCCACAGCCGGACAAGATGCGTCGCAGAGACTGAAACGACCCCAAAAAGTCAACAATCCAGTACATCAGAATGAAAATTAACGCTGAAGTCAACAACTTCACAAAGTTTTAAGTCTCTGAGCACATCCATGCTGGGTCAGACCAAACATGCCAGTACCTCCCAACTGGCAAAAGCAAGTGCCTAGGAAAAAATAAAGGAAAAAGGTACATATGAAATGCTACTTTTCCCTGTAACCCTTCCAGCTTCCAATAATTTGTCAGATACTTCTTGTCCTAGAAGTGGTATCTGTCTACATCGTAGGTCCAATAGATTTTTCTTTCTAATAACATCTCCAGTCACTTTCTGAATCCATACAGTTTTCACAGTATCTTATGGCAGAGAGTGTGAAAAAAACCCTCCTTTATTTTTTCTAAATGTGTCATCTGGTTAATTTCACTTGATGCCCTTTAATTCTTGCAGTAGAGAAAACAATGAACAATTGTTCCTTCAGCACCTTCTGCAGGCTATTCAAGATTTTTTTTTTCCCACTTCTGCCTTACCCCTGACAATCATATCCTTCAATGCTGTGGGTCTGTATATTTGTTCCTTGCCTTACACCCACCCCATAGCTTTGCACATCCTGCCTCGTTTTTTTTCCCTTGCTTTTCTCACTTCTAGTACATACTTTTGGAGAGAAAGAAACGAAACATCACATGGTATTCACGTTAATAGTGCACCACATATTCACACAGTGACAGAATTATTTTTGTCCTATTTTTCCCCTAACAAATCCTAGCATTGGGTTTTTTTTCTGCTTGCTACCAAAAAAATGAGCTGACATTTCCGTGCGATGATTCATCATAACCCAAAGATCTCATTCCTTCCTGGAGGGTCCCTTCTTCCCAGCCATTTCTGAACACCCTCAGCAGCACAGACACTACCAGCACACCTCCATGCACAACTCTACAGCTGTCGCCTCCTCCAACAGTGACAATCCCTCACCCACTCATTCCCTTTCTTGTCTCTCTTTTAAACAATTCATAATCTGCACTGGGCCTCTGGCTGCATAGTCCCCCCCTTAGTTTGCAGCAAGGGAACTTCTCAAGGACTTCCAAGCAAAGATGGCAGCCCAAGAACCATATCCAAGTGCCTGCTGGCTCCTCTTCGCAAAACCCATGTCCTGTTTCTCCATGTGCCCAGTGCATCTACCCTTCAGTAGTGCTTCTACGGATTTGTCCAAGCCAGACACAGAGGTACTCTGAGCCCATCTCTGCCTGACTCTCTTCTGAAACCCTTCATGAAACATGGCACCCTACGCATCATCCTCCCCTTCTCTTGAACCAAGGCAGTTTGAAGAGAAACTTTGTTCCACAGCCACAAGCTCACCTGTTTTCTCCTTGAGTCCTGTTAGGACTCTAGGTAAATATCTGATCCCAGAGACTTTCTCCACTTCCCCTCACTTATTTCTTCCAGTGCTTCTTTGACAGACACGTCAATCCCAGACACAGCCTCTGCCAAGTCCCTCACAAAGAAGCATCCCAGCATGACAACCTACCTGATTTCTGGACACACAGGCAAAGAATTCAATTGGATATGGTCTTATCTTCCCCAAGGTCTCTTTTTATAGTGCAATCCTCTACAGGCCCTACAAACTCTCTGGCAGGCCTCCTGCTCTTGATTTTCTTGAAAAAAAGATATTATTATTATTTTCAATAGCTTCTGTTAGTTGCTTTTCAAAGGCTTTGCTGGTTGGCCTGAATTATCTGCAAATAACTAAATACAAGACTAGCAGAAAACAAGAACAATCACACGGATGCAATCATTGCTGCATCTAAGCCTCCTGGATGACAGTGACCAGTATCAGGTGTTTAGGGAA
>NW_008823921.1:376334-386669 GCF_000699105.1 Pygoscelis adeliae | reverse complement strand
AAATCAGAAGCAGAAGCAACAGCCATAAACTTGGGGTTTTAAAATATAACTATGGAATTGGCCTCCATGAATTACTGTGAATATTTAAATGTGCATCTTTTAAAATCCAATTAAACTACCATAACTTTCTGCAGCAGCAAGTCCCACAGTTTCACCATATACTTAGTGAAAATAATATTAATTTTTTTTTAAGCCAGAAGGTGCTTTTTCTCTAATTCTTGTGTTTTGAGAAACAGTGAATAATCACTTCCTAGCCATACTTTTCATGGTGTATATATAAGTGACTGACAGACAACTACAGTTCAGCTCCCTCAATTACCTCTTTCCAAGCTGTAGAGCCTTAGTCAACTCTGTCTTTCTTCAGGCAGAAGATGCTCCTGACCTCTGACAACTCTTGTCAAGTGTTCTCATCAAGTTCCACTCAATCCTTTTTGCAATGGGAAATACATTCAATATTCATAAATTTAAAAAGTGCTATAATTGTGTTTTCAGTTAGGTTGGGTTTGGAAGCCTTTGGTTTAGGCTATTTCTTGCTCTTTCATTTCTGAATTCAGCTGACTTAAATCCTGGCTTTTCTCCTACGTTAGAGTTTTTATGGTGTCCTCTCCACTCCCCTTCCCCCAGTGCATCACCTCAAAGTGTATGTTCTTCCATTCCTACAAGCTTTCATGCAGTCTTTGGCTGAAAACTTCTCCCATATCTTTTACATTTGAAACAGCAGCAATCTACACAGGAAAGACTATTAAACAACAAAACAGGGGGTAAAACAATTTGAGCAAAATGCACTGACTGGCAATTTTTGCCATAAGAAAGCATAAATCAGCATTAAAAAAGTATTTAAAGCCTAAGAAAACAAAAGAAGCTGAACACCAGAACAGTGACTTACTTCTGCAGCATGGCTTGCCACTCGCCTAGTCTGTCTCCTATGGGAAACCGCTTAATGGTGCTCTGAATCTTCGCTCGCCACTCCCTCATGTAGTCCTCAATGTCGAACACAAACGGCTGCTGCCCAAAGTTGGCATCGACTATCTCTCCTGGAGTCTGGAGACCCACTGTAGGGTAGAGATTTGACTGGGAAGGAAGAAAAAGAAACCTACATTAAACCCAGCTTTCTCTTTCTGGTTCCAGTCGCACGGTTTGGTAAGACAAAAGAGCTGCTCTTTAAATTGAAACATGTAATGGAAGAGGAAGGGGCAACAGACCTTTAGGTACACCTCAAGGAACCCCATGACTTATTGTGCAGTTATTAGAAGTTATTGCATAAAACCAGAACGATGGGATCAATCCCCCAGCAGTCTGTGATCGATGCCACGACTGCTGTCTATGGCGTGTCCACTTGCTGGCTTGCTTTTCTGCAATTTCTACCAAAGTTCAGCAGTCAGTAAATAATAATAAAAAAAAAATATGAAAAGGGCATCATCTCAATCAGCAGATCTAAGTGTTCTCCACTGTTTCAACTGAACTCTCTTATTCCTTGGAAGCTGCTGTCTAAATATTTTACATCTTTGATGAAAAGGGAATGGATGGTAGTGGAGCTCTGACGTTAGGTCTTTGATGATCCCAAGACAGCAAGCCATCCACACAAGAAATTCCACTACTGGTAGATGAATTTCATTTTAAGAACAAGCATATGGATCCCAATGGGAGTTCTGACACCACCCCCACCCTGAAAGACGGGAAAAAGAAAAAGGTTACCACTGTGAAAGTACCTCTAAAATTCAGCCAGTAATTCAGCTCCCAAAGACTAAGATCTAACTGAGCACAGGTGGTAAAAGTCTATCCAGAAGTTCTCTGAATTCAGCCTATTTTAAGAATAAGCTTATGGATACGAATTGAATCCCTGAACCCACTTAAATATGGGATAAAGAAAGGGCATCAGAAGAGGTACAGGGATGCCTGGTTCTCGCTCTGGATCACATTTTTTAAGAGCATGTTCCATTCACTCTCCTGTTACTTTTCTGCAGCATAAATTACTTTTCTGTTTGCAACACAAACTTCACTAATCCTCTGCTTTGGAGCATCTGCTGATAGCCTGCGGGGTGTAGGAAGCAATCTCTCTCACGCCACTCATGAACTGTTTGGTGTTGGGTTTTTTCACTTTGCTTTAACACACTGGAGACTGCCACAGCCAGAAATCAGACACTGGGCAAGGGACATGGATGCACGTAGTGAAACTGAAGTCTGGAAGGTGCCTGGCTGCAGTGTCTTGCCCATGGCTGATCCCATGTCGGACGTTAGACCAGTGGAGGAGGAGACCCCTCTCTCCAGGTCAAATCAGCAAGAACTACTACTGGTGGTTAGACGGTCATCCTAAAGAAAGCTAGGATGATTCTCTCCTCCTCTATAGCACAGGGCATGGACTTTTCTACAATGATCTGGAAAATTTATTCAACTAATTCTTCACTATTGTGGAGACCTGAGACATTGGCAGTGTCATTGATCTCCCCTTGAGACCTACTGTAGTTGTGGATTTTACTTTTTACTAAAGGTATTAAGATTGTTACGAGTCCTAATCACATTAGCAAAAATGGAGCCAGCATGTCGTGGGAAGTGATTACTTCTCTCTGCTTTCACGGGCGCAGCTACATCTGCAGTACGTACTTGGTTCACCCCCTCCACATCCACATCCCCGGGACAAGAAAGACATTCACAAACGGGGTCCAGCAGAGTTCTGCTAAAATGGTCAGAGGGCTGGAGCGCATGGCATACAAGAGAGGCTGAGGGAATTAGCTTGGAGAAGAGAAGGCAAAAGGCAAAATCTAACTGCAAGTCTTCCACTCCCAAAAGGGAGGTGATAAAAAAGACGGAGACAGATTCTTCTTAGAGGCGCTCAGTGAAAGGGCAATGGGCACAAGTTGCAGCCAGGGAAATTCTGATGGAGCATAAGGAAGAAATTCTTCCTTGTAAGGATGATTAAAGACTGAAACAGATTCCCAGAGAGATGCAGCATCTCTGTCCTCAGAGATTTTCAAAACTCAACTGGACAAGGTCCTGACCAACCTGCTCTACCTTTGAAGTTATTAAATCTCAAAAAACAAAGGAAAAAAAGAATCTATAAATACAGGCTGGAAATTGAAATCAGAAATCAGGATGATTGCATCACTGTGACTCAGCACACCTCCTCCTCATCTATTCTCACACCAAGGAAGTCGCTGGGTTAGAAGGTGTGCAAAGAAAATACAGCATGATGAAGGAGGAGCTACCAGAGGAAAACATCATATTTAAAGTCAGTCTCTCCTTTCTTTCAACGCAGCCGACAGGGTAATATCTCTAATGAGGGTTCAGATCTTTTCCACAGTCCATACTTATTAACTTTTTAGTATTATGAACACAAGGACTTCCAAAGCCAGGAATCAGACCCCCAAAATACTTGGAAGTTAGAAGTAAAAAACCCCGTATTTTTCAACCACTTTTGGGTATGTTCATCTTTGAGGGGAAGCTGGCTACCCCCAACTTGTCTCTAAGTTAAAATTCCATTTTTCACATGTAGGATGTGTCCTCTCTCTTTAGCAGCTGTTGGGAAGTACACGTATCTCCACCACTCTGCCAGACGTAGGGAGACATCATCACAGAGCCCACGGGCCAGGCAGATGCTTCTCCTGCCAAGTTCTTCAGGCACACCCTCCCTGTGACTTTTGGACCACCTCTTGCCTCTGATGTTGGCAGTCAGTTGCTCACAACCCCCTAGTTCATCCCGACTTGTTTTTTAACCTCCTTGTCCCTTTGTGCCCCTGCAATCCCCCCTGGGCTCTTCCACTTTCGGCTTTTTTACATTTCCTATTGTTTCAGCAAACCACCAGGCAGGATAAACCTGATATGGGCTTGTGTAAATAAGAGAGTTAGGCCTAAGCATTAACTTAAATCAGTGAAAAAGGGGAAAATTCCCTCTGTGGGATATTCACTTCTATTTGCAAGCAGTTATTTTTGTATTAACTTCAACCTGTGCTAAGCCCAAATGCAATTTTTCCCCTCGCTGTATATTTGTACAGATGCAAACACTCTTCAGAGGGAACTGAAACAAGCTGAAGCAAATACGCTTCACTGTGTGTGAGAATTATCACAATAAAATGTGGTTTTCAACTGTAAGTATCCATTTCAACTTCCTAATATTGCAAATATTGCAAATTATTGTCTTCATCATTTGCCTCTGAAAGAGGAATTTTGCAATAAGCCCTTCAAGGGAACAATTTCTAGACTGGTAATATTTTGAAGGGTCAAATTAATTCCTTGTGTAATCTCACTGACGTGCCAACCCAAAAAGTTATTTAAGCTTGAAAGGCATACAAGTAATGGGGTTTACTGGCCAAGCTTCTCACTGATGTGTGCTACCAGTCAGCTTCAACATCACATAGGCTGTAATGCAAGAAAAAGCTTTCAACCTACAGCCCCTCCCTGGGGGATTTCAGTAATTAGGTATGGAATAGAGCCAGAGCCAAAAAATGCATGTCAAGCTGCTCAAACCAGAGAACCTCAAGGGTCACTCAGGGAAGACTGCTGTTTCCATTCCCGTTTGCAGTTAAATTTTTAGACTGCAGCTTTAGCAGGTGAAGAACACAGATTACATTCTATATCTTTCATATGATGGATGTTTTCTCTTCTTTACCTTACAATGAATGGATATTGTGTTCGAGCCTGGATCACAATGCTATAATAAATGAAAAATACCACTTGCATGTTATATCAACTTCAAATTCCCTACTACCTCA
Source organism: Pygoscelis adeliae (assembly GCF_000699105.1). Classification (NCBI taxonomy): domain Eukaryota; kingdom Metazoa; phylum Chordata; class Aves; order Sphenisciformes; family Spheniscidae; genus Pygoscelis; species Pygoscelis adeliae. The sequence goes on along the minus strand of NW_008823921.1, from coordinate 381,963 downwards.
AGACTTCTACAATCCCTGACAATAGTCATTATATTTAAACCAAAAGTCTATCTTGGGGTTTGCATCCCCTTCTTCAGGAAAGGGCAGTAACCTCAACTGTTTGGGAAGAACAGCCAAGAAGCCATGGACCGAGGGAGCAAAAAGGGCCAGAAAAGGACATGGAATACATAGACGCCTGCAAGGGTGAGGGAAGAAGGCAGTAATTCAAGGGAATGATATTGGAAAAGGAGGATGGGAATGATAAAAATCAGGTGCAGGCATCCTTAGGATGAAGCTGCCAACACAGCAGCTGAGCCACTTAGCACATGGAGAGGAACGTCCAAAATCCACACCGAGGCAGAAGTCTCCTGTCCTTGCTCACATCCACAGTTAGGGGGCGAAATGACCCAGTCAAGCTTCTCTTGCCCTCTTTTTAAAGAGAAATTATCTCATGGAGGATAATTCTCAACAGCAGGAGGCCTATAGGGCATCCACTGTTCACCCTCCTGGCCCAGAAAAAGTGTTATGGATTAGTCGCTGCTGTAAAGGCCAGAAGGAGATTTCCATGGAAAACATCTCCGCAAACTCTGGCTGGTAAAAGGCACAGAGATACCATTTAACCATTGGAAACTCTGCCACAAGGAATGTGAACAGCTGATCCCCAAAAACACCTGACCAGATCTTCCTCCAGTTTAACACTAAAACAACATCTCCTCTGCACGGGACACACAAACAAGCGTGAGATCCTGTAAGGCTGACCTGGTGAGATCAAGAAACAGCAGGATGGGGGGATGTCCTGGGCTCAGGAGGGTTTTGAATTCAATCTCAGAGGCACTGCAAGACCTCACTGCTGCAAGAGCCCTTCCGTCAGGTCTGCTCCCATGCATCTTCCCCAGCTGTTCGTCCCCTATTTGTAACAGAGACTCAACACCGGTGTGAACAGCCTACGAGTGCACGTTAAATGCATCAGCTCACTGTGCACTCCTGGATCAAAAGGATGCAAGTTAAGCTAAGCAGGACAGGTAATTTCAGCCTGCCGGATCAGTGCTGCGAAGCCCTACAGCAACACTTTAGCTGTAAACAACAAAAACCAGTATGTGTGTTTGATAGCTATTTTTGATTGATAAGAGCCTAAATAGCAACTAACTAACTATCTATCTATCTATCCATCCCCATGAAGACTGCTCTCATCTCAGAAAGAGGAGCAGTCTAGCCAAAGAGAAGACAAAGCGGTGAAAAAATTAGAAGGAATATAGTAAAACTGTGACTCCTAATGTAATCTATATCCACAGGGAAAACAAAGAGCACCTAAAACTAAGGGGTATACCATAGAAACGTCTTCTTGCCATGGATGCAAGGTTGTCACAAGACCTCGCACCAAAAGGACAGGTAAAATATTCTTTTACTTTAATAAACTGTACTTGGACCAAGTGAATAAACTACTGTGAAACAACCCACATAATGAGGGTTTCTGGTTTAGAATACACTGCAACACTACCAAGTTCAAAGAGCCTAGGAACAAAAAAAAGAGCTGTATTGACAGCTGATGTGAAAAGGCAAATTAAATAACTGGAACGAACCCCGCACAGACACTGGCTGGGGTATGGAAGAGATCTGTAAAGCCATAAATCCCATTGGGAAGGTGAACAGGGAGTGCTAGTCATTATTTCTCACAACACAAAAATTATAGGAACAAAATAGATTTTTTGGCAGGAGATGCAAAACAAGCTTTCTTCCACACGACGTGGAAGTCAGCCAAGAAAATCGATCACTTTGAAGGCCTAAACAAGTTATGGAAACTAAGAACTTCCTCAGAGGAAATTCTTCTGGGGTTATTAAGTACAAAGACAGGAGTGCAACCTCTGGGACAAGTAGTTCTATATATGAGAGAAACAGATGCAGTGGATGTATTGGTGTATGCCTGACCTGGTTTTATCTTCTTTTCCTAAACACCTGCTCCTTGTCCAGGAGCACTGTGAAAGTCGTGCTTTTCTAAGACCCGACTAGACGTTATTGCCTCGTGTGACTCAGCTGGTGTCACTGCACTCAAGAGTAACTCAATATCGGGGCTGGTGAATCAGAGGAGTAACTATCAATCCCACACGGGTGCCAAACACATTCCTCTAGCAATTCCACGAGCTGGTTACTCATCACGGGTGGAGGCTTGACAACAACCTGTGCAATGAGCCAGCTGAGCCTGACCTTCATTCTCAGAAATACCCTTCCCTAGCCACACCGTGGAAAGGGAACAACTCCACCACGGCTGCAAGACTTGGATGAGACAGGAAGAAGCTAAAAATAATATCATTAGGTATTTTTGGGCTCTCTGATGATGGGACATGAGAGGCTACTCCATGACTTTGCACATACGCTCCCCACAGTCGATACTGCATTTGGAAGACAGTGACCTGTAATGAAGTTTGAATCCTCGCTTTAATTCCAGAAGGAGCAACACATTCTTCGAGGTGGTGAGGGATGAGAGGAGGCATGTGAGTAGACCACAAACCCAGCCACAGGATTACGAAGTTTCAGAAGAAGGAGCATCCACATAATTCAGTAATGTGCGTTACCGTTTTTTAACAGAAAAAAAAAAAATCACACCCCCCCACACTCTTCCCCCTCCCTTCTGTTTGCATCCTTAGTTAAAATACTGAAAATAGGTGTACTTACAGGGAGGTCTGTAAAGGCTATACCTGTGGGGGGAAAAATATTAGAATTAAAAAGACAAAGGATTTTTTTCCCTGCTTGGCTACATCTTTAACATTCTACAAAACGTTACTGCATTTCAATAAATCCCAGCTCTGACCCTGCATTTCACCACCTGTCATATTTAGAAGTAACTTCCCTCCCCAGTCCCCTCCTCTGCAAGGTTTTGCATCTGGAGAAAGGTTCAGGGAAAAACCTAAATGTTTCAGACATCTCTCCCAGAAATTGTATTTCCTAAAAAACAGCTCCTCTTTTCTTTGCTTCTCCCTTTGTTACTATGAAGGAGTTGGTTTTCAAGACTCACTTTGGCTTTAGAAACAGAGTTTTACTGTAACGTTGCTTTGGTTTAGGCTATAACTACTTCTCCTTACCAGCCAGAGAGACGGGAATGAACATTCAATTTCCCCCAGCGTTACAGCTGGGGAGCAGCCTTGCGACAGGACCAAGCTGCAGCCAGGAGCACCTGAGAAATACTGTGCAATGAACAGCTTCATCCTCAACTACACTGCTACAGTTCCAAATGTAAGAGATGGAAAAAAGTGTCTGGTTTCCCTTTTCATTTACATTTGGCATGCGAGAAAAGAGGTATCTACTTAAGCAGAGGCAGCCATTGCCTAGGATGGCTAACAGAGTTGTGGCCAGAGACAACGCTCAGCTACAGAGTCAGCTACTCTGCATCTGATTTAGATGTGAGCTCCACTCAGAAGGAGGGTGCCTCTCCTCCCTCTCCCGTGGTGTGTGTCCCTGCATCCGCCGGGCAGCTGCACGGTGAGATGGATCGGACAGCGACAGCAGCTCTAACCCACGGGTTTTGGGTCACCCTCACCAACAGCACAGGGGAAAATGCTGCCATGCCCTGTTCGCCTTATCAGGCTGGGCTTAATTCACGTTTTAAGCTAACATTTCAGGAGACAATCTGGAAGCTGCAGTCTTGCCCCACGTGTGCTCCCAGCAATGCTTTCTGTCCCCAGCCAGAGGAGGGCTGGTACCCACACCAGTATGCCCAGTTCTCGCACCCGTCCCACCTCTCGGCCACGCAGCAGTCCCTTCTGGGTGGCAGTGAAACAGCTGCACAGAAGCAAGAGCACATCGTTCTCTGTTTTCAATGTTAGGACTATTTTAACCAAGAGCTACAATGTAATGTTACCAGATCAGCCTGAAATGGTAATTTAAACCGATTTTAGGAGTCAACATAGGAAACAAATAATTACTATTTAAAACAGCACAGATCCAAAATCAAATGCTCGGAAAAAAATCCCAAATATTTTACTAAATAATTTAGTTTAATTAACATCCTGGCAGTTTGGACCTTGTCTGTTGAGTACCCTCTCTACAACCCAACCAAAAACTGTGTTTACAGGTGATGTCGAACACCTGGCTGGGAAAAATGTTCAGTAAGCATTTCTCTCACCCCAGCACTTTTCCCAAATACTGTTCCTCACTCAAACCTGTTTTTCACTTTGCACTTGTTTTGCTCAGCCAGATGAAAGCTTGTTTCTACCCTTACACCAGAATAAGGCCAACCTCCTTGAGTCTGCAGCCCACTGGAGTCCTCCTCTGCCACCAAGGATCACTCAGAGCCAAAGGTGGCCTGGCTTTCCCGTGACAACTCATGCAGCTGTACAGCTGGGAGCTGCATCCAGCAGACGGGCAAGCATACAATTTTTGAGCGGACTACAAGGTGGGTGGAAAATTGGCTGGACTGTCAGGATTGAAGGGTTGCGATCAGCAGCTCAAAGTCCAAGTGTTGTCCCTCAGGGATCGATGGTAGGGCCAATACAGTTTAATGTCTCTACTAATGACCTGGACGATGGGACGCCGCGCACTCTCAGCAGGTTCACAGATGTTACCAAACAGAAAAGTGGACAACATGCTGGAGGGCATACTGCTATTCAGAAGGACCTCAACAGGCTGGAGAAATGATCCAGCACAAACCTCATGAAGCTCAACAAAAGCAACTGAAGAGCCCTTCCACCAGCTTGTAATATTCCCAGAAAACAGGACAGGCTGGGGCTGAATGGAGAGAAAGCAGATCTGCAGAAAAGGATGCAGGGGGTCCTCCTGGGCAACAAGTTGAGCAGGAGTCAGCAGTGGGTCCTTGCAGTGAAGCAGGTCAACCACATCCTGGGCTGTATTAGAGTGTAGCTGGAGCTGTATTAGTAAGCTGGGCTGTATTAGTAAGAGTGTAGGTTAAAGGAAGGGATTGCTCCCTTCTCTTCAACACTTGTGTGTCTAAACTTGGGAGTATGACGTTCCCTTTTGGGCTCTCCAATACAAGGCAGACAGCAAAACTGGACTGAGTCCAGCAGAGGCCAACAAGATGAAGGGAAGCTATGGGAAATTGGGATGTTCAGTCTTATTCAGGGGTTGTTCAGACACTTACTGCTGCCTACAACTACCTAATGGGAGGGTGCAGGAAAGACAGAGCCAGACGTTTCCCAGAGATGCATGGTGACAGGACACAGGAGGCAACAGAGACAAGTTGCAACATGGGAAATTCTGATTTGATATTAGGGGGGAAAAATTCCGTATGAATGTGGTCAAACACTGAATCAGGGGACCAGAAAAGCCCCCTGGGGGATCTCCATTCTTGGAGACAGTAGAAACTTGACAAGTTTCTGAGTAATGTGATCTACTTGGTCCTGCTTTCAGCATGACCTCCAGAAATCCCTCCCAATGAAAACATATAGAATATATAGAATCATAAAGTTATTCTACATATAACTTATTACACTGCCTTTAAATTAAGGCATGTATATGTTTTGCATCCTCTATTATAGAACTAAGACCAATAAAATGCTTTACCCGTACAAAACTACATCTGTTGCACAAATATGTTTGCTTAGAGAGTTCATCCTGAAACTGTACTGCTACACACCTGCATCCAACAAAGTCAACAGCAGAAAGCGAAAGAATCACAGCTCTAAGTAGGCAGCCAAATTTG
>NW_008823921.1:374688-376297 GCF_000699105.1 Pygoscelis adeliae | reverse complement strand
CAATTTAAAATAACAAAGTTCATAAATTTAAAGACAGAAGAACTGGACAGCTCAAGAGGCCAGGAAGCATGACTAAGCATGTGAAGAGCCTCTCCTGTAAGTCCTCAATGTTAACCTGATCATCAAGGCAGTGATATAAAGACATGAAATGAAGGTTCAGTGCTGGGGGACAGTGTGATCGACACCTTCACCTGCTATCTAATCAAAGGACTTTCACCTTTCCATGACTAACATGCACTTATACGCGTCCCCATTGCATACAACATGCTTGCGGACCTTCTAGCCCAACTCTACCCTCCACCTGGCAATAACCATCCTGTCTGCCTCACAGTTGGCCATTTTCTTCACAATACATTTCAGAATTCAGTTTGCACGAGACAACATACATTTGGGTGATCAGCCACAACACTCCACTTCGTATATGGCAGGGTACTCCTCCAGCATCCGTTTAGGTAACCGTAATCCAGAGAATGCAAAAGCAGTGTTGATGGATTGCAATAAGCAACAACACATTCAGCAAGACGGACATCTTAAAGAGTAGACTAGGAAATGTCAACCAATAAAATACTTGAATACTTCTACAACTTGCTGCTGAGAAGAAGCACTATTAAACCCACACAGCTCCACGTGCTCTTGGAAACAGTTATCCTCCAATCAAGCCACTCGGGTAAAATTGTTCTTACAGAGAAACACGGCTATAGCCAAGTTTGATGTTTTCCATTCATTTTAAATTTGGTTCATCTGAAGTCTTGTTTTAAACCTCCCAAAGCTCTTGCTCTCTGCAAACTTCATTTGAAGGTTTGAGGACAAACCTATTAAATCTGGGATGGACATCTGTGGATCTCTATGACAAGCAGATTTCTTCATCATCCCTAACGTTCCTGTTAATCTCTAAACTGGTTGCAGAATGGGTATTTTACTTTACAGGTTAACTTGGTCTTTCCAAGGGCCCACACTAGAACTCAGACAGACTACGGAAATTTTCTGTGCCAAGACTTCAGAGGGTTGCATGCACTTTTTATAGCCCTGCTGCTCCATTTACCTTGGTCTGCTGTCAAAGTCTGAGATCTGAAACACTGGTACATTAGTCCCTGAGTGAACTCATCCACTTAATCCCAGAGACCTGTAGAGGTCACATTCCCCTATCATTTTCTACATCCAAGACTCTCTGCTTAAGGGCTGGAGCCCTGACATTTCTCACTTTTCTCCCCCTTTTTCTCCTAATTCACCTTCACCACACTTCTAGCCACATCTCATCATGTTTTTTACTGCCAGGACTCTGCTCAGAACTTGTCAAAAGCGTTTCAGCAGCAGCCAGAAGACATTCAAGACGTTTTCCAAAGCAGAGAATTAAGACTACATACGATGTCAAACAGTTCTCATGTAATGTCTCCAAACAAAGTTCAAGACTTAGCTCCAGCCAAGAACATCCAGAATTTGTGATGGCCAAGAAAACAGTTCTTATACAGTGCTCCTGATGGATCTGATTAAATGGAAAAGTATGGAGACAATGGAAGATCACAGTTAAACAGGAGAAATTGCAAGGAAAACAAAGGGGGGGTGTCTAATTAACAGATGAAAAGGAGAGATGAAATGGTGGAGAGAGAAA
>NW_008823921.1:361969-374648 GCF_000699105.1 Pygoscelis adeliae | reverse complement strand
ACTGTAATTCCATTAAAAGCAAGACAAATTCAAATGCCCAGAGGCAGGGCCCTGAAACCCTGCTGTCAAGCTAACTGGCATCACAAAGGGGCTGAATACTCTCATGATTATTTTTTATATCTGCAGCAGAATTACATAATAACCTAGTTTCCTAAGAGAAGAGATATACAGCTTCAGCTGCTTTGTGTCAGGGAACATCAAGAAAAAGCACATTCATCTCCTTCCTGGTAAATCTCGGGTTTACACAATGCAGAAATGAGATTCTCAGATTACCATAAGTATCATGAAATGTTCGAGACCTTCATGGAGATGCTTCCACTAGGGCAGAAAGTGTTCTGACTTTCAAACAAATCATTGCTCCTGCCTCCATCTGGTCTTGGTTCCTCTGCTGAGACCTGCCTCATGCCCTCTCTCACATCTACCTGTCCAGTGCTCATGAGAAGCTGTTAACAGCCAGATGACTGTGGATCTGTGGTCTTACGGGGCTCAGACACGCTCTCCTCAACATTCAACAGGAAGACTTCTCTTGAATGTTGTGTTTCTTTATCAATGGCACAAATAGACACTTCTGGCCCTTAACAGGAGTCTTCCCAGCTGAGGTTTTCATTCTGCTTTTGTAAAAAGACAGTAAAATCTTCCAGCAGCTTTTGGGGGGGTCAGCCCAGCAATGACTGATGGCCAGCGACTCCCTAGTACTTCCATCACTGTCTCTTCTAACCACATCATCTCTCCTCTCTGAGTACGACCATTATGGCACTACAGTTCAAAGAGAAGCTGGTACACGAATGAGCCAGTTGTGAACGCTCAGGAGAGTCTCCTACCTATAATTTTCTCATGCATCTCACGTCTTGTACCATACATCTGAAGGGCCCAAGATGAGGACAGCCAGGAGACAGCAATGCTTACAATCTACTGTTGTTCTCTAAGCATGGTGTAATTTAATTCCCTTCCTTTCCTGTTTCTTCCCACTGGCACTGTTCACTGCTGGGGTAGGCTGCTCCCCAAGGGATCATTCAACGTAAGATTAGAAAACACAAGCTTTCCACCCAAAAAACCCCATCTTTGATGGAAAAGGACCGCTAAAAATCAAGAAAGGAAGATCAGGCAACTTCATTGCTGCAAAGACCTCCAAATGTCCCAAACAAAACAAATCTCTGAGCAGGACACGAGGCAAAGAATCAGAGGATGGTAATGATGAAATGCAATAGAGAAGTTACTGGACTGTGCTCTTTGTTTGGCTTCATCTGCCCAGACACCCAGGCACAACACGGCCCTGGGAACAGAACGGAGGACAGAGCAAGGGACACCTTTTCAACCGACACCCCTTCTACTCTGCAGACTCCTGGTCGCTAAAAAGAAATTAAGTTCCAAATGAACAAATTTGTATTCATTAAACAGAAGACCTGGCCTCTTCCAGACCGTTACACTTCCATTGTGATGAAAATAACAGCCCTGTCAGGCTAAAGACCAGTGAAGCTGGAAAATCACCCACTCAAACAAAGGAAAACAGCCGGAGGGGCACAGCACAAACCACTACACTACTTCTGTATAAATACACACTACAAATCAAGGGCAGCAACTAAAATGAGAGATTTTGTGAAATCTTTTTAACTATTTCAGCACCTTAGTTGCTGTGTATGGTGAACTTGTCTCATTCCTAAGCAACAGCTCCTGCTCTACACCATCAGCTGTTGCTTTCATATCTCTATTTGTCTTCCCCGTACAGGACTGACAAGGGCAATGTCCACAGATTATGAGTTAAATTTAGAATAATCCAGCCATTAGAAATCTGGGCAATTAACTAATACTTATGGACTACAAATGACTCCTAGTGTCTCCACTAGCGACTGATCTCACTAGGTAGTAAACCACAAGTCTTCACTGGGAGTCCCCCAGCATCACACATGGTCTAGCTGATAAATAGTTATAATTTCAAAAAAGAAGCCTGATCAGACACTCAACTCTGAGCAGCTCCCCACTGGGCTTCTGATCAAGGCTCCATTTATAAAATTTGAATGTTAAAAACAAGTCTCAAAGGATTCTCAAAGAAATTTTTTTTCCATTCAGGGCTGAAGACCTCTTGACCTGTTGCAAAGCATCAGGACTAGCTGCTGAATGCACGGTCACAGACTCAATCTAGAATGCTTCTCAGAAGGCACATGCCTCATTTCTAGGCAACCATCCCTTTATAAATCAGTGAATGGTGGGTATGAAATCAGAGGAAAATGGAAAACAAATTTCCAAAAGAAGTTCTGTCTGCATGAGCACCAGGCCTTTCTGCATCTGCCTCAGAGGAAGGATCCTTCTTGAGATTTGAGGGGGAAAAGCCCGCATCTCTCTGCTATACCTGTAGCATAGAGTGCTATTTTCAAAGAATCACAGACTGGCTGAGGTTGGAGGCACCTCTGGAGGTCATCTGGTCCAACCCCTCTGCTCAAGCAGGGCCACCCAGAGCTGGTTGCCCAGAACCGTGTCCAGGTGACTTCTGAATACCTCCATGGATGGAGACTCCACAACCTCTCTGGGCAACCTGTGCCAGTGCTCAGTCACCCTCACAATGAAAAAGTGTTTCCTGATGTTCAGGGGGAACCTCCTGGGTTTCAGTTTGTGCCAACCCTCTGTGTTTCAGTTTGTGCCCACTGCTTCTGGTCCTGGCACTGGGCACCACTGAGAAGAGTCTAGCTCAGTCCTCTTTGCAGCCTCCCTTCAGGTATTTATACACATTGATGAGATCCCCCCTGAGCCTTCTCTTCTCCAGGCTGAACAGTACCAGTTCTCTCAGCCTTCCCTCCTAGGAGAGATGCTCCAGTCCCCTAACCATCTTAATGGCCCTTCGCTGGACTCTCTCCAGTATGTCCATCTCTCTCTTGTACAGCGGAGCCCAGTAATTTTCCCAAGAGCTCACCAGAAATTACGTACTCTCCAGACACACACTGCACTCCGATCCCACTCCTTCCTTCAGCCCAGACAGTAACTCAAAACAACTTTTGTTCTGATAAATGTTTTGAGTGGGGTATTTTTTTACCAGCTTCTTCATCTTGAATTCAACAAAGTAGAATTGACACAGCAAGGAGAAGCAAAGGAAAGGAGTGCCTGTCCCTACCAAACCAAATGAATTCCAGCACAAAAAATGAGATGAACTTATCAAAATTTACTGCATGTCTTATGTGACAAAAAAAAAAAAAATTACAAGAATTTATCCGGGGTGGAGAATGTCATCCAAGGGAAAGATATTTTAGGTGAAAATGGCCACAACTTTCTATTTTAGACAGATCAGACATGATGGATGCCTGGAAAACATCTGAGAGATATTCCTTGGGACAAAACTTTGAAGTCCTTAACTTTAGAGGAACTACTGAAACAACTGTGGAATGAACCAAATTATAGGTCAGTGCTTAAGTAAGACTTCTTATGCTGAATTAACGTCTAGCTTTGGGAATGCTTGGACCAACGTGTTAAGGCTTACAGATGGACAAGTCCCTTTAGAAAGTGAAAAGACACTGATACAGTGGCTTTGTAGTCAGTTGAATAATACACTAACTAAACTTCCCACTTCTTTATTTCCCTGTTGCCCAGCCATTAGCCATCTTACCCAAGCTTCCCACAGGCTGTGCAGTAGCAGAGGGAAGGAGCAGAAGCTGGGGATGCAATCCTAAACTACTTAAACAAATGGAGCAGCACAGAAACCATTTTACGTGCTGGAAGTATTTACGACTTGGAGCCAATGTACATCTCCTGACTGCTGCTTAGTGCTCGTTTTCTCTCCCATTTCTTAAACCTTACCCACAAATGTGGGACAAGAGTTACAACACATGCAAAGTATTAAACAGCAGCAGCGAGAGCAGGGCAGGAGCATCCCTCTCCCGAGAACACTTTTCTTTACTTACCTAAACTGTGGCCATTTTTCGTGTAAAAGCAGGTATTGTTGATAAGGTTAACACAGCAGCCGATCACATCTCCAGTGGTGAATGTAGGGCCATAGGGCTGTCCTGTCCCCGAAGAACAGAAGGAGTGCCCATCGTCACCATGGTACCCATAAGAATGTTTATCCCATCCTGCAAAAGACAAAAGAACAGGTCAGCAAAGAAGCCAGTTTAGCAGAACGACATGGCAATTACAGCTCTCGGGACACAATCTTCTGGCAGGAAATTTGAAATTTTGACTCCCACTCCTGATTCATCCCAATATTAATTTTCACATACCAGTAACTGAAAAGAAATTGATGATCATCAATCATAACACATCATTTGGGTTTCAACCTCATTTGTCCCTTGTGAGAAATAATAAAAAGAACAGATTGCCAAAAGTCATTTTGCCAAACAAAGATTTTTTTATGTTAAAAAAATCATTAAAACCCTGTTTCTGTTTTAACTTGCCTGCGGTGAAACAAGCTCCTCATTGTAAAACATTTGTGTTTCCCACTAACACAATCTTCCAGCAGAACCATTTAATAAAATAATTCTCGTCCAATTGCAGCTTTGCCCGTAAGTGCTGCTCACAGGCGTAACTGAATGGCTTCAGGCAACTTCTGCACTCTCACATTTACATTTCCCTTCTAACAGTTTATAAGGATTTTTGTGCTCCCCTTGGGCAACAGCATTTCCAATTCTGTGGACAGCTTAAAACACAACCCTTAAATGTCAATGGGCAATTTTCAAAGTGGTCAATTCTAACATTAATATCTTTTATTTCTTCTGCCAGTAACACTGTGCCTAGGGTTAAAGCTGGGCTCAGGGATTGCACCCTGCCCACTTGCTCTTTCCTACATCTTACAGTAATTCCATCATTCTGAGTTCCTGACTTTGTTCTGTTCTATCCCAATTCTGTTGTAAATTCTTTTGTGAATTTCTTACATGTCGAAAGGCCAGATATAACTGCGAACTATTGCAAAGAAGAGAGATTAATCCATCCTTTAAAAGCTGAAGTGCTCTTCAGGCGACACACTGGTCTTCTCTTGTCAGGACTCTCACTTCCCTCTTGCAGAGGAGAGGACAGTGCTCCCATGGTTGTGGCCACAAAGTGATTCAGCAAACAGCACCTGAATCTATTAACCCATACCTGCCAACTTCAGTTGCCACTACTGCTCAAGATGGCTTATCCCTTCCTTCGCTGGACTCCCAGCTACGGCAGGTAGGGAGTCATGAGGAACAGTCCTCTTACCAGAGAATTTAAAGAAAGCATGACACACCCTGTCTTATAATAAGACTTCAAGAAGAATCAGGATCTCCTCCAGCTCTTTGGAGCGTTCCTATGAATTACACAATCAAAACCACATCTCACAGAGAGATGTACTTCTGTCAAAAAGCCTGTGATGGACACAACGTTTAATAACAACCACCTGTGTCTTAAACGGATACAGTTGGATCCTTAAGCAGACCGTGCCAACTGAAGTGGAAGCAAAAGAAGGTGCTTCAACCACCTACTGACCTCATACAACCTAAGGGTAGTGCAGAATCTGTTAAATGCGGAGCAAGCTTTTTGGCAAAAGGACTACAGAGGAAATGCAAAGACCGTGAGAGGAGAGGGGTTAAAAAGTAGAAAGCGCACATCCTGCAGCAAGGCAAAAAAAGACTGAGCACACTGCAAACCACAGAGAGGAGCCCTGTGAAGGTGGGCTGGAGCACTTCTGCAAGCCATGATTTTCCTACAAAAACAACAACAACATGAGGGCACTAGAAATTTAATCCCGTAAAATGGTGCTCAGCTACACGCAGTCAGGTATCTTATCATCAGTGGACCCACATGCTCAGGGTTTCTCAGAAAAGCATGAAACATTCAGTGTGTGCCCAAGGTCCTCCGTTTCTTGCACCACACCACATGAATGCCAACAGGAAGGTTGCATGGAGCAAGACTGAAACATGCCATGGTCCAAGATTTTGGACCTCAGGGCAAAGTTTGGGAGTGAAAGGTGTGAAGGACTCCTAGCAAATCCTAGTCTAGAAATGGTGAATAATTTCCTTTTTTAAATCCACACACCCACAGGAACAGACTGAGATGTCCCAAGAGTCAGCTCCGTCTTCCCTAGGACCAGCTCCAAACAAGCTGTTGACAGTAGCACCAGTCCTGTTTAATGTTTTCATGAAAGAGAGGGACAACAGCACAGACAGCACCCTCAGCAAGCTCAAAAACGATGCCAAATCAGGTTGCCAAAAACAAAGGAGGGAACGATAGGGGCTCTAGAGCCTGTTGTCAAACTTCCACTTCTGCGACTCCACCCAGTAAAAATATCATTGAAATATTGAGTTTTTAACACTGTGGCTCCTTTCCACTATCCCTTTTATTTTCTCTGCTGCTGGCCTGTGCAAGACTGCCATTGCTGATTTATTATTTTAGCCTCCCCAAACACAGACCTGTTACACGTGTGTCAATTCGGAATGTCTCTAATGAAGCTGCTTCGCACCTTCACATTATAACTCTAATCAGTTTATCTTCTAAGCTACTTAATAACACAATCCAAATACAAACTTCTAACTCTTCTGCATAAAAAACATTCCTGGCATTACAATGCATTTAATAAGAACCTGGCATCAATTACATCTAAGTAGTTAGATGCTTACATATCATGCACCAGGTAGGGCTACCGTGAGAAGTGCACAACGTGCCCAACTGTGAGGACAATTTCATAAAATACTTGTGCCAATGCAGACACTACAGGTCCTGTAGTATAAGAAAAAGAAGGTTTCATTACCTACAGATCACGACTGATCCTATTGAAAAAAAACCTCCTCCTGCTCCTGCAAGACTTGTTCTTCGCAGTATCAGTACTTGCTGTACCACCAAAGGTGGTGATGAACGCATTGATGAGATGAACCCCAATGAGAAGTGACTGTATAAAGGCTTTGAGGACAGTGCCAAATGTGGTACTACATTGCTACAGTGCCTGGAAAAAGCTTGATTTGAATCTTATTCTCCACAGACAGCCACTAATATCACCAGTTAAAGAAATCTCACTCACCCGGCACTTTACTAATGATACACAGAGTTAACTTTTTCAACTCAAATGTTGTGTAGTGCTGAATCTGGACCTGACACAACACTAAGCGTTTTAAATCTAGACTGTCAGCCTTATCAAATCACCATGCTCATCTTAAAAAAACAAGCCAGATTTGTTTCAGAGAACTTACTGTAGTCACCATAAACATAAGCTGAGTAGTCTTAATTATATGCCTAACCTTTAGTTATTTATTAATCGAACAACGTATCAGTATTTCTAAAATTCTGCCCAGAATAAACATGAGGGCAATGGCATACAGGTCATTCCAGCACTGGCCAACTCCAGTCACTCTTCCGAAATTTCCTAATAATCTGAATTAAAAATAACAGTGAGCACTTCCAATACTTCTAAGTCAAAGTTATCTGGGCCTATTGATTTAAATAGCATATCCCTGTCGAAAGTGTTTGGTGTTATCTTGGATAACCAGCAGAGTGAGGAGTAACTCATCACATGTATTTTGCAAATACGTCCTCCAACTTCTTCCCAAATCCAAAACCACTTGCTTAAAACTTGGGACTTTTCTGCATCATTAACAATTTACTATCGCCACCTAGTAATAGGTCTATGATATTACAACCTTTTCTTTGACTCCTACGACACTATTTGCACCTTCAGTTACTCAACAGCTTCTTCCTTTACAAAATCTAACACTGTTTTAATAAGGGCTGAATCAGACTTCCTCTATGCCTTCCCCACACTTACATCTGCAAATTCTCCGGACATTTTAACCTTTGTACCACTTGTACTCAAGTACTTCCAGAAGCCACTGTTGTGACCCAGAAGGCAGAGATGAGATGTTAGCTGCATGCTCTTAAAAAGGCTGGCCATACGGGATATGGGGTCAACCCAGATTAGGATCCTCTTCAAGAAGTGCGACAGCATAAGCACAGGACATGCACGTATCGTGCTCTTACTGAACAGCGTTACCACTTTCCAACCACCCGCAGCACGGAGACATACTGAGCCAGAGGGAGATTCTGTTCATCCTCAAAGGATTTTCTTTCCATTAAATTGTCCAAGCCTCCTTTAAGCACATGTAAACATTCATACCGTCCACTGTATCCTGCAACAAGGAGTTTCACAGCGTAACTGCAAGCTGCATGAAAATGTGCCTCCTACTACTCATATTCGATACCCTGTAGTTCTTGCACTGGAGAAGGTGGAAAACTATGTATTCAGTCTCTCCAGAACACACGTCATTATATAGACCTCTAAAAAATCCCCCATAATCATCCCTTTTCCAGACTGATGACT
The DNA here is from genome assembly GCF_000699105.1 of Pygoscelis adeliae. NCBI lineage: Eukaryota > Metazoa > Chordata > Aves > Sphenisciformes > Spheniscidae > Pygoscelis > Pygoscelis adeliae. The sequence goes on along the minus strand of NW_008823921.1, from coordinate 366,400 downwards.
CCTGGCTTATTTAGCTATTCCCTGCATTTCTGACCATCATAATCTGAACCTCTTCTGGATTTATAGTGTTGCTTTTGAGAATGGAGATGAAAGCGCACCGTGGAGAAGGGAAGCAGGCTGTAGCTGTTCTCTGTATTGTTCCCTACCCCTCTAGAAGTTAAACCTAGCATTTTCCCCTTTATGATCTTTTTTACCACGGAACTGATGTTTCCATAAAGCTATTGTAATCACTCCAAAGCACATCATCACTCTTGTGACAATGCGCTCTCTGCACAGATTCTCATCTGCCACCTCACGGCCGGTGCACTCAGCCTCAGCTCACTCCCACAGCTCCTCTTCAGCACCTTCCACCTCGCAGTCCTCAACAGCTAGAGCAGTCCATCCTGGGCTAGCGAGGTGCAGGCAGCTGCTTCTAAGAAAACCCCGGGAGTACCCATGCACGAACAGTTTCTGACCGGTAACTCATCCCAACAAGGCTGTGGGGTTTAAATAACATCCCACTTCAGTCTCTTAGTGATAGCTGACGTCTAGAGCAATGGAGGCTTCACACCTCTATGCAGTTGACCAAGTCTAAAAACTCTCAAAGGCAGATTCCTCACAAAATTTCACAAATCTGGACAAGACTGGAGAATTTGCTTTTCTTTGTCTTATAAAAAGTAGATCACGGACCCCCGAAGGACCATACTCTACAGACTGAAATCTAGTGAGCTAGAGTGGCTGGAGGGTCCAGTTAGCACAGTTCACTCGTTCCTTCCTTTGCCTTCCCCATCCTCTCTTCAAAGGCACAAAATCATTTTAAAGAGGGGAGACAGGCAGAGAACAGAAAGGATTTGGCCACCTGGCCCATGGTAGCGGTCAACGCAGAACCGAAACATCCTGCCTCCTAAGGCTCCTGTTTTCACTACAGCTCATTTTGAAGACAACTGCACTTTGAACATGCAAATATACAGGCAGAACCACCTCGCAGGTAGGACCTCAGCAGCTAGTGAACAAAAAGAGGTTAAAATGACGTCCCTTTGAATTGAACACTTCAACCCCCAAACCCAAAATATATGTATAGTATTTATTAACAGTCAGACAGATGCAGAATAGCTCAGACTGTGCAATCAATCAGAGAATGGGAAGAAAGAAAAGCAGAAACCATAAGTAGGGCTTGGGAGAACGTTTTTATATGTTCAGCACCAAACTGAAGTTCTGTTTGGCCTGCTAACAAGAAAAAGCAGATACGTTGATCTTCTTGGCAGACTATCTTGATCCCAACGCACAGTGAAAAAAAATGAACAGCAAGTTCCATTGCTGCTGCTTGATAAACAGGCCAGAATTATGCAATGCCAGACCATGTGGCAGAAAAGACTTGAGTTACTTCAGGACACAGTTACAGGATCAACTCATAAATGCTCGCTCTTGAGCGAGCACTGGAGTGAGATGGAGTGTGCTACTAGTACCCCTAACTAGCCTACATCAATCCCTGTTCAATCCCACCTTGGCCATTCAACGTCAGCCCTGCTTTACTCTTGACTTTTTGGGCAGATCCTGTGATGGGCCTAACTTATATATCCGAGATTGGGCTCTGTCTCACAAAGCAGTGACTGGGAAGCAGTACTATTAGGCTGGGACACCATTTATTTACCTCTTAGCACTATGGAAATAACACAGCATTTTAGCTTTCCATTTCAAAAGTGCCAGCAATGTACACAGAACTTCTGGTAGGCACTGGGTAAAACTGGCATCATGGCTACATCACACATCCAGGAACGCCAGGGACCTGAATATGCTGCTCAACCTTGGAAGCGTGTAGCACCAGCCCATATACAACACTGAGGCAATGCAACGCAGAATGCCCTGATGGAAATTACCAAGAGCAATTTTCATTATGTCTTGCACAATGTCAACATTATGTCAACCAAAGACATCTTCATTATGTCTTTGCTGGCCTGCTGCTCCTTCCAGAGTGCGGAGAAGAAAGCAAACTGATGACATCCCCCTGCACATCAAGGTTCAAACTTGCCAGTGGGCACGGGAGAAGGGGGAAGGCAACATTCACAGGGATCCGTACTGAGCTTTCCTCTGATAGCATGCCAAAGGACAGACGTGCAAGGCCCAGTGATCATGGAAAAAAAGGTTGTTCCAGTAAGTTATAGCCTGACACCTCACACTCTTCCTGCTCTGCCACTTGCCCGGCTTAAAACGATGCCAGACAGATGGACTTTACCATTGACACATGGACTATTCCCTGCCCATGCACATTCCAGGGGAGAAACATGTTCCACTGCAGCTCAGCCCATACATTCAAGGTAATCGGTATCTGGTGCAGAAGCTGCTGCAAAGGGCAGGGCCTTGCTCACAACAAATTCAGTGGTAACCTGACCTGCAATCAGGAAAACCTGAAACATCTGAAGTAGTAAGTAATGGTGGTGAAGTATGCATTTGGCCATACGAAGAGGAGATGGAAGTTCCTCAGAAAGAATCTGCAGATTTGTAAACAAGGTTTGTGTCTACTCAGGATACAACAATGTGAGAGTTTGGAGGCTTATTCTTCAGGACAGACCCCAGTGACTGTTCTACAGTCTTTGCAGTGTCTGCATCTTTCCAAATTTTACCTGTACCTACTTTCTCTCTTTTGTATTTTGAAACACTTTTCATTTTTCTCCCCTCCCTGTTCTTGTCCAGTGTTTTGCCTGGGGCATTCCTCTTCCCACTCGTCTGGCCGGCAATCCTAGCTTCCTACAGCTGCCCATGCCAGGGCAAGTAGTGTGCAAACACTAGCCGCAGAGGGACAAGAACTTGTGTAAACACGCTGAAATAAACCAAACAAAATACTTTTAATAAGATTTATTGAATGCAAAGTCCAGCAGACAGAGATATACAAACTTTGCTTGTAGAGTGCTTGGGGAATGGGGTATTGAGGGTGGAGCCAGCTACGGAGCCCAGGGTCGCTGCTGGACCACGTTCTGGCTGGAGGCAGGGCCACTTCTATGCACTGCACTGCGCAGGCTGCTGTTGCTCAGCCAGCTCCGGGTCTTTGGCAGCAGCAGAGCATGATGTCAGCGGAGCGGAAAGTACATTAAACAGAGGCTGAACAGATGAATATGGTGCAGGGAGAAGTAGGATGTGGCTGTTCAGAGTTGCTTCTACAATGTCCTGGGCAGAGCAGTCCCAGGCAGGGACTGGTGTCTGAGGGGACAGGACAAAAATAAACTTGAGGAAGAAGCAGTTATCACAGCAGAAGCAGAACCACCCTCTATTGATTGCTTTACCTCTCGCAGGGAATTTGGCTCTGCCAGTGGATGTACCTTTGGCGTACGTTAGCCCAGAGCAGTGAAAGCATGCCTTTGCCTCTATAGCAAAGGGAAGGCTGAGCAAGCCCCTGTACTCCTACAGCCATAGAAGCTAAATGCCTCGTCAAGAAAAGCCTGTTGCCCCAAGAAGCATCTGGGGTGCTACAGCATCTCAGCTGTAGTTCAGTTTTATAGCCTTTATGCCAAACCATGTGAAGTTGCACAAACATCAGATGCTTGGGTGAGAGCAAGGAGGTAGCTTTGTTTTTCTTCATTCAACCATGCTTCAGAATCAAATCAGCTATTACTGTTGCAACACATCTTTGTTTTCATATCCAGCCTACAAAAATAGCTGCTCAGTGGCCACAGCAACCTATGCTATAGATTTGGGGTGGTGGGAATAGGGGAGGCATGGTCCTGGCATGGAATAGCTGTCTAGCTGGTTCACATAAGAGGAGGTACAGTCACGACACCAGCCACAGGACAGGAACAGGACCAGGGAGCAGCGTGCTTAGCATCTTACAGCATCTTCCTGGCAGAACTTCAAAGGCCTGGACATCTGCCCAGAAAGTGTCAAGGAAAAAAAAAAATGTCCACAAAACCCACTTACCTAGGGGCACCGGGAAATGAAGAAATCCTTGCTAGTAACACCCCAACTTTTTATCTGTGCACCTTCTTTCTCATAACAGCTTCTACTTCTTCTGCAAAGTGGCAAAATAACTTTGAATGCAGCAGTGGCCCAAACGCGGCACTGCTGGACCAATGTGTATATAGAAAATAAAACCACCTCATGGAGGACAAACCACTTAAAGTAGGGATTGGACATGCTCAGCTGTCATAGTCTTTGTAGTATCACACTGAATCACGCACAAGGTAATGGTGCAGTGCACCACACCACTGGACACATCCCAGTGAGGGACTGCTGTACAGGGGTCTCCCTCTCACCCCAGTGGCCAGCAGATCAAACAGATTCATCCAAGGCCAGTTTGGCCCCTCCAGAGCAACACCAGACGATGCTAATCAAAGAGCACAGGACTCCTGGCAGGCCTGGCCGTAGGTTTGCCTCAGAGGCTATTCCATCTTTTGAATAAAGTACTTGCACTTGCAACTGTAAAAGAGACAAAGCTCAGACCAAATCCTCATGGCAGAAGGA
>NW_008823921.1:354563-361958 GCF_000699105.1 Pygoscelis adeliae | reverse complement strand
CACAGAGTGTGACCGGACGGCGTGGGGGGGGGGGGGGGGGGGTGAGAAAAAAGAAATCACAGCATCTCTCTCATATTAACAGAGAGCAGGAAAACAGGACACAGTGACACAAAGATCAAAAAGACTCCAAGAAAGACCGCTAAAAAGGCCTGCGAGAGTTTGGGAGATCCAGCAGAACGTGGGTGCTAACAAGCGTTGCCCGATCCACCACAGAGACTATAAGCAGAAAGTAATGCTCTAAAATTTCCTTTTTAACAGTATTGATCTGGCATGGTGATTTTTAGGCCAGATCAGCAACTCCTGCCATCTGACAGCTACTGCATGTTAACTAGGCTTCAAAACAACATCAAACCACAGTTTACACTTAATTATATAAAATGACACTACCCATTGACTCATAAAGAGAAAAAAACAAAACCAGAAGGCTCTGGATGGCTACAACACAGGCAATACCTTGTCAACAGGAATGGTCTGTTCCACCTGCCCCAGAGATTTGTTAATGAATCCATTTCACTACTATTTAGCATGCACCTCACCACAGAATACAGTAATCAAGATAAAAAACCTACTTCCTTGAATGAATAAAGATGGCAAGCCCTCCTAATTTAGAAGCTTGATGGGTCATCTTCCGCCAGAGTCAGAACATGATCTGGTCTTCCCTGTACCAGAGGGTCAAGACAAGCTACAAGCCATTTATAGCCCTGTAAAGAGCACAACTACAAAACAGGTTGGTTCTATCTACAAAGGCAAGGCTCAAAAAGCTCTCTAGCATGATCGGGTCACCACTATATTATTATATCTATTATATTCCCTGACACACCACACTGGGGGGGTGGGGGTGGGCAGGGAGCGCAGGGGTGCAAAACAATGTAGGACAGGGATAAAAAAAAAGTCAGATGAGGAGTTTTGCCATTTATCTATTAAGTGGCAGGGGCAAAGAACAAGTTGGATACAAAAGCTTATTACATGCACAGGTTTCAAATCTCATCATACTAAATAATTCACATTTTCATTTATAGGCCAACTTTTCAACTTTTAGCTGATGGGCAAGAACACCGCTACAAAATATTAAGGCACCTTCAGAAAAATCTTGCAAGGTAATGGGCAAGAGTCATTTTACAGAGACACTGAGGCAGAGCAATTAAATGACTCAGCCAAAAGCGATGCTAGAGCTCAATGCGGAATGCAGGGGGCTAGCATCCAGCTGTTATTAAAAACAAGTCCTAAAATGGTATTTAATGAGGTAAGAAAATTATGAACAAAACACCGTTATATAAACACAAGACCTTATGGAAAGAGAAGTCTTCCAGAAGCAGCGCATCTCATGACGTTCTAGATTCTAAACTGAGGTTCCTTAAATACTTTCCACATCAATTAAGGTAAAGCAACAGGGTTTTCTAAAGACGATCATATTTATCCATCAGTAAAAATAGCTGCTATCCATCAGTTTGGGTTGTAGTGAAATTTAGGTTTGTGTTGATGTTATCTTTTATCTGAAAGGCTCAAGTAATAGGTACAGCCACTACAAAGATTTTTTTTTTTAATCTGAAAAACAAGCAGTGCTGATTACAACTCTTGCTGACAGATAAATTGCTGTCTCTAAATTGCCAGTCAACCCTTAACTGCCACTAAGATTACCTGGATTGTCCGTAATCTGTGTTACAGCTGGAGATGCAACCTGGGGTATTGGTAAAAGCCAAATCACAAACCCCACTACGCAATGCCATCTCCGCTCCACTTTGGCAACTCTGTTTTCACATGGCACAAAACCAACGCAACCTGCTGGCTGACAGAAAGCTGCAGGCAAAGGCAGGCTCCAACGTACCTGAATCATACATTTCTGGGAACACGTTGCACGAGAAGAGTGCAGAACCTCTACAAGGAGCCAGCCCATCTCCAAAAGAGTTACGGCACAGAAGTCAAGGCATGGAAAAGCACAGGACAGCATAACCCCTGAGAGGAATCACTTCTTACTCACCCACACTGATGCCTGAGCACTTTATAGCCAGTGGAAACACTTTCTTTGATTAATTTTCCAAGGCCAGGGCTACTGCCTTGAAATACTGATTCGTGGTTTTGTTCAGCTTGAATGATGTGGCTAAGCACTTTCCCAAATATTCCAGGGCGAAGCACAGTTACTGAAAGATCAGCTTTCGGTCTGCCTCCTCCATTCAAACCTGAAGTCTGCGTGCCCAAAAGCTAGTCTAATTAAAAACACCAAAAGGAAGAAAAGAAAGAAAATAAAAACAACGCCTCCCTAAAAACCTGGCAGCAGTTTTTCTGGCTGCAGACAGGGCAATCAATGCACTCAATACAAGCAAACGTGAACTGAAGTGGGTCTGAAGGGGAAAAAAGGCAGTAACTGTTACTTTATACAATCCTAATTTTCACATAAATAGCCATAAATAAAACATGAGATTAAATTTTAACCTAAATTCAGAAGGTTATTCACCGCAATGCTGTGGCTCAGGAGCTGGTTTTGTTACTCTCCAGCTCTGAGCACATCTGATAGAGTGTCAGGTCTGGCCATATTTGAGGAACGTCACGTCTGACCTCATTTGAGGTCTTGATCATCACCACTCTGTTGGACACTTCAGCAAGTGTCATTCGGTGCACTTAAGATATCTGTCCAACTCCTCCATGCCATGCCACCTCACCCAGTATCAGCTCTTAGCAGAAGGCTCATGTTTTAAAACATGTCCCACCTAAACAATCCAGCTATGAGAGAGATAACCTAATTAGGGGAGGCACACCTAACGAGCAGAGCACAGGAGTGCATGGGGGCAGAAACCCTGGCAGCCATGAGGATAAAGAAAGAAACTGCACATGCTTCCAGGTACAAATATAACTGCCAGCTCAGCATTTCTTGTTTTGCTTGTTCTTGACAGCTTATAAAAACCGGATGAGTCCATCCACTTAAACTACAGATCCTATACACCACACTTCAGCACCACGACTCTAAAAAACAGAACCTGTTGGGAAGAAAAAGGGAACGGTACATAAGCTAACATACAGATTTGTGCATTTCTTGCAATTCCTGCACAGCATGTTCGTAGTGGAAGCTGGTTAAGGACCCACCCGACAGGCTAGCTCTGGCTTCCTAAGCTGGACTCCTCCATGCCCCTACAACTTCCCTTCTGCAGGTGCTGTAGACATCAAGCTTTTTCCAGTGCTGATTACGGGTAAACAAGACACGAGCTGACCACCTTTGCCAGGCTCCATAAAAGCTGTTTCCCCAGACGAGGCCAGCCACATGCAAGACACCATGCCCAGGAAAGATAAATGCTACTACCTGCCTGAAGACCAACAATCTTTGCTTGCAACTACTGATTTCCAGTACACATTTTAAAAGAATGGCTGATCTGAATGCAGGTTATTCAAACACGCTAGCAACACAATCTAATCTAAAATATCAATTCACATAACTCAACGCGTATTTTGTAACAAAACCATCACAGCCATCCTTGTACACAAATTCAGTCCAAAACCTTCCCCTCCCGTACCACAATGCACCCACACACAGTACACCCAGTTAATTCTTTTAATCATATACTGGTAAGTTTTAACTTTGGATGCCTCCAAAATTCAGATCTTGCAAATCCAAACTTTGTCAGAAAGCCCACTATTGATATGTGAAAAATTGAAGAATGTGAAAGAATGAACTTCCAGTTCTTCTAGGAGCTGAAGATGGGATGTGAATTAATTCATAGCAAATGGATCAAATCCATTTCAATATTCAAGCTGGAATTTTCATACAAGTTCAGGTAACTCCAGCACGCAGACCAGGATCTGAGAAAACTGACCAGAAAGTAAGAAAGCTTACATGGGACGAAGCGAAGACGATTGAGCAATTAGGTGGAGCTTGGCAGACCTCGATTGGTAGTGGAGAGGTCAATCATAAGACACAAGACTCATGAAGATATGCAGAACCTTTAATTTTTTTTTTTAAATAAAGATCATACAATTTTGAGAAAGAACAACCTTTTTAAAGGGTGTTTAGCGATCTGCAGAGAGTAGAAGCAGGAACAGAAAACAAGATGAGGGTAAGTTAAGTAATGCCAGAGGAACTCGGAGATCATGATTCTTCAACATAGATGCACCAGGGCACCCACAGTGCATTTAAAATTTGGTCAGGCACCGCATACACATAGAATTGAGAGTGAAGACAAAAAAAGAAACAATATAAGTGAACCAGAGATGCCCAGAATAAACAGGAAATGAGTATTTCTCAAATTACTTTCCTATGATGAAGTTTTACATACACTGAGCACATGAAATGGATTCCATATGGGAAAAATTCTTACACTAAAAATAAGTGAAAGCTTAAGTTCAAAGGAAATCCTTTTGTTTTATTATAAGAAGCCTAAATTTCTTAACCATTTCTTTAGCATGACCTTCATTTGGACTTAAATTTAAAAAAAAAGCTATTTTGAAAATAGCACATGGTGCAGCACAATAAGAACAGATTTGGAGAATGAAACAACCAGTTTTAACCAGTCTCAGGACACTATTTCTCCAGTATGAGATTTTTTTTTTTTTTTAATTATTTCTTTTAAATGGGGATGGTTACCTCGCATACTTAGCCTTGTCCTGTGGACTGAATAATTATTAGTGGCCGGAGTGCACTAACTGCAATCCCGGAGCGCATCTTTCAGTTTAGTTTAGAAGAAACAAGGGTAGCACAACTGAAGATATAAATAAAAGCACAGCAAGTGGTGACAACCAGGAGGTTCACTTAAAAAATACACCCCACTTCCAAAAAATAAGAGACTCATGCAGACAAATCCAAAAGGCGCTGACTTACAAAGGCCAGAAATCTTACATCTATTGTAGTGTGTATCTTTTTCTTGGCAGTGTATGTTTATTATCCACCACTGTTCTAAGCTCCACCATAATCTTCATTCGTCCGGATGAGCTCTCGAGTGGTGAGGAATCCCTCTAAAAATCCATTCTGCACAAAAGGATCGCTAACTCCGGAGCTGAACCAACAGACTGACCCAATTCGCTCTCATTTCTTCCATTACACAGCACCAAAACCTGCAATTTCTAAACATACCGATAACCTCTTAGGATGCTGAAGACAGATACAAATTACTTTTTCAGGTCAAAACCTAGTTAAGCTGGCAGCAACAAGGCTACCCAAGTAAAGTTTTTGGAGCAGTTCTCAGGCTGCTTTATTCCCTCAGCTCCTACTGAACCTCAGGCTTTTGGCATTGCTAGCTGCTCCCAAGTAACCTGCATTTAAGCAACAGGACACTTTCCTAGATGCTCCACTGTGTCTTGCTCAAAATACACTTGTACAAAATACACGGGTTTGCTCAGCCCGGGGAGGCAGAGGCAGCAGCGGTGGGATCATAGCCCTCCTCCTGCAGCCACTGCAGGTCTGAGGCTCTCTGCTTCGATCTTTCACGCCCCTTTGGAGTGATTAACAGCATCCCCATCGATTTACGGTGAATGAACTCCTGGTGACCTCTACTTCAGACTACTACTGGACTCCTCTAAAATACACTTTCTTTGCAAGAAGTCACTGTCCTTTGATTTCAGAGTTCCTCCACTACCACCAGGACGATTTCTGTAGATGCTCTCATCCCATCATACTCTAGGGCGTTAATAACCATGGCGTGCACATCCCAGCCTCTTTGATGTATCACCAGCAGCAAACCAGACACAGCATTCGGCCCAGAAATATCCCAAGATAAGACTCTCCTCCATCACTCATGTTTGAGTTTTCCTCATGACACCCTTCCACAAGCCCGGGCGTTGCCACTACTAACACACAGCCCTTCTAATAATAGCTAATAGCCCTTCTGAGCTCAGTAGCTTCACAAACCTTCAGTCCCCTGATCATTTGAACTATAAGGTATCAGATAGGTACCAGCAAAACAAGCATATGCTTTCATTGACATCTGTTTTCAATGCTTTACTATGTGACTGAATGAAACAAAGCTCAGTGCAAAAAAAAAAAACCCAAACAATCCAATCAAGTTCAAATATCATCTGACTAACCACCAAAATAAAAGGTATCCAGCCATCATCTTCAAACAGCTTGAAAAAAGGCAGAGACAGATAAAAAAATGGAGATGCAGCCAGCCAAGCTAGCTTCAGCCCAGTATGCCCTAGCAAGATGTTCCTTCATAAAAAAGTCTCCATGATCAGCTGGATAACTGTTAATTGGAGGGAACACTCAGTCTTTAATTAAGGTTTTCAGCACATCTTAGGCGAGAGTAATATTTGTTTCTATCAAAAATAATCGCAGACCACTGTTACCCACGCGTTTCTGTAGAATAAAGTTTCACAGAGTTGTTTCAACCTGAACTATCTGTGTGATCAACTGGGCCACAGAACAGATCCAAGTTAGTAACAACCCCAAAATCAAGCAGTGCCCCCCGCCCATTATTATTAACCCAATTACATGACCCAGTTCACATGCAGCCCCACAAACTGGTTTGCTAGGATAAATGAGAGGGTACCAGAAGCGTAAGCAGTTTGTGGATAGGACCTGGCACAGGCAGCTGAAGGACTGCATGTGTAATTAAGTCCTGGAGGTGTTTCCCTAAGTAGTTTCGGGGGAAATGCACATTTATTTATTATTTATTCAAAAAAATCAATATCAACCCCATATTTTCCTTAACCTGACACACAAAAATTAATCGCCATACTCTATAATTTATGCAGGTACTAAATAAGTGATGTCTTTATGAAACTCCTTATGGGTACTACAGTTGCCTATACGCAAATAGCACACCAAAATGAAGCTTTTGGGTACTATTCAATCTGGGTTATACTTACTGCACAAATAAAATAAAATTCCTGACAAGTCAAATCTCCTCCTGGCTAGCAAGGGGAAAGGTTTAAATGTGGAATGGCAAGCAGAGTTGGGTTATATAGTAACTCTTCATTGAATAACTCCAGCAGGACACGGTATAGACAGTATTGTCATTACCAATCTAGCAGAAGTAACATTAGCAGATCCAAATTGCCATACAAAAAATATTAAAGGTTGAACCAAGTATACATTTTGGTACCACTTTGATTAAATTACTCAAGTAACCACTTTTATCCCAAAACTCTATCAAACAGTACTCAAAGGTTTCCATGGTGCTTAGTCCTGAAGAGGGCCCAACAAAGTGCAAGGAGAAAACACACGGAAAACAGGCAAGAAAGAGGACTATAAGCAATGCTCATGTAAAAGCAAGTACTCAGGCCCCTTCTAAGAAGTCACAAGGCTTCCTCCAGCCATTCTTGAATAATTTGAGTGGTTTAACTAGAAACCTCAGTGGTCTCAAGTTCTCCATGAAAAGCCACAGCAACACTAAGAACAAAGCAGGGGTCAAGGGGGAGGTAAATTGAATGTCTCCATGCTTCTTTACAGCATTAAGCCTTCCTTATGGATAA
>NW_008823921.1:345319-354495 GCF_000699105.1 Pygoscelis adeliae | reverse complement strand
GACCATGAGTAGCTTTACTTCAACCTGCCGTGCACTGAGCACAACAGGCAGCCTGCCCATAGCCTGATGTCTGCTCGCTCGGGCTTGACACATGGAGTCTACACTGTCAGCAGCTTGGACTGCCACTGCTTTCTTGTCCTTTTTTCCACCCATCTGCCTTCCTAACGTGTCAACAAGTTGCAATAAGGATAGTCTACATAATTAAAGTTACATCTAAACTAAAAGCAAAACTTTCATTTCCTCTATTTCCTCAACACAGCAAATAGAGTAGAAGAAAAGTTACATCTGAGGTATATTTACTAAAGGGACAAGGAAGTGCGAGTACCACCATATAAGACTCTAAAAGGCATTGTATGGAAATCCCACGTGCCATTGTGGCCAACTATTTTTAAGGATAGTTCTGGAAGAGCTTTGCAGCAGGACAAATACCATAAGGTATTTTAAGACAGAGCTTGATCAGCCACATAAATAGTTAAACAAACTTAACAGAAATTACTTCTAAAGATAGAAAACCAAGCTGGGTGTCCAAAATGCTGATTTAGCCAGGAGGATTTGAACGCAGACTGAATCACTATTTGTTTGCCACATACTGTTCATGTATTTAATCCCATACTTCAGGGCTTTTGCTGGTTGCTCTAGAAGCCGAGGGGGAAGGCCCTTCTTTTCCCAGTTAACCATCTAGCTTCTTCCCCTCTCCTCCCTGCTTAAGCCTTAGAAATTGTGAAAGCTTGGCAAGGATTATCCTTTGCCCTTGTTTGCAGTGTGGGATAAGAGCCACTTCCTGGACTTGCTCTGAATTTTAATGTTCTCTTTTACTACAGGGAGTAAGACACTGATGTTTGTGATGCATCCAGTGGTTAGAGTTCAGAAAAGGTCAACAAGTTGACCAACTCAAGAGTTGTCACAAATCAAAAAAACATGACAAACAGGGACAGGGTGAAGAGCCAGGGATGTTTGGTCTAGAGATAAGACCACAAAGCAGCGATAGAGGTCTTCATGTATACAGCTACAAAGAGGAAAGAAATTTATTATTCTCCACCTCCACATGATCGAAAAGTAATGGACTTAGACTACATGGGATATTCAGCTTAGTCATCAGGAAAAGTTTCCAACACAAGGACAGTGTTGGAAGAAGTTGCCAGAAAGATAATGAAAGACTGGTTTAGACACACACCTGTCAGGCAGGACTGATGCATAATTGAATTAGCTTCAGATCAGATGATTTGGTGAGGTCTCATCTTCTATAATTATTATATTTACCACTGGGACTAAGTCCTTTAGCATGGGTCCTTGATTTGTCATTGGAGTCACAGAAAGTGACAACCCAAAGCATAAGCTGATACATGGAAATGAAGTTCTTTAAACATATTTGAAGTAGAAAGATCCCCTGGCAATCACAGGGGAAAAAAAGAACAAAACGAAACTGGCTAGAAGGAACATCTGGAGGTCTCCAGCCAAACTTCCCACTCATAGCAGGGTTAGCTTACGAGTTAGATCAGGCTGCATAGAGCCTTGTCCAATTGAGGTTTGAAAATCTGAGGATAGAGCCTCCAGTAACCCGTCCCCAACTCTGATGAGGAATAATATCTTATTTCCCATGAGAATTGTATTTGTTGCAACTAGCGCCCATTGCCTCTCTTCCTCGTACTCTGCACCTCTGAGAAAAGCCTGGGTCCATGCTCTCTGCAAGCTCCTTTAGATAGTGAAAGGCTGCTACTAGATCCCTTCTCCGCCTTTTCTTCTCCAGGATGAACAAGCCCAGTTCCTTTGGTTTCTCACTGGTTCCTACAATACAACATCTACCCAGCCTCCCTTCTCTGGTCGCCCCTGGAAAGGAGCGCACCTGCCTGAAAAACCCTTGTGAACATCCCTAGGGGAGAAACCAGTATCTGTTTCCTCTCAAAGGAAGGAACAGGAAGACAGATTCCTCAATAGTCTTGCTCCCTGCTTGCATCTCCGGTGATAACATGCAAGATAAGCTGAGAAGAAATAAAGTCCTCTCTACAAATGTCAACAGAAACCTATCACCAAGAGGAGAACACAAAGGAAAGGAAGGGATCTCCCAAACAAAGCTAAAATGGAAAGCCCGTTCATCATGTCGATGGCTTACAGAGGAGGACAGATGGCTTTCACAGAGGAAGGGAGCATGGGGAAGTCTTAACTCCCAGTGCTCATTTTTATTTTGTCTACAGATCACTCACAAGGACCCTTTGCTGAACAAAGACACAGGACAGTTGGACAAACTGTTTCTGGTTTTGCTGACCTGGCTTAAGGCATTACAGTCCCAGAAGCCAAACCCCAATATGGAGCAGGTTTCCGTACACCAAATTCTGCTGGTTTATCTGGCTGCATCTAACAAGCCTATAAAACATTCTTGAATTTGAAAGCTTGTTCTTTTAATAGGGAGTTTGAAGCAGGCAGATAGTGAATAAGCCAAGCAGTAGCTTTTCATTTGAAAAGTAAGGAGAAAAAATAATCAAAGTTTCATAAAACAAAACAATGGTGAGTGAAAGCTGGCACTCCCTTTAACGTGCAATGCTGCATAGCAGGGCAAGTCGGTTATTAACCAGAGGGTGTTTAAAGTCTCTAAAAGTGATTGGTCAGATCCTATCTATGCTGTTTCAGAAACTGAAGCAGGGTATGCCTAAGGGTATGGTTTCACAACATTTTAGGCTGAATTAAAACCTTGCTGCTACCACAGAGAATCATCCCTCCTTCCCTCTCTGCCTGGGTGTATGTTCCTGCTGGGTTACCCTCAAAAGAGCTAGAACAAATGAAACGTTATCTCTCAACAGCATGAAGGACTTGAACCAATGCAGAACACCACATGCAGAGGAGAATCATCTCCGGCGTGCACGTCTCATCCATATTAGAGACAGGAACACCTATCTTCTCCATTTTATGAAGGTTAGGTGAAACCTGTAGCAAACCACCAGCACATTTTCAGCTGGGCTCATAAAAACTTACTGGATTGAGGGCTAAATATTTAAAAAAAAAACCAAACAAGGATGTTTCTGCTGTTACATTCAGGATGCAAAGATAAGAGCATTCCTCCATGAGTTCTGAAGGAACCAGCCTGCCACAACCCCAGCACAGCAGAAAAGCAGGCAGGTTCCTGCCAGGCCCGAAAGCTGGCCTGGCAAAGGAGGTGACGAGTGCCAGAGCCCGGGGCTTGCACAAGGGAAGAAGAGGGACGCTGCAGCTGTAGGCAGGGGGGAGGAAGGGTCGGGTTTCTCTCCTCTGATGACAGTGAGTTAGATCAGTTCAGCTGTAACATGTAATTTCATCCTCAGATACCAAAATGCTGAGCACACGTGAAAAAAAAAATCATATCTGGGGAAAGAAGTGAGCAGACGTTTCAATAAAAGCCACTAGTTTAAAGCTGAATGTTTATTAGTAAGTGTTTTAAATGTCTTCTAAAACTTTAAAAAATAATAAAAAAAATCATCAGGATCTGTCAGGGTCACAAAAGTTGGCACTTCAATAAAAAACCCACAATGATTTCAGACCTGCTGATTGAATTTCAAAGCGCAGCCCACAGAAACCTTGAGTCAAACAGGAACAGGGCACTCTCCTTTTAAAAGCAGTCTCTGTTCGCAGCGCAGAGAGGGGTAGTTTAAGGAAATGCTCAGGTTGCTCCAACCACACTTCCAACCTTCAGAGAAAGCTCAGCACTATCCCCACCAGCACAGAGCTGGGCTGAAGCCAGAATAAATTTGGCATAAAGTACAAATGCCCTGACTTGGAACTGGATACAGCCAAAGCGTTTGTTCTTGGGGTGGGGGGTGAAAGGAGTTTGAGACAGAACCCAGCAGCAAGACTGTCCTTTGAATTAGGGCTGACAGGGTGCCAAGGATGCCCACTGAAAGTGGGAACAAGAAAGGGACCAACTTTGGCTCTCATACCAGGCTTTGGGCTCCCAAACCACTACTTGTAGTGAGTCACATACTGCCCTGCCAGCACACCGAGCAAAAATTGATCTGTTAAAGCAGAAGTGACTTAGAAAGGGTCTAAAGGAGACAAACCTGGCAGGGTCTCAGGTCACGAAAAGTTAAAATTACACTTTGGCGTGAAGCCAAGTCAAGACTCGAAAGTCTGTCACTTCTTTGTGAGCTCTCGCTTACTCTGTACTGCGAAGGACCTGATAACGGTTAAGCCTGATACATGTTTCTCACTTCAGTCACTTGAACAATACACTATAACAAAATAAATCGGACTCGTTCTCCAAAAGCCAGGAAGATAATTATGGAGCTGTAATACAGAGCCATGCAGTTCGTTTTACACAGATGATGGGAGATCGACCTAACTATGCCCGCAAAAATCACTCCTGGCAGCATAATCTGCATGTGATCAAACAAACAACAGGTTCATAGGATCAAATTTGTACAACTCATTGCTAAATAAGCACTATCTGAAGTCTCAAGTTCACTTTGTTTTATTTCACTCAGAGAAAAGAATTCCACATTCACCACATACACTCTAGAAATAATAGTAGTATACAGGCACTTTGATTCAAACTGGCCACAAAATACTGCTCATGTAGCTTTTAGGCTTTAAAGCCATTTATCAGAAGTGGTTTGGCCAATTCTTAGTCTCTAAAGGGAAAAAAGAAATTACGTTGGCTGTTCAATTTCAGGATAGCACACCTATGACACTTACTACATATCATCTCAGGTTAGTATTCAACCGTGGATTTTTTTATAGATAGATAGATATATCTGTGTTATAATGCCAGGAGAATCCTAGGTTAAGCATAATCCAACCAGCAGTCTACAGGCCAAGTCTACAAAACAATCCCACCCATCTTTCCATTGCACAAGCCAGAAAGCCATTTCTTGAACAGAACATGGTCCCTTAATAGCCAAACAACTCCTCTTCCAAGCAGCCAAGCACTTCAACCCTGGGAAGAGATGATGGGACTAGACTCATGCTTCATCTTGTACATGCACGCAACCTACTTGGGTCGGGAGGACTGGGGGGAGAGGGAGTGCAGAGAGAGGAGGAGTCTGAAAACTGAGACTTCTATACCGGTTGACACCAGATCATCTTGATCTATACATTACCTACCTTTTTGGAACCAAGTATCACTTGAGGAAACTGGCAGTGTCCTGCCTTCCTCCTCCCCTGGCCTAGTTCCGAGTGGATGGAGACCTGTGACCTTAATTCTCCCTCCAATGTGTATACGCTGTAGTTGTCATACCAATTATTAACAAATATAGTTTGCAGTAAGATGCAAATTCTTTAAAACATGGGTGTCACTGAAACCATTCTCCCATAAAACAGAGTTATCACAGAAGTGCAGAATAACTAAGGAGGGAAGGGACCTCCAGAAGTCACCTAGTCCAACCCCTGCTCAAAGGAGGTCTAATTAGATCAGGTTGGTCAAGGCCACATCCAGCTGAGTCCTAAATATCTCCAAAGTTAAAGGTTCCACAAGCTCTCTGGGCAGGTCTGAAATTACCAGAGAAAAAACACATGCAAGGAAGGTTGTGCCTCAGTCAGACCAACAGGCCTTAGACTTGCCTCTGACAGTGGCCAAAAGACGACTCTCAAGGTCGATCAAACATGATCAAAGTGGTACCTGGAAAAGGAAAGTCTGCCTGCAACTGTTAACCATCGTTGTGATTTATGAATGGCGCACACACTGCACTGACATTTGTCACTAAAACAACAATGCTTTTTGTTTCACTAGTGAAATTTTAATTGAACTAATGCAATTAGTCTACAATTCCAAATTTCTTCTTTATCAATGCAAAAGGTCCCATATGCTCCCTCATGCATTCCAAGTTCTCCATGCTTCTCTTCAGTAACAAGACAGGGCAGCTGTTCCGTTGCAAAATTCAGCAGCAGATTTACAATTAAAAGAATGGGCACCAGAAAGTTGGCTATTTCCTGAAATCATCCAAGGACCCTGGCTGTCTTAGTCTCCTTTTCATCTTCTTGCTGAGACTCCATCTGCAGTCTTAGCAGAATTTCAGAAACATAGCTATAGAAATATACATTTCAGAAGTTCGTAACGGAGCTACAGGATCACATATTTTGTTAACAGAATAGTCAGGGATTTTGCTCCAATGCTGCAACATTTTCACTTGGAGGTTATAAGGAAAAAAAAAAAAGAGCATGTTCCACTCTCTGAGTATGTAAGTGAAGATGAAAGCAAAATCCTCACTGAGAAGTAAATTCACAAGGGTCTTAGGGCAAACTCTACGGAAGCTCTTCCTCTTGTTGGGACATTCACAAAACATTCTCCTTTGGAGATACCAAGATGCATAATAAGGGTTGAACACACATTTCAGCTTTAAAACAACTCCACCAGAAGTAAATCACACCCAAGACCAAAAAAGCTCCCACCACTGGGAACCAGCTGTCATTCATTCTGGCACCTGAAGAACATTTACTTTCTACCAAACACAGAACACTAGTTTCAAACCCAGCTGAAAGAATCCCTGCTACAGAAGTCACTATGTTGATCCAAACCTATAAATCATAATTTTTCCTAATAAATTAGATATTGTTAAAGAAAGATTACCGATTATTTATTTTTGAAAAGAAGCTACTTAACCAACTTAGAGGCAAACCTAAAAACAAACATTTCCAACAATGGAAGCAACAATATTAACTGGAAATACCACTCTACCACATTTTTCTAGTTTTTTGGTGGGAAGAGGGAAAGAAGAGAGGAGAGACAATATGACAGGCCAATTTTCCTGTCATCTTCAGATTCTTTCATGTAAATTTGTCAAGTAGGATATACAGATTAAATGTCAAATTATTTTGCTACTTATTTTTCAGACGCAAAGAGCTTGCATGTCTGAAAG
Organism: Pygoscelis adeliae; assembly: GCF_000699105.1. Classification (NCBI taxonomy): domain Eukaryota; kingdom Metazoa; phylum Chordata; class Aves; order Sphenisciformes; family Spheniscidae; genus Pygoscelis; species Pygoscelis adeliae. The sequence goes on along the minus strand of NW_008823921.1, from coordinate 347,677 downwards.
CTCATCATCTTACCCATTACTCATTGGTTTAAGATTAATTTCTATTATCTGCTAAAATCATCATGGCTACATTAACAATACTAGTAACTCAGTTTAGGATAAGACTCAATAGTTTGAAACTTCCAGATGTGAGACACAGTCATGACATTTCATTAACAGAAATACACATTCACTAATTCATATATGTAAATTAAAATCTTTATTTCAAATGAACATTTAACATAGACCGTAAGCCAAAACAAACCTTAACAGTGACTTACCAGGAAGCCTGTTCATGTTGACCCCTTGAGCAGAAAGTCCTATTCCCATGTACCTTCAAAAAAAAAAAAAATCAAACAAAATATCAGTCAAGCCAGAATGGCCAAGCCACAAGATTTCCTGCAGCAGAAATATAGCAGTAAAAAAACCCCAATCCACAAATCATTTAAGGTAAAAATGTTGACATCACTAAAGATTTTCCACTACTTTTTTTAGTCTTTTCTTGAATCCAACATAAAATGTCAGTCTACTTTAACGACTGACAGCTTTCTGAACTACAGCTGCTCTTTAGCTCTTAATTGGTAGGAAAAGGACTAGAAAACAATCAGCAATTAAATTTCTGGGGTTTGGGGTTTTTTTCCATATATCAGGAAAAAAACCCTATATATAGGTGATTAACAAGAGAGTAAAAATACATAAGGGCAGATATAGTATATGAGAACAAATGTCCATCTAGCCTAACGTATTGTCTCCAGGTATAGCTGGTAGTGGATGCACAGGACGGAGCAAACAGTTGTACTTTCCAAGAACATTCTTTCATTGTCCAACATATATTTTACACAATTTCCTAAGCAAAAGGTGGTCTTCCTGTATTTCACACCCCAATAGATTTTCCTCCATTAATCTGATTGCTTTCTGAACCTTTGTAAGCTCTTTGAAAAGGCAACATCCTGCAGCTCCACCATTCAATTACTGTCCGAGCTAGTTTTGCTTGGTACTTGCATTTTTATAATTGGAGGAGAAAGGAATAGCATTTCTAGAGAGGAATAGCATTTCTCTAAAATCCTTGAGAAAGTTAACAAAATCCTCATTCATACCCCGCTCCCCAATGGTCTCTTCTCAAGGTTGACTACTCGCAGTCTACTCAGCTGTTCCTCTTATGGAAGCTCATCTATACCTCTTAATACTCTTGCTACTTCCAGTTCTGTATCTTCTTTGAGAAGCAGGGGGAAACCAGAACCACAAGCACCATTCACAACACAAACACATGGTGATTATTACAGACAACAGTATAATGATGTTCTCCATTTTGGTTTCTATTCCTCCCCCTCCTGGTCTCTATTATTCCTTTTATTTTTTGACTGCAGATGAGAACTGAGATGATTTTTCCATGGAACCAGGATGCAAAGAACTTGTGTCTGCACTGTAAGAGGCAGCTCAGAGACCATTTTTTGTGTCAAGTTTGGATTGTTTATTCTCCCCCATGAGAATCATTTTACATCTATCCAGCCCAAACTGTATCTTCCATTTTATCATCCATAGTCAGCCCTTGATTTTACAACTCTAGTTAGCTTCATATCATCAGCAAAAAATATCGTCCTACTATTAATTTCATGTCCAGGTCATTTATTAAGGTAGTGAACATCAGAGGTGTGGTACACATCCCCACAGAAATCCACTGGTGAGCGTCCTCAGCTGCAGGGAGGAGAGGGGGCATGACACACACACACGGGCCATTCATTTCTCTGCCCTGCTTCCTACCTGTCAGCTAATCGTGTCACCGATCATTCACACAAGCTCCTTCACTTTATCCCACGTTTCCTTTACCTTCCTCAAGAATTTTTGACATGGGACCTTGCCAAATGGCTTTTGCAAATCCAAACAGACTGATCTTTATCTACTTCTGCGTTCAACGGGTCTGTAAGTCATAGCCAGCCTTTGCAAAGGCTCTTCTTCCTCACTGCAATATTTATGCACATACCCATTTTGTTTCTTCTATTTCTGTTAATTTGCATGGTCTGTAATTCTTCTAATATCCCCTGGAACCACAGAAACAGCCGCCTTGCTCAGTTTGTTTTTAACAAGCTTCCATATTTTTAGGTTACTGTGCTTTGAAATTAACAGTTACTGTTGGGCTCTTGTTCATAGAATCATTCAGGTTGGAAAAGACCTCTAAGATCATCAAGTCCAACCGTCAACCCAACACCACCATGCCTACTAAACCATGTCCCTAAGCACCGCATCTACACGTCTTTTAAATACCTCCAGGGATGGTGACTCAACCCCTTCCCTGAGCAGCCTGTTCCAATGTTTAGCCACTCTTTCAGTAAAGACATTTTTCTTCATGTCCAATCTAAACCTCCCCTGGCACAACTTGAG
>NW_008823921.1:324116-344092 GCF_000699105.1 Pygoscelis adeliae | reverse complement strand
GGCTAGCTCCTCCGCCAGCTCCCTTCACGTAAAGGTATAAATCCAAACAGGCTACAGCCAGTGTCCTGCTATTCTTTCACAGAATCAGTTTTCTTCCTGTGGCTTCCTCGACCACCTGCTCCATAAAACATTAACCATGACTAAAAATATTATTTCAGAATTTGACCCCAAGTTACATGTCCTCAAGCTATGTGGGTTAAGTCTCCTGCAGCAACTGTTCCTGCCCTTGACTTCTCCATCTCAATCATTGTCACCACCCCAATCAAATAGCATGAAAATGGTAATAACTGATGTTTTTCTTGTTTACACAGAAATTTTAATCCTTAGAGGTCTATAAGTTTATCAGATCTTAGTCTATGACCTCTTTAATAAATAGCACCACATCTTCACAAACATGGCCAACTTTGTCCTTCTTGTACACTTCACATCGTGGTAGCATGACCTTCCAGATTTTAAACACTTGAAACCCAGTTCTACAGTGCTTTAAATTAAGTCAGTCCCTTCTTTAAAAAACATGCTCTATTTCAGAAGTGCCCCAGCTTCCAGAGGATCCGGACCCCACCTCCTCACACCAGTTCCTCAGCAACATACCAGAACTGTTCCTCCTCACCTCTCTTTCTGGTACTGGGCAAAGCACAGTGCTGTGCAAAGGTGGGGAAAAGCATTCTGGAGACTGCTACCGCAGAGGTCCTGGTTTTCAACTTCCTATGTAATAGTTAAAAGTTTTACATACAGAACCTTTTCTGCTCTTCCCTATGCCTTCCACACCACAGGGACCACAGCTATCACTTCACGCTCAGCAACTGCTACAATATTCAGATGCCTTGGGAGAGCCGTGTACTTTGTGTCTACCAGTCACGTCACGATGCCATTCTCCCCGGAGTCACAAACCCAGTTATCCATCTACCTGATCACTGAATTGCTAACCATTATATGGTCCGCCTTTTCCTTTTAGCTGGCCCCTGGCCTCTTAGGGTTATCTTCAAAGGAAAATTACACATGATCATGATACGGAAAACCTATTGCTGGACTCGTCACTTCCCTTCACCCAGCTCAGTGTTTTCCTGCTGCAAGACTAGGGCTTGTCCAAAGTTTCTTGGGGTGAACGCTGACAAATAGGGCTATGCCAGTGACAGCCAAGAAAGGCCAGCCCAGGTCCTTCAGCTCTCACCATGTATAAATAATGTAACTACACAAGCACCAGGAAAGCGTTAGTGTTTATAAAGGAAATAATAAGATCACTGAGCTTAGAAAAGTACCCAAAAGAGGCTGTGGCAGCAGCCAGTTCAGGAGCAGAAGATTTGAACATCCTGATGGCATTTAGGGCAAACAAGTTTATCTCAAAAAACTCTCCAGTCACAGAGGACAGATTCCAGGACATTTGGCTGGAATCTGGCTTTTCTATTTCTCATTTAGAAGGACAGAGATTTGTGAGGGTTTCCAAAATACCTAGGATGTACATTATTACATAGCAAATCTGACATTCTCTGCAGAAATGGTAAAAGCCCGCAGCCTGTCTACAAAAAGAAAAGCTCAAGGCGCTCTGCTTGTTGAGACAGGACAGTGGACACTCCAGTGCAATACAGCTCGGACACAGTGCATGCAGAAACGCAAACAAATGCCCTGAGTGTATTTTGCACTGCTCCAAGGCCCAGGCCACAGGTGAAATGACTACTTCCTGCAGATGGTAGCCCTAAGCTTTTAGATCTGATTGACCCCACCCTGGAGATAATCCTCCTCATCTTGTTTGGTCACGATGGAAGGAGCTCAAGGGCACCACCTTCCCTACCACAGGCTAACCAGCTCCTCCAGCACAAACAGGGATCGTTTCACCTGCACTAAGGGAACTGTCAGCCAAAGGTCAGCTAGCATCTGCCTGGGCATGCACTCCCTCCAAGGAAGGATTAGAGGCTGCCAAGATACAGCCTAACAAAAGACATCCCAAAGGTTTCTGCTGCCACATGCTGCAGAGTAGCCAGGCAAGATAGAACAAAAGAGTAGAGTGCGGAGGGTTCATACAAAATTAAGCCCTGCATAGACCACAGGATGTCCTGAAGTAGAAAGTTCAATGGTAAAGACCAGCATTGCTTCAAAAGGTACATGAACTGGGCAGAGACAAGGCAGGACTTTCGGGCATTCATCTCAAAACGTAAATTTGCAAAGGACTATAAGGATGACAGAACCTATTCTCTAGACTATCTACTCCTCAGTAACTCAGTATAAACGGAACAAAACCTGTTTCATCTGAGGAGGGATACCATAAGTGCTAGTACCTTTGTTTGTGCACAGAGTCCAGAGGGGAAGACTCTCATCTTTGGCCTAGGAACTCCTTTGAAATGCACCTGAGCAGAGATGCGAAGGACAGCATTGTGGCAATTATCAGCTAAGACAACAGCAGCTAGTCGCTATTCTGATCTTATATATCAGTGAAAGTGTTCAGCTCTTTATGAGCAGAGATCAATTGCTGGTCTCCACTTCCCTATTACGATAGAAAATATGGCCTGCAAAACACCCCTACCCAAGGACCCTCCAGCATCAACAACTGCCATGAAAAGGACAAGGAAAGACTTTGGAGCACCGTAAGAAAATTACCACTGCTGGAACGCAGAGAGGTTTTGATAAGGTCCTTCACCTGAAGATCTTAAAGAAATTATCTTAGTATAAAAAGAAAGTTACCTCAGACTAGTAACTGGTTTAAACGATAAAAGACCAAGGGTAAGAGAAATGCTTACAGGAACACAGACATGAGGTAAAGACATCATATTACAGGCTCAGGACAAATACCTGTGACTTGAAAAGGAGATTTGGGAACACCAAGAATAAGACAGGGGGGAAGAAAAAGTGTGTGTGTGGGGGGAAGACCACCATGATTAAACAATACAATAAAGAAGAACTACTCCCACCAACCACTTCCTATGAGTGCAGCCAGCAGGTCAAGGGAAGGGATTGGCTCCTCTCTATTCAGCACCCGTGAGTATCACATTCAGTTTTGGGATCTCCAATACAAGGAAGAATAACAAACCGGAGTGAGTGCAGCAAAAGACAGTTAGGGGGCTCAAACCACATGATGCATGAGGAGACACTGAGGGACATGTGTTTGTTCGGTCTTAAGAACAAAAGACAAAGCAGGGATCTCATTGCTGTCTACAGCTACCTAATGGGAGAGTACAGGGATGGTGGAGCCAGACTTCAGACACACACACACACACCCCCCCAAAATCATGAAAAACAACAGACAAGTTGTAACAAAGAAGATTCCAATTAGACATTACTAAAAATATTTTAACCATGAGGGTGATCAAACACTGGAAGAAGGGCCCAGAAATGCTACTGCATCTCCACTCTTAGAGACAGTCGAAAACTTGACTGCACGTTGTCCTGAGGAACCTGATCTAGCTTTGAAGTTGGCCCTGCTTTGAGCGGGGAGCTGAACTGGATGACCTACAGAGATCCTTTCCAACCTAAATTATTCAACGATATCCTGACTTCAGGACAGTTTTGCTGACAGGCAGCAGACTCTTGGCTAGCAGTGCATAAAGCGGGATATTGACAAAGTTGAGAAAAGACAGAACTTCCTGAGGCACACACATACACCACAAACCAAGTCCTGATCTGATCATACCAGCTGAATCCAGCTTTCTTCCTAGTCATCAAGAATAGATCATCCAGGAAAGACTGGTTCCTGATCTACAGAACAACCCCGAACTCACAAACAAAACATGCCACGATGACTGCTGCCTGGCACATCGCCATGAACCCTTTAGCTCTTCAGCTGAAGGGCTCCTGAACCTAGTGCCCACTTGAAGAAAAGCAACAAGGAAGGTTCTGCTCTGATGTACAGATCTCAAGGATATAAGAGACTTTAAGAGAAAACACTGTGTGATCTCATTCCTTTGGATCCCTTAAAAAAAGCTACACACCCCCCTCTCTCTCTTCTCCTCTGTGTAATCAAGACTTTTTAAACATCATGCTCTACAGTTAATGGCTCAGCTATTTCATTCTTTAGAACTCTTGAATGAAGACCAGAAACCCCCTAATGATTTGTTCCTGTGTTTTATGGATAAATAATACTGTTGTATTAACCCTTCAACAGGAGCCAGACAATCATTTAAAAACCAAGACTGGCACATTTTGTTGAAACATGACATTGTTGTTGTATTAACTCTTTGACTTGAGCCAGATAATCCTTTAACAGCAAACACTGGCATTTGGGAGCCTCTAAACATTCCTACTTTTGCAGAGCCCTTCATAAAACGTTCTCCTGAATCATCTCTTGGTTTTACAGACTCCATTTTGGTCGACCTTATTGGTTTTTTAAACTTAAAGTTTGTTCTTTCCATTTTTCTCATCTAATAAAATTTCAACTTTTGGAGGGTGCATCCCTATCCTCTCTCACCTTCGTGTCTAATTATGTCAACCGTCAAGTCATTTTGAGTCTATTAGTTCACACACATTTACACTGATCCTCCAATATGATGTGTCTCTCCTTAAACAGTCTCCATACCTTCTGAAAGCATTTTACCCTTACGATTGCATCTTTTTACTAACTCTTCTTAAACAAGCTTCTTCAATTTATATAGGTTTGTTTTCTGGCTTTTTTTTTTTTTATGAACACTAAAGTGGTAGGGTTTGGGGGCCTTTTTATACTGCTTCTCAAAGGACGTTAAACATGAGTACTTATGGTCAGTGCTGCAGAGCAACTTATAAACACACATTTTTGTAAACGTTTTCTGCACTGCTCAGAGCATGAGTCAGAAGTTACATCCTTTCTCATGAGTTCCCTGACTAGGCTCTCTGAAGCAGTCATTTATGGCATCTAAAAATTTAGTCTCACAGAGTCACGTGACATACACACATCTATAAAGAATAAACTGAATTTTAAGGATATGTTTACAGCCTTCAAGGCACAACATGGAAGATTTCTCCCTATATCTGCAAGGAGTGCTCTAGCTTTTCCTCGCCACCTTCTTAGTGCATTGGCAGATAAGACAGTGTTCTCGTTAGCATTTCAATTTTCTTCCGCCTACTGAGTCTGGAACCCTCTGCTGCTACAGAATTTTCCTTGCCACGTGGTGGGCTTTGCTGTTTTGATTTCTTTTCAACTACGCATGCTAGCAGTTGGGACCACAGTCCACAGCTAGAACTACATTCCAGGTCCATATTGCTTCAGAGAGCAGTGAGAAGTGCCATCTCTGCCAATTGTTCAAGCCTCAGGGAAGCTTGTGATTCAAGGTCCCAAATTGTTTGAACACACAATAAAGGCACCATCTAAGCCTGGTGCAATAGTACCAGAGTGCTTGGTCCTGACTCTGGCAGACCTGAAAACACTTTGCAAAAATCTGTCAAGGAGCAGAGCACTCAATTAACTCTGGCAGAACGATCCCCACCACTTTCACCTGCTCACGTTAGCAAGCCCAAGACCTCCTGGATTTGCTGGCAGCTGCCAAATTTTGTTCAATGAGCAGGACATGCCTCTCAGCATAGGGCACGTTTCTTATGTCCTGATCTATTTGGCTGAGCTGAAGGTGAAACACGGTCGAACTGTGGCCACTTTGTCTCCTCTAGCGCAGCTTCGTCACGTGGCGGTGTCGGCCTCCTTAGTTTCAGTCTCACACAGCACAGCTCCACTGGCACAGGGACACTGGCCAACTCCATCCCTCCTTACTGCCTGAGGGTGCTTGCCTGTTCCCCTGCCTCTACTCCTGCTGCTGTTGACATTAGCACACCTGGAATTTAACAGCGAGAGCGGACACCACTTCTGCATACAACCTCGGCACACAGCTTCGTCAGAATCACGGCTGCAGCATTTTGATGGCTTCCCTTCTGTTCCCGTCCCTCGTTGGGTCATTGCACGGCATTGCCACCATAAGGGTGGCAATACTGAGCAAACAGTTGGAAGTTACAAGAAATAACATAATTGTTGAACTTTGATAAAATAGGTCATCTCCCACTTCAGCTTATCCTGCTTAATTTTATCATTTTCTATGCAGATTCATCCTCCCTCTTTTGTACTGCAGCAAATACCGTGCACATAACCAAGGGCAAAAACACAATAGTATCCTTCCTTTTTCAGACAACACAGCTTTAAATTAGGGCTAGAAGCTTGTATTTTTATAAAAAAGTACTACAAATCCAGAAATTCTAAATTTAAGATTACACTTTAATCTAGAAACACAACATCATGGAAATGTGTCACAAAAAAAAAAAGATAACATGACCACAAGCCTTCCTCGTTCACAAAATTTTGCTCTTCAACTTATGCTCCCATTTAAAGCTTAAGACAAACTTTAAAAATAAGACCATAATGACTGCAGAACTGCACACAGAATTTGCAGACAACCTAAAATAAAATAAGACTCTCTCACCATGCTGGGTTTCAACTCCACAGCCTACAGCTTATATCCAGAACTTCGAATTGTCACATACATGCTTGCTGGTTATTGTTTTAGAAGATGTTAGCTACTTTGCTTTCCCACCTGCTATCAATTAACATATCAGAAGTGATGGATGAAATGAGCTTTGAGACCTACAAAGCCTCAGACAAAAAAAAAAAGAAAAAAAAAAAAAATCACTCTATTCTCTTGAAAATTGAGGGAAAAACCCACGCCTCATCTTCAACTCCACCACCCCCAAAAGTATCAGCTGCTTTCTGAACTTCTTGGTGCAGAACAGCTTCTCACTTCCTTGATTCCAAATGCTCCAAACCAGTTTTGCATATACAACAAATTCAAAACTAGTTGAACAGTATTTGTGGGCATCCTCAAGCACAACCTAACGCTTGCTTTTTTTAAATAAGTAAATTATAACATTCAATACCATTCAGCATAAATCTCTGCAGAGTCTGCCTGCCTGCTTCATCACTGGTTTTGGGTGTGGACAGACTCCATACAGGGTATCCATTAACTGGAGCCCCTTTTTGAGGGATTCAAAGAGCCTCTTAGAAGAGGACGCACAGCACGTGAAGCACTGATACAGCAGTACAGAAAAAATGTAAGAAATGTTAGCACCCACTTTCAAACAGGGAAAAAAAAAAAATCTTTTTTTAGGGTTTTGGGTAATGATACATTTAAATCCATTATCCATCATACGTAAGAGATATACCTACATTAAAGCCAGGCAAAAGTGACCTCCTAAAACCATCTTCTCAGCAGTGAACATTGACTACTTGGAACTGCCCCACACACCCAATCAGAAGCTTCAAAAATGCTGTATCAGTAGATCAATTCCAAATACAGCAGACAGACAAAAATAAACGCAGACACATGCTAGTGATTCAAACAGCAGTCTTGTTTCCACTTACCAGCAGCCTCGGCAGTTACCATAGCACCAAATTTTTCCAGACTTCTACTGCACTTCAGCCCTGCCCAGTCAATACTGGTTGCTTTTTAAAATTCAAATAGACTGAATCAGCCACACTAATCACCAGTCACAACATCAGCTCTGCCTCTTTTGTCCATGCACTGGCTCTCCTTGGCCACAGCAGATGAATGAAGGACCTTGGTAGCAAGCCCTCATGCCAAAAGATGCTGGCTCCGCACACGCCTCTGCACAGCACATGACCAAGGGGATTGCCAATATTCTTCCCTCTAGATCTTACAGCACCGTGACCATGGTAAGATTAAGTTCAAAGAGACAAAGCTTTTTGGTTCCCTCCCCCAGTTCCCAAGTACTTCAGCAGTAAACATCAGCATGTATGCTACTCCAGCACAGTGATATTTAAAATAGGACAGCATTCACTTTTGGCTCCTAAGGGAACTTGTGTGGTGGATTGTTCAGTGCAGATATTTTCAAAGTTGCAATTTAAATTTGTATATTTAAATTTTTTTTTTTTTTTTTTTTTTTCTTTTTGCCATTTTCCTTCTGCCAATAAGAGACTCTCCCTGGAAAAGAGATGGAAGGAGCCAAAATGACTGTACTTCTAAATTAAAATTTAACTCTTAGAAGATACAAAAGATCTCAGATGCACCAACTCGGCCAGGAAGCATTATATATGCAGAAATTCTCCAAAAAGCTACAAGAAAAGTTATTTCACAGGAGTGACAATACTTGACTAACCTAAATTCAAACAAAGGGATCTCTTAAAAAGGCTGTTCTAAGCGTTACGCAGTCATACAAATAGAGGAGTACACTGATGGCTGTGTTCGGTTTGTCCCCAGAAGGGGAATCCATCCATGTGACAAGCAATTCTTCGAGTCAAAAGACGTTTCTTCAGAACAAACATGATACCCAGGGAGCCTGCCAAAAAGTCAGTGTATGAAAAGGTTTTTTGGCTAGTCTAAAGCTACGTTGTGTGAGCAACCCACAAAAATCCTCATGAACCCAGCAGAAAAACTTAAGAACAGACCTGCCCTTTGACAGCAAGTAGCTAATGCTGAAATTCCAGCACTTGCATCTGTTTGGCTTCTCAAGTGCGGGAACGGGTAGAACAGAGAACACAGCAACAGAACTCATGTATACCCGTACTTGATATTCTTCAGTTTTAAGGATCCCAGGAGCAAAGAACATCTCCCTTTGAATGCCTGGAAAGCACCCAGCACCTGGGAGGCACTGCTATATGCAAAATAAAGGTGGGGCAGAAGGAGGGAGAACGCAATTAGTCCCTGGTTGTAACTGGACCAGAGCAGTATCCTTTAAACGAAGGAGGAGGTATTTCTTTACCCAAAAAGCTACAAGACTTTCTCCAAGAAACTTAAAAAGAGCACACACCTCAAACACTAGTTCTGACAAGTAGCAGAGCAGATTTATTAAGGCTCTGCCATGAAAAGAAAGATATTATGGCTCCCCTTTATTTATTTCTTAACATGTTGAAAGTTACCAAGTCAGGATGGTGAAACAATCCACGCCGCTCCTCTTCCAAGTGCCTGTGAAGTTTACTTAGAAGGCAGACAGAATTCACCCCATCTGAAAGCTGGGGAAACGAAGGTGGAAAAATACATGGGTTTAGCATTGGCTGGCTATCTAATGGTCACAGGCCTAGAACTCTTCTTTACTGTGCCAGTAACACCCTGACACAGCAGCCTCTCCTTAGAGCATGCTTTCCTGTGTATGCCGAGATATACCGAGGCCCAAACTTAAGAAGAGTTAAAAACAGAGATGTTAAATAATTTCTTTTGTAGGCCATGACTTCCAGTAAAGCAGTCGTTCCCCGCTCAGTTGGTGAGCTAACAATATCACTAACACATGGTAGAAATTCCTGGGATTGGCATTTTGTTACGTGGCTCAATCAAGACCAAGCAACCCAGCTTAGCCATGAGTTAAACAAGGGACGTTCCTCTCCTCCAGAGGCGAGTTTGTGATTCAAAGGCTTACTGCATCCTGCAATTTCTTCCTAACAGCCACACCTATCTGGTAGGAATCCTGTCCTCCCAGCTATCATGCACCCCACTCTTTCAACACACACAGTTAAGTCGAAAATAATCAAGCTAAATTACTAAGTTAGAGATTAATAATACACCCCATCACACTGGTGGCATTTCAGAGACTTTCACAGACTCTTGTGCAAAGCTCAGAACTATCATTCTTGTTGTCTGAGGTGGGCCCTGACTCCATGCCAGGTTTAAAGAGTGGCGAGAAATGATAACCCATATCAATTTACCACCTGAAACCACATTGTCAGCGTTATGGTGGGGGAAGGGGTATGTTATTTTAAGGCAGTGAAAAAACAAGTTACCTCTGTTTAAAAAATTACCTATGGTACATAAAATACTGGATTCCAACTGTCTGACTCCTCAGTCTAACAATAAATATTTTGGAACTACTTCATAACGGAATATAATGAATCTCTAAAGTGGAAGTGGTTCTGGTTTTATTCGTGGATATTGCGCTGTTCTGTAACAGTGCTTCAGAAATAGCACTGACGGGCTCCAGAAAGAATCCCAATTCCCCAAGCAGAGGTCAGTAAAGCCAAAAATGCAAGGCTGAAAAGAAGTAGATAAAGGCAAGAAAATAAAATTCATAAGAGCTCATTAAAAACAGCTCTAAGTATCCTGAGGCATGGAGGAGTCTGCTGCACATCAGCCCTTAGAAAGACAAAGAAGCTCGAAAAGCCAAAGAACATGGAAGAGAAGCTGAGTGAACAGAACAAAATTAAGAGGCAGCAACCTGGTAACATAACACATCATCTCAGTCTGTTTATGAGTAAATACTGACAAAACTACAGAGGAAAAATAAAAACTGTTTTCGCTAGACCAAGGTGTCAGCTTCCCATCTCCCAGTTTTAGAATCACATTCAACTGGTCTGTCAGCCACAAGAACGGTCAAGTCTGTCCCTTTTCTGTGCTACCTTCAGGAAGGGGAAAGATTGATGATGTATATTAGCAACGTATGTAGGAATACTGAAAGACAGAATACAGATGAGAGATGAAGACTTGACTTGAGCACCATTTAAGAGAGCAAAGGCATAATGCAAACCTCACCAAGTATAAAATCACTGCTAGGATCCAGCCAGAATAACCAACTTCTCCACCTGCCACCACAAGCACCATCACATCCAGCAGGACCCCAAATCCTGCAATATACAGTGGTCGAAACCAACTGTATCTGAAGCTAAGGTGTCCCACCAACTTCATTTTCCAACTTTAGACTTTTCACTCTTGACAGCTGACTTATTCTTTAAGTCAGCTGGTATTCAACAAAGTTCACATAAACCATGTCAGTGGCGAGTGGCACATTCAGTCTGGCAACAGCATAAAGCATTACTGATATTAATTCTCTGATTATTTATTCTGGTTACACCCAATTGAATAAATAGGAATTCTGTTCAGTTTGAACAGTGCATTTGGGAGTGAGGTTTGTTAATCAGCAGGACAGAGCTGCTGAAAATTTTTATCCAATATATTAGAGAAGTTAAACAGGTTTCCACGACTGAATGGACTTAAGACCGTTTGACTGCCAGTTTAAGCAATAGGCCTTTTTTCCTGGCATGAACAAAGCCTAGAAAGCAGTAGAGACAGAGACTAGAGGTACCGCAAATATCTAACAGAAAAACATCCAAAAGAGGGTAAGTCATGTAAAGACTACAAGTTTCACACTGAAGACTAATCTTGCATTTCAGTCCATCATAACAGTCAGCTCCAAACAGCAGCTCGAGTTCCTGTTTTCTCCACTGAAACACAGAGGTAACAACGTAAACGCAATACCCAAATGAGAAGAAAACACTCTGCTGCCAGGTAGGTAGTTCGCTGAAGAGGTATTCTCCCACCCTTATAGGTTAATTTGCTCCGGTTTAGGCTTTGATCAGGAAATCGATAGTAACCATTCTTATGCAAGGAAGATTTACCTGCTAACACGAGTTTTCATGACATTACAGAAAAAAAATATATATATATATAAAACTGCAATATTTACATAAGAACTATTTTTTTTTAATGTGGAAAACACATTACAGAAAACGTAACACACAAAGTTTTGACAAATGTGTTTACGAAATAAGACTACTTTCTCTTTAAAACAGTAACAAATAGCCAGAGAGTTAGGGAGAGCACTGGGAAAGCAACACACACTGAATTCACAGATCTTTACATGCTGACATCTCCACAACAAGGAACAAAGGCTAGATGTGGAGAGCATCAATACAAAGAACTTGTAAACAAGAAGGAAGATTGTATCTCTAGGATTGAGACTGGAGCATGGAAACAGAGGTCCAGTCTTATACCACAGGCACAGTGTAAAACCCGTTCCTAGAAAAGCAGTTAAGAAAATGAATCTGGCAGTGCAGTCAATTTAACGCAGTTAACACAACTCAGCTTTACAGGGCCAGTGGCAGAGCTGAAGAAAGAGAGTCAAACTTCACAGCAGATGATAAATTCTTTAGCAGTTCATCATCCCAGCTTCATAAGCAAAGGAAAAAAGTTTCCCCTCTATAAGCGTTATGCAATTTGTACAATTTAATTATTAAACAGAATTGCTTAGATGTATAAGTCTAGAACAATTAGTTCCCATTATTCTATGATTTATTAACTGTAAACATATTCTGAAGAGCTGAAGCATAATAATGTTTTACGCGTATTCTAAAGATGTTCAGTTGATTTTGCTAGAGTTTACTTTTACCATATTCTTACGTTTTCTATAACGGATATTCAGAAATAGCAGGGGAAGGGACGAAGAGAAAGGAAAAAAACCTTTTCCTGACATTTTTCTTCTTTACTGTGCAAATCTCAACTCTAACCAGACACAAAAAAAAAAGAAAAATTAACAGAAAGAAGTTATCAGAGCCTGAAATCTAGGAGATCTCAGACTTCAGACATACCTAAATGCACACATCACAAGTGAAAGTCACATATCACCATCACTATTTCCATTTCGTTTCCTAATTTCACAAATTATTTTAATGAGAATTTGATATTCTACCGTTACAATGGATGGGCCCATGATACTGCTATAAAGCACTGAGTTTCACTTCCCACTTCATTTTTAAAAAAAAAAAAAAAGGCAATTAAAAAAAAGTTATCAACTGCAACTCAGGTATTCCAATCTCACAACTTGCTTTACATTGAAAAAGCTGCTCTCAGTATTACTCCCTTTTGCAAGAGTTTAGCAGAACAATGACAAAAAAAAAAAAACCACAGCTCACATGAGATGTCATCAATTGACGTGAAACCTCCACAGAAAATAAGAGTGTCTCTACACTTCAGAGCACCAAAGCTCAGCCAGTCAGTAGCTGAGGAAGCAAGACTTGCCTGGGCAAGACTGTTTACAAATGGGAACAAGGTGAGAACTGTTTACTGAATCTACTTGGGGGGATTTATTTATGTGTCGGTTTGTTGAAATGAATGTCTGCGGAACAGCATAAATTCAAGTAAGCAGACATACCTGCAAACAGAAGAACAACCCCCTCTCTGTGCTGGTTTTGGATTCTTGGAAACCAGAATGGAAAAAAATAAAAAGGGGGAGGAAATCAATTATTTACAGGCTTATCAGATACAAATAAGGGATCACACAACACGTGCAGATACTAGAAATCCTCAGCTGCCCCGGAATATTCCTTAGCCTTCCCTACAGCCACATCCAGACACACGTGAAATTATAAGGTGTCCTCAGTATAACCAGCCGATGGATGCACAAAGACAACCGTGCCATTAAAGCCACCGACGTCGGAGCGCTTCATGGACAGGCCTTCTATCAGCATCTGGAAACCATTAGAGCACACGAGTGAAAGGCTTTTCTAAGAGCAATCACACTCACTATATGCTGAGGAGAAATGGAAAGTTGGCAAGGAGAAACGTAAGCAAGGAAGAGGGGCAGATTACTTGCTACTAGCGTAAAGACTGCTAAACCACCAATACATCTGCCCTTCATTTTTCTTTTTCAATCAGAGAGAAACTAAGCTATTTTTAAGTCTGGGATATGGTGCCCTTGTATAAGAAAGCTAAAGGAAGATTTTAAATAACCTATGGTATGGACTAAGCTAGATTAGCTCTTCGGCCGCTCTCCACAAAGTACTCTGTCCTCCCTCTCTCAGAAAAATGCCCGCAACCTAAGCTAGCGCTGACCAACAGCTCTGGACAACAGGCTGCACATCTCAAAGCAACTGTGAAACAGTTCAAGCCGGTGCTGGAAGAAGGATACCAACACACCCTGTTGCCCATGTTCTCCCACCCTCCATCCTCTGCCCTTCTGGGTCTCCTCTTCCCCACTTCATGCACAGGAAGCACTGTATCAAGGACCGATCCAACAAAAAGACATTTACATGATCCAGCTCATTACACAGTTACTAGTGCTGGCACAAAGGAAAGGGTTTTAAAAAAAAAAAAAAATCATGGCAAGAAGAAAGGGCCAGTCTAGCTTTTCGGCAGCCTTCCTGAGACAGCTCAAAGTCCTCGTGAAACTGCCTGGCTCCCCTGGCACAGAGGGCTGTGCCACTTGGCACCTCCTCTGCCCGCAGACCACACTTGCTCTGTTTGCACAGAACGCTCGGAGCCACCACGGCCAGGCAGCGGGCTCTGCCACCTCCAGAGAGGTCAGACTTGCTGCAGAACGCCAGCATGCCAAAGTATCTGCGAGTAAGCCGCTATCCAAAAACAAACAATTACCAGAAAAGACAGCTGTCGACAGCAAACTGCCGTTGCAAAGGCAATCCACAGGCTGCTGGGCTGTCTTTCCCAGGAGCAGCTCAGAAATGGAGAAGAGGCTGCAGGACAGGTGACTTTTGCTAGAATCGGGAATCCGTGCACCATCAGGGTCAGCTCCGGGATGTCCTCCCCAGCCACATTCCATTACAACCCACCGCATGGCTGAGAGACGTAAAACAGGTCAAGAAACCGAAATGGCGGTCAGGAACACGCACCGCCACCCATGAGACAATTCACCTTGCCCCAGCACAAAGAGGACAACAAAGATGAATTGTCCTCCTGAGTCACAACAGACTGTAAGTTGTGGGTTGACTGCCCTACCCTGATGAGTCTTACACTGTTCCTGTTTACCAAGCAGAGATCATCTAATGGAGAAACAGAAGCTGTGAGATGTGCTGACAAATCAACAGCCAACAGAAACACATATTTGAGAGAGAGGGTAAGACTCCAGTGCTTCAAATATAGCTAAGGTTGAACTATTATAAACAGCACCGTGATAAAAGCATGAGTTATTTGTGGCAGCTCAGGAACATAAGAGTCACGTACATTTCTGCCAGTCTGCTCATCTGAGGAATGCTGGAAGCAAGCCATCCACAGAACCATGGAGAGGTTTGGACTGGCAGGGACCTCGGGACCTTCCTTCTTCATCCTTCTGCCCAAAGAATAAGTAACTCTGAAAGTCATATGAGGCAGTCTGGGGCCTCACCCAGGCAAATTTGAAGATGGGAGATGCCACAGCCTCTCTGGGCATCCTGTCCTGGTGCTTAATCATTTTCACAAGGAAAATCCTTTCTTACATCCAGCTGGCATTTCCCTTGCCACAACTTGTGACCCATTGCCTCTTGTCCTTCTGTTCCAACTGACAACACTCAGGAGACACGCGCACAATGGCTCAGGAATTAAGCACCCAGCAAGTCTTAAGACAAAACTGTTCAACAACAGTTCGAATGAAACTAAACGAGGGTTGCTGCAATCCTACCCTTCCCTCTCCCAGCTGAGCTCACCCCTTTATTGACTCACCTTCGACCCACATCAGGGAGCAGAACCCTGAAAAGTTGTCCTCAATTAAAAAAAAAAAAAAAGCAGCAATTTCTGACAGTGACGTCAATAGATGACATCATCACAATTATTTTGATGTGGCCAGCTTTCAACCAGGTATCTCCTTGAACCAGCTCGCCATAGGACCAGGTAGCAGGTTGTCAGCATGAGGGAAGGCACAGAAACATACGCAAATGGAAGGGCAAAGGCAGAATCCCACAGCCTTGACTTGTATCATCTTAAAGTGTTGTGGAACCACTCCCTGCGTGTTCAGCGCAGACAAGGAGCTGAGAAGCGGGCTGGAAGTAGAGACTGGAAACTAAATCCTCCTCTACTCTCTGAGGATAAGAACCATCTCCCCAAACAAAGAGTAGTACAAACAACAGATCAATCTGCCTACAGATCTGATTTGTTATGTGTTACCTAGCCTCCTTGTCAAGACGGTTTTTCAATGGTAGCCTGGCAGCCTCCCCTCTCCCGGGGCGGGGGGGGAGAAAAGAACAAAACAGTAAATAAACATGACCTCTTAAAGACTAAAACCACCAGGATGAGAAATGACTACCATTCAGCTAAAAGTAATTCTCAATCATCTTTCTTTAACTCAAAGGATTGCGGTGATATCTCAGTGCATGAGCAGTGGAAGATCCAAAGCTAAGAAAAGCTGATAAATCTTCAAAGTTTCTTAAGTGCACCAAACGGACTTTTTGCATGCTGTACTTCCTTTGAAATATCCGCCAGTAAACTAAGCTAGATTTTACCGACGCCAAGGCAGAAAAGTCTAGCAATGGTAAAGGGAGAGTTTTCATAAATAATTTCATTTGTTTCTTTAACATAAGCACCTTTACAGAGCAGGTGCATTAAAGGGCAGAGGAAGAAAGACAATGCAAGAGGAAGCTTTTCTGCCACGGGTGCAGTGCCGTGGCAGTCTAAAGAAACTTGTGCCTGTGCTGCTGCAGTCCCTCCCTCTTCCCTTGCGCTGGCACTGGGGTTTGCAAAACTGAGCAGAGTACTTCCCTGAAAAACGGGGGGAGGTGAGGGTGTGTGTTTTTACTGCTAGGATACAATGCGGTGGGAGGAAACAAAGGAGAGAACCACAGCATACTGGGTTTAAATCACCTTAGCCCCATGAAAGTTAAAAAGGTGGTACCGATACCTCAGTTGTCTCTATAGCTCAGGTTTCTCTACCATGGTGACACCACCAATCCAGAACTGGCACTGCCTGGTGCCAATTCTTATCACATTGTGTCATCTACGGGCAACACCTCTTGTCAGGCTGCAAAAAGTCATCATGTGAGCTTCAGGATTCTTACATCTCCAGTAAAAGCCACTGGGAGCTTCTATCCCACTGCTTACCTGCAACCTTAGTTTCTGTTGTTTATTAGCAACTGTCAGCATCTAACCAGAGTGTGGAAAGCTAGACTAATAACTTAATAGCACAGAAAGGTGATAGCTTTGAGCAGTTGCCAGGGGGGGAGGGAGAGAGGGGGGGCAAATCAATCAGAACTCCTCAAAGCACACCTCCTGAAATTCATTCCGCCAAAGTATTTTTTGAGTAAGTCTTGTTTTGAAACCCGATCGCTCACATTTTAAACCCAGATGTGAAAAGCTATCACAAACTCCAGCAAGAGAGACACAGGGAATAGCTTCATGCGATCCTTACCTCGCTGCTCCGTACAGCATAAACAAAATAACAAGCTACAGAGCAGAGACTTTACACCTGACGTACCCATTCTGGAAATGAGCTCAGAAAGATTCCTCTTCTTCCCCCCTTGCTAAAGGGCTTCCAGTTGAGTTACTGGGGACATGCTTTACCACTTACGCCAAGGAAAACCTCCTTTCACTCCCTCCAATCCCTTTCTTTAGATTTCTGGACTTTTATTCCTTTAAACTGAAGCCACCACGGTGTAATAAACTCTGGAGAGCTTCCTAAGAAGAAAGCCATCTCTGCCACAGTTCACTATTACAACATACTGAGCCTCCAATAGGCAGACTTCAAACTATTAAAGATGAGACACACAAGAGTGCCTTCTTAAACGACAGACAGGCAGCAGCTACAATATAAATTCACAGTTACAAATCCCCAGCACCACTGCATACAAGAGAAAAATCGGAGCGCTCTCTACCAGCAATAGAAAAAGAAGGCACAGGAATGGCTGAGACGTCAGACAAGCTCTCAAAGGCTCTCCGCTGCACTGACCCTGGATCATAGCTATCAACATCTCATGTTCGTATTGCTATAGTGTTAATACACACAGTTCCGTGTCTTTGAAAGTATTCCTGGAAAGTAATTGTAATTACAGAACACAGTAAAAACAGAAGTGGACTATTAATATAGAAAACTGATCTTGGGAAACAAGCAGCAAATTCCATTACCTCTCTGTAAGATTGATCTAGAATGCAGTACAGATTAAGTGCTGTTCAGTGACCTTTCGTAATGTGATTTCTTTGGAAAAATTGTCTTGAAGTTCACTGTAAATCATTTTAATTTTAGCAGTTACATAAACTAATCAAGTGCAGGGTTTCAAAACAGACAAGCAGTTAATCGCCAAGTCAGTGAACTGAAAGAATAAAGATGGTCTTTTCACTGCATTTGTAAAGCATTCGGCCCAGCATCCACCTCCGCACAGATAACCTAGTAATTATTACAGGCCTAAATGCAGAACAACTCAAGATCCTTCGCAAGTCCCTTTACAAATAGGCCACTTCTCAATTCAACAATGACAGCAAAAAAATTTCAACAGTAAGAAACCATGACTTTAATTCGGTTTCTAGCATGCTTGCTGCCCTTCCCTAAGACCCCTAAACTGGCCAGAGTTCAAATGTTATTCTTGAAGGACTGGATTAATTAATTACACTCGATACAACTATCCAGAAGGGAAAGCTGCACAGGAGAAGGTATCTGTGATATTCATCCTTTAGCAATGAAACATGCCAAACACATACACACACACAGCAGGCTGATACCTTTATAATCACTAAAAATCAAATCTACGCTAGCAGTAGAAACACAGACCTTGTTAGAAACGCCCTTTTATTTCTTTCCCACATTTCCCAGCATCCTGAATATGCCTTTAAAGGAACTCCACAAACATCCTGGTTCAGTTGCGTTTTGGACCAGAATAATGCCCAGTACAGTGACCGCAAGTCTGGATGAGATCCAAAACCCGCTGCCAGTTCAGTTCACTGAGGTGCCACCTAGTAAAGTATGGCTGCATCTAACGCTACCGATAGGATCTGCTGCTTTTGCAGTTCTTCCACTTGCTACTGTTCAAAGTAGTATAGACTGATAGGGCAAACGCAGCCTCAACAACAGCCTACAACATTAAACGTTACCACAAAAGAGATGATTTGGCTGGGAAAAACCTTCTCATATTTAGCATTCTGGTTCCAGCACAGTCTCCCAAGCTTCCACAGTTATCTGTCATGATACTCTGTGATGCAATCTATCCTGAGATAATGACTTGAGTCCAAATTCAGGTCCTAGACCAGAGATGACCAAAGTATCGCAGATTCCAGCTTATATTCACAATCATCTCATTTCCCTCTCTTCGAACATCTTTTCCTCGATCATGCATATGGGGTTTCTAAAAAACAGTCTCAGAAGTTCTCCTTCCAGTGCTCAAGTACTGCTATGACTACTCTTCACCATGCAAACATCTCTCTAACAGTCCAAAATTAAGTTCAAGGTTCCTCCCTTCCATTTCACTCCACTTCTGAGGCATCGCAATTCCAGAAGTCTGAGTGACCAGACCTAGCTAGCAAGAGGAAAAAGTATTTTAATTTAAATTGCACCGGAGACCCAAAGTTTCCTGAGTTTTTAAAACTGCCCACATCAAACAGCACAGAAAGCAGCTGTGTAAGTGCCTCGGCTTCCAGTGCGTTCCACCACATTTACATCTATTAACCAAGAGAATATAACCTCCCCGTGATGTACCTGCCTGTTACGCCCAGCAGCCATGGGACCTCTAACCCTTCCGGAAAGGAGGTCAGCGTACAGCAGAACTGCTAAATACACACCACCAGCCACTGAACCGGAATAAGGCACTTACCCATCTCTACCTTTACTGACGATCTTCACTTCAAAGTAATAAATGCCACAGGCTGCGGGTATAGGGTGCGTAGCCCTGACCGAGGCAGCATCTTTGTGATTTTTACCGTGACCTAGGAAAGAACAGAAATGTCAGTACCGATGGGATCTGAGCTCTCCCACGTTTTGTCCTAAAACACTGCTCTCTGCACACAGCGGGGATCTGTTTCTACATACATCCAACAATTTAAAGCACGCTTTTCAGAGAACTAGAATATACAATCACGCGCTGCCACCATGACCAATCCCTACGCTACGAGCACTGCAGTTTTTCCTTTGTTTTCACTGTGAAGCTACTGAGAAAGACTCCCCCTCCCCAGATACATAATTTGAAGACCAACGTACACAAACAGAAGACAAAAATTATTACACAAGAGGGGAATGACATCAGTGTTTACTAACCAGGCAGGAAAAGGAATGATCAGTTCTCCGCCGGGTGAGTAGGGAGAACAGCCTCCAATAGCGAGCAAGAAAAACATCGCTGTAACTCCCCAAGTCCTAGAAGTCTGCGAGCATCTATTTTGTGTAAACTCAGGGAGCCAAAGCCCCAGGTAGGCAGCGTGCCGATGCCATCCCACCTCTTGGCCGGGTTTTAAGCAGGGTGACAGAGTAAACAGGCGACGTGGCTACACAGACGCGCTGGGGCCCGGGCTAGTGGCACCGCAGAGCCTTACATAAAGGCAGCCCGCTCGGCCGGGGAAGAGCCCCCGGCTCCAGCCCGCCCCCGCTCCCCGAGCCCAGGAAAACCCCGCGCCGGGCCGGAGCCCGGCCACGGCACCCAA
>NW_008823921.1:315876-322876 GCF_000699105.1 Pygoscelis adeliae | reverse complement strand
GCTGTCACTCCGCCCCGCCCGCCGAGGGCCGGCCTCGGAGCAGACCGGGGGCGGCAGGACGCGGTTCGCCACAGCAGCCTGTCTGGAAGTGTAAATAAACAGCGGGGAAGGCCTTCAGGTACCGCCCTTGGGACTTCAGGAGACAACACTTCTGTAGCGAGGGCCACGCTCACTCACAGCGGAGCGAGGAACTTGTTGAGCGATTCCTGTGGAATTCACTTTGCCGTTGTTACTGTTTGTAGCTAGCTGCAGTTAGTTCACAGTTTGGAAAGCGGTGTCTCTCCCTACTAGTTGTTTTCCATACCATTCCTTTATCTAAGCATCTGCCTCTACCATCGACACCTCGTTCCAGTCAGTCTGAATACTTCAGAACAGTTATAAAAGCAGAGAGGTCTCCTTTCTTTTCCTTTCCTGGAAGGGGATGGCGTCTTCTAGCACACGGGTCTTTGTTCTGCCGGCCAGCCTTTGCCTGCCTTCTGAGAGCGCAGGGCTGCTCCCCACGGGAGAGCGAGGCAAAGGCGACTGCAGCGCAGGCAAGGCCCTCCCCAACAGCACTTACCTCTGGTCCTGGACGAGGCCAAGCGATGAATCGGGTCCAGGGCGAGCAGCTCAGGGACAGGACTGGAGGCAAGGCTACAGCGTAGGTCCAAGGCGCAGCCAGGAGACGGGGCTGAAGACAGTTACAGCTACACAGTAGCTCAGGCAGGGTGCGGAGGGTCAGGCCTGAGCTTAAATGGAGCTCCTGGACCAACTGGCAAGAGGGTGCGTGGGTGAGGGTCTCAGCTGAGGCTGGCCGGGGTAAATAAGGCCCGTTGGAGGCTCTGACAACTGCCCAGGCTGCCCCAAAAGGAAAATTCTGGTGTGTTCGTGACCAAGCCTACTTTTCTGTGAATGTCTTGAGCCTCCCTCTGGCACAGTGGAGGCCTAATTTACACCCACAGATAGGTTTTTATCTTCAGATCTCAGGCTTGTGTGATGCAGGTAGTCTAAAAGCATGCTATCGCTGCCTTTTCTGCTGGAGAGCTCCGATATGGACAGCCACGTCTACATCCATTCAAGAAAATTTACATACAGTAAAAGCAACTTTGATTATATTGAAGCTGCACGTTTTGCACTCCTGGGAAGTACCTTTCATCAAACGAGCAAGTTTTTCTTGCTTCGATTTTGCTAGCTTTCACAATGCTGAAAAAGCCATCAGTACCAAATCCAGGCTGTCTGTACCACCGTCCAAGTAATAATCCCACAATCATTTTCACTCATGGGAAAAGTCGTAGGTACTTTTTTTTTTTTTCCCCCCCACTTAATGTGGTTGCCTGGGAACAGGCACCTTTTAATTTCCAAACACGGGCCGTCTTGTAGTCGGAGACCCTGCTTTTGTCAGGTGAGTTAAAAGCTGTCCTGGCTGGTAGTGTGCTGACTGATTGCCGTTAAGATTGTAAAGATTGCCGTTATCTTAGAATCCCATCCTGCAAGAAAAAAACCAGACATACGGTCCTGGGTGGTAAGTGCACTCAGCTTTTATGAAAGCACACGGGAGCAAAGAGTGCTCGGTACTTTGAGTATCAAACTGGTAGCAAGTTTAGCTGCAGATGAGAAGAAGATGCATTTCTGGATAGCTAGGAACCTTATTTTGTTTCAATGCATGAAAAGTGCCCTTCAGATTCTAAACCATGAGTTACTATATGTTTAATGGTCTGTTACGGACTGGAGACTTTCAGAACACTCTGCAATTCTGTCCATAGGCCACTTCCTACTCATCCTGCTCCTTGCTCCTGGCCAGCGGAGTTTGATCTTCTCAGTCCTGGCTCCCAGCTGCCGCTGCCTTTCCACGCCTCCCTGTAGCCAGGCACACAGCACAAGCTTCCATGGCTTCCTCATGCCGGTGGGACTGCGCCATGAAAGCATGTTGTGCTGGGTACAATCTTCTCGCAAGAGCGAAGCGTCTTCTGTGCGTGGTCACTAAGCAAAATTCAAAGATGATGCTGGGTTAGTTTTCTGCTGAGGCGATGCCTTAAAGCAGCTTATAAAGAGGTCTGATGAGCAGTGGCAGCAGCGCAAGGTAAACGGCGGGGGGATACAGCTAGGAGGAGGAGATGGTAGGGCTTTTCAAGAGCAGTAAGCTGCTAGATCAGCTCACAGTGTCTCAGGGAATCTCACCCAAAGGTGTGGTTCCTTGGGCTAGCTGACCCAACTGCTTGGGGTCTCCGTCTCCATCCTCACCGCCGGCTGCAGAATCCCTCCCCCACTGAGGGGTGAACTTGCATGTTATGTTTTTAGTCGGTTTAAACCGGGTAACTGCAGGTTTTCCCTTGGATTAGCGAACTAAAACAGCTCAGAGAGTTGCCCAGCGTACAGTAGAGCTAGCGCTACCTAAACAGCAGGAGCCTGTTGTGGTGGGGAGGGAAACCGGCCCTCCCCTTTCAGCAGGGCTGAGCTGTTACCACATTTTACAGAGCTGCAGCTTGAAGCTGCCGTTTTATACGCTAGGGTGGGAGATCCAACAGCCCACCAGATACGATCTCCCACCCCAACGCTGTGCTGGCCTTTGGTGGACTCCTGAAAGCCAGTCCAGCTCACCCTACGCACACCTCCCCCGGGAAGCGGATGGTTGGAGGGTTAGATCTGCTGAAGGTATAACAGCTACCTGCCACCCGAGCGTGAAACCGTGCTGGCAGCTGACGCCAATGCTCAGATATCAAGCCGAGTGTGCGGTCGTGTTGTGCCAGTGCAGCGCCTGCAAATTCACTGTGATCTCCGGATTGCTTTACTATATCACGGCCACCCTAATTTTCCCTAAAATACACGTGCAACTGTATGTTTACTTCTTAAAAGGCCTTTCGCCTACACATGCCAGTTTCTAGTCTAGGAAAGAGAGTGCCTGGTTATATTTGTTCCATGGTTTGCCGGTTCTACTGGCTGTCAGGCCAGAGAACTGGCTTTGCAGGCACTTCTGGGACCCCAAATCCCGGTTCTTGACCCACGGGTAACAGGTTTTCTAGCTCTGTTTCTGATCTCTCCTCTTCAGAAAACCAATTCGCTCAGGCTCGCCCAGCTGCAGGGTTCAGCCTGGTCGCTGTCACTGCGACAGCGAGGAAGGTACCAAACGTTGTGTCAGTTATCAAATAGCAAATCCTGGAGCTCAGCTGCACCACAAATGTTTCCATCAGTCCCTCCCTGTACACTGGGATATTTTCATCCATCAGGCACTTCATAACTGGCTGTTTACCTTAGGTATACATGAGCTAGACTCTCAAGCTCCAACTGTGTATTTAGTTAATTCTGTGTATTTTGAAACGTTTCTTTCTCGCCATTGCACAGGACCGCTCCTGAATCTTCCTCCGAGACTCCAGATTGCCAAACACGTATCGACAGTCTGAAATACACCCTGTCCAAGAAACAGAAGACTCGGGTGAGTGGAAGAATTCCAGTGAAACTTCCAAACTTCAGCTAACTTGGTCAACTTTGAATCTTGCTGGAAGCCCAGGGACCTTCCCAAACTATTAGGAAGCCCATCAAGTTCTAATCGTTTTAATCTTTCTTTAATATATATAGACAAAATCTGTATTTGCTGCTAACTCAGATTCAGATGTCATCTTTGTGAATTAATTACTGCATTTTTAAGGGTGGAGGGAAGAGGAGAGGAATCTAAATGTTGTTCTTGGCTGCAACCTTTTGAGTGGACATACATGCCAAGTACCGACGCCAGAATTTGACCCATATAGTTTTAAAAAAAAAGAAACCACACGACCGCATGCTGTTTAATCATAGGATAAGAGCATCCTACAGGAACGTCTGCTCCCTAGTATTTATCAGTCTTAATAAATAAAATAAATGAACATGGGAAAAATCTACATCCAAATTATGAGAAAATCAATTCCAGGAACATGTATACCAACAAACTAATGGGAGGTTAAGGTCTGTAAGAGTCACGCGTTATTTATTTTTAGGGTTTTTTTTCATTAGCATTTTGGTTGTATTTCAGAAATGTGCCACTTCTGTGACAAGCCGTATGTGCTACATTAGCACAAGAACTTAAAGCGTTATTTTGTCCCTAGAGCTGGGACATTCTGCAAGCACTTTCCTCATTGTACAAAAGATTTTCAACCCAATAAATTGGAATCTTACTGCTTCTCCAATGTAATCTTCCTGCTTCTTGCACTGAAATTAGGGCATTTAAACTTCCGAGGCTTTACATTTAACTGTTTCAAGGCTTGGTCAGTCTGAAGTTTGGGGTCTGAAAGTCAAACCCCCCTGTTTGCCCATGATTAATTTTTTATAAATTTTGCAGCCAGAATAGGGATGCATTTGTATTGGACGATTGCAAACTAACTAGTTTGTTGTAACAACGAAGATAAAGTAGAGCAATCCAGCATAGCTGGCTTTTTCTCCTCCCAAAGAAATACTGAGAAAGTTCCAAGATAGAATTTAACAGCTTCTTAAAATTAACAAGATTTTGCTTTCAGAAGAACTTACAGTTTCTGAAGGACATTTCATTCATCGTGTTCTTTTTACTGTCCCTCAGACCTTATCTTCATTACGTTCTACACTGGCGCAAATTCAGCTGTTTTGCGTCAAACAGGGTCACCAACCTGCATTTAAAACTCATAATCTGTATGAGTTAACCCAGCTCAGTGTGCCCTTACTAGGGCACACCCCAGCGCAAAACTCCCTAGTGGAAACGGGACCTCAGTCAAACCTGACATTTTGGGTTTTATCTGGATTAATGCAAGATTCTGATTTGTTTGTGTGACGCTTTATTTTCCGGCGGTCCCAGTGTAAACCAAGAAACCATTTTTCACCCAGAAATATGAACTGTTTCCCACAATCATGTAACCTAGGCAGCATGAACAATAGCTACCAGGAGATTGTTCAGAGGTGTTTAACAAATGGTACTAGTCTGGGAAGATGATTTCTTCAAAGAACAAAAAAGTTTGCTTGGTTTTTAGGTGTGGTCAGTCCTGGCTGAGAAGAGTTTCAGGGTACGGCCCTTGGCTTTCTGTTTGACTGCACTCGTAGGCAGTTGTATTGATTCTGGATTTTGGCTCTTTGTTGTGAGTTTGTAGTGCTCAGGTACAGCAAAGGGATTTTTTCCTTTCAATCTTTTCAGCTTTCTGCTAGAGGCCGTTGGTCCACGTGGCCTGCATTTGCATCCGGGCAGACCGTCCTAAGGAATCACAAACCCTGCTGCGCCCCGGAGGAGAGGCAGTCTAGGTAAGTTCAGCCCGTACTACTGGTTAAGTCACCAGGATTGCTGGAAAGAGTTTTTGAAAAACAAGGCCTCACAGAGCAGAACCTCTCTGTGTTAGTGAGAACAGTGATGTTGGGTTACCCCACGAGAGTTCAGCACAACAGAGGAGACATTGCTGGTTCTGACTAGTAGCTCTCTAGGAGATGTCAAGTATTTATGTAATAGCGAGTCATGCTTAGTATAAACATTACCGTACAATGCTATCATTTAATGATTCATTGACTGGCAGTATACAGGATCCTGTCAGGGCCCCAGCTGCATCAACAGGCTCTGCCAGCTCTCCAGTCCTAGGCATTTGGGTGCCTGGGCTCAAGATCGGTTCTGATACGGCACAGCTGGGTAACCTGGGACCAGGCGCTGTAAAAAGAGCTGAGTGAGAAAGAGATGTGAGAAGCCTTTAGTCAGGCTCCTCACCTTTGGTTCTTGCTGGAGCTATGGTGTAGCCATGTCCATCTTGTACCTCACCGACCCTGGCCTGCTGACTTGACATCCCAGCTTGGCATCGGACCTTCCTCATCACTGCGGATTTGCCTGACCGTCACCGAATGATGAATGATCCTGGCTACCATCAAGGGACCTGTTCTGCTATTCTTGTTCAAGTCCTGTGGCATTGCGCCCTGCTGGGCAGGTCACTGTCCCTGGTTGCTTTGCTGTCACCCTGTGGGGTCCCAGCACCCCTTGAGCACAGGCACCTAAACCCCCAGGGACGGGGGAAGAGGTCGCAGAGCCTGTTGGTTCACTCAGGGCCCTGACAGACTGCAGGACGCAGTTGTGGATGATAAAATAAGGATAGTTGTGCTTTTTTGTTTTAATTCTAGCTGGTTTTAATATGAAATATGCATGATAACATCCAGCAAAGGGACATTTAGCCTAGAACCTCCTGAGGAACCTAGAACCTCAGGAGATGTAGTATGTATGTAGTATCAATTCTCTTTTCAAATGGCTGTTTTCCTTGACACATTTCAAATAACGTAATTAGCATTTATTCTTTTCTGCAACAGAGAACCCACTCACCTGGCTTTTTATACCAAAAAGCATTATGAAGTTCTTAAACTGAAGAGCAATAATAGCAGGATGTCTTGAATAGGGACCTGCTCCATCAAGGAATTTTAAATTGGCCATTGAATGCTTTTCTTTTTTTTTTTTAACTGTAGTACATATATATTCTCTCATGTAAGGGAAAATAATAAAGTCCTGCTGTGAAGCAATGGGCAGTAGGAAGAAGACCAAGATCCTTGAGCTGATTTATTATGAGTTCATTCTTATACATGACACACATAAGTCCATGGGTCCATTCTTTTCCTGTGTCTCTGCAGCAATAAACAGGCCCTTCTCACCATTCCAAAGCCACGATACTTGGAGCAACTGGAGTCCTACTTAAGGAAAGAGCTGCAGTCTCTTGATCTGACTAAAAAGAACTCCCAGGAGCTGAAGTTGCAGGTCTGATACAAGGTTCTCTTGACTTGGAACTACGTGCTGAGATGGATTACTTAAATGGGCCATCCAAAGGAAAAAGTAGATGAGCAGAGTAGGCACCTACGGGTAGTATTGGATAAGTGGGTTTGTAGCTCATGTTAGGGAACTTGCACAGAAAGCAGTTCATTTATATGTTGGGTTTATATAGAATCATAGAATAGTTTGGGTGGGAAGGGACCTCTAAAGGCCATCTAGTCCAACCCCCCTGCCGTGGGCAGGGACATCTTCAACTAGATCAGGTTGCTCAGAGCCCCGTCCAACCTGACCTGGAATGTT
>NW_008823921.1:301649-315051 GCF_000699105.1 Pygoscelis adeliae | reverse complement strand
CACAGGCCCACTTCTCGAGCTTGTCCAGGTCCCTCTGGATGGCATCCCGTCCCTCTGGCGTGTCGACCGCACCACTCAGCTTGGTGTCATCTGCAAACTTGCTGAGGGTGCACTTGATCCCTCTGTCTGTGTCATTGATGAAGATATTAAACAGTACCGGTCCCAGTATGGACCCCTGTGGGACGCCACTCGTCACTGATCTCCCTCTGGACATGGAGCCGTTGACCACTACCCTCTGGATGCAACCATCCAACCAGTTCCTCATCCACCTATCAAATCCACACCTCTCCAGTTTAGAGAGAAGGATGTTGTGGGGGACCGTGTCAAAGGCCTTACAGAGGTCCAGATAGACGACAGCTGTAGCCCTTCCCATGTCCACTGATGTAGTCACTCCATCACAGAAGGCCACTAGGTTGGTCCGGCAGGACTTGCCCTTGGTGAAGCCACGCTGGCTGTCTCGAATCACCTCCCTGTCCTCCATGTGCTTTAGCATAGCTTGCAGGAGGATCTGTTACATGATCTTCCCAGGCACAGAGTTATTCACATCTTCTTGTGAACAACATATTCTATAACTTTCCATTTTCAAATCAAAGCCCAAGTCTTCAAAAAGACATGGTAATCTAAAATGGATGTGAAACAGAATTTAGTCACTAAGCTCCTGAAGATTCCTGTGTAAACCCGTAAAGCAGCAAGTGTGTAGGTTCCCAAATTTTCACTGCAAAACCTCTAATTTCTGAAGTTAGGTTTCTGCATGTGACAAGAAGGGGAATTCTCATCTAGCTCTTGCCTGAGCCTAATTAGGATCCCCAAAATTCGCAGCTTCTAATGGGTCTGATCCTGGGGGTTCGTTGTGAGTGTTCAAGGATACACCTCATGGAGATGTTGAGAAACAATACTTTAATTCAGTACACAGATAGAGTAGGAGTGGGTACTCCTGTTTTTGTAATATCCTGCAATTAGAGCATTGATGCAGACTGGGAAGTTTAGATTCGATTTTCTCTGCACAAATTAATTCAAACTCTCATTCCCAAAGGAATCCTGTAGTGACGTGAAAAGAAAGTGGTAGATGGAAGAGAACAGAGGGAAACAAAGAGTAACTAATGGCAAGAGAAAATAGAGATCTCATAACTGTGTTTATGCTTTGAAAATATTTTTTACTGTCTTACATGACATGTTTAATGGTATTTAGTGAGGTACACTCAGTGAGAATATTACGTATTGCTAATGAAGTCTTCCCATGGCCCAGATACAACACGGAAGTTTGACTATCATCTCTGAACAAGTTTTATTCTGCTGAGAAGGACAACATCTGCAGAGATACTCTCTCTGCTCTGCAGAGCTTGCCATTTAACTTAACAAAATAGGCAACGAAAGCAGCAATATGATCTTGTTACATATCTTTAACATCCATATTGTTACATCAATATTGTAACTTGAGTTCTAGTCAGCTCCATCCGAACAGTATCGTTTTCATTTTGGAGCTGTGCCCTGACAGACTTGATCAAAGCTTCTCTTTGGCCACTAAAATGTCTGTCTGCTCTCCATCGTGCTGTGGTGCCTATCAACAGGGGAGAGAACTCCACCTTCATACGACATATTTGGGATGGCAGACCAAAGATGGAGAGACAAAATAAAATGTGGTAGCAGTATTTTTATACTTATTCTCACTGTCATTAGATGCCATTTGTGTTGGACAAAACAGCTATCTCTGAATTCTGAAAAATGTGCCACTGAATGTTTTCTCAAGCTCTCTTTCTTCTCTCAGCCCTACAGAGAGATCTTTGAATTCTTCATAGACAACTTCAAGACCTATAAGCCCTTGCTGTCAGCTATAAAGAATGAATATGAAGTTACTTTGGGTAA
This sequence comes from Pygoscelis adeliae, assembly GCF_000699105.1. Lineage (NCBI taxonomy): Eukaryota > Metazoa > Chordata > Aves > Sphenisciformes > Spheniscidae > Pygoscelis > Pygoscelis adeliae. The sequence continues at coordinate 313,188 of NW_008823921.1, read as the reverse complement.
GCTCTCGGACTTTGACCTGTGGGGAAAATACACTAATAGAGACATGTTCTTACAGAGCTTAGCTGTGTTGGATACATACATGGGATGAACAGCCTAAACAGATGTCAACCGGTAAAACCATCTTTCTGGTCCGTTAGGTCTATTTCCTTCATACATAAGATGAAGTTGTTGGAGGGTTTGTTTCCTTCCCCTGTAATATTTCAGATTTTTAGATTTAGATTGACTTTTAGATTTTTTACATCTTCATCACATACACCATTCAGGCAACAGCAGTGTCTCAAGGTTTTTCTGGGACGATCACATTTGTAGTGGAGTGTATCGTACTAATACGTTTGGATGCGCTTGCTCTGTTAACTTGAAGCTTGAATTACTCCTGAAGCAAGGCAGGGCAGAGAACTGGACTGGCTGTTCCCTGTCCATTCTGAGTGTGCTTTAAACTTTGCTTGGCATTCAGATGCCACAGTGATACCAGTACTTTGTAAACAGTCACAGAGGGCTAGAAATAGACCGTAACCAGGCTCTCATTTCACACTGGGCACCGAGCAGCTATCGAATGTCAACAGTTTTCTACTGGGACAGTCTCTTAAAGGATATATATTGTTTATGCCAGTGCCTGTTACCTGGGCTACCTAATCATAGTCCCTCATTATAGACAAAAATCTTTCTTTGCACAGTATACTTCAACCAGGTGAATAAGTCAATTTTAATCATTATATAAAAACATTTTTTTTAAATCATTTTCCTTCCAGAACTCTTTAGTAGACATTTCTTTGCTTCAGCTCCTAGAGATTACCGGTGTCCATGCTGTAGCCTATATTGTACTGCTTTCTGAAGCTTTTTTTTTTTTTTAAGCATTTATTCACTGACTCCTCCATATTGCTTGGATGTGATATTTCCCTTTTTCAATCTGAAGTCTCTGGATACCCAACAAAACATATCTTTTATGATAGTTTTATTTTTGGAAATCAACTGAATACCAGTGAACCAATATGCCGTGGTACCAAGTGTACTTGAAGCTCTAGGAATAAAACAAATTGTTTTGTTTTTTTTTAAGTCGGGATTGGGATCCTCCCACCTTTCTGTATATTGAGGACTCATTTTCCTAATTACAGATTTTACCTTGCTAACGAGGCCTGCATGGCATCCATCCCCTTTTAGCTAAGGGCGTTGGATGGGGTTATCTGTAAGTAATTTCCAGGCCTCCCTCTCCCTGCCTAGCACAGACAACAGCTTACCTGCCTGGCCAAGGAAGCGGTCACCTAATACAACCCAACAACTCACAGCCGCGGAAACAAGAAGGTCCCACTTCCCCAGTCCTGATGGTGCACTCCCACTGCTTAGAGTGCACCACCTCTGCCACTCACTGGACACCTCTGTGAGCTGCGTCAACTCACCCAGCAGGAAAAACAAAGACCAAGAGCTGCAAAGTTTCCTGCTGGTTTAGTGAGTTGAATTGCTCACGAAAGTGGCTGTGCTAGGGAAGAGACAAAAGCAAGTGTCTGAGAGCAGAAAAAATACAAAAGAAAGAGAAAAGGAAGGAAATTTACTGATTTGTAGAACTGTACCCCTAAGTACTTATCTTCATTCTTAAATTATGTCTGATTGTGCTTAACAAAAACAACTTCTTTAAAATCTGTGAGAGGTGGCCATTCTGAGGGCTCCTAATGTCAGAATTTTATATTCTGTTTATATTCCCTCACTACAGTGCTTGGAGTCTTAAGGTGCAGATAAATGGGACAGTTTGCTTAGAGAGATGTCTCATCACTCCGCCTAACATGCATACTCCATCTGTAGCATTTCAGCGCCCTTTGAAACTTAACTAAACCTCCTTTACACCACAGCATTGTATTGCTCAGCCAACTTGATATTATCTTTGTAGTCTGATTTAGCAGCTATGTCTTACTCTGTTTTTTCTGCCATCCTGTACTAGCTTAGCCTAGATGATGCTTAAGGTGCCCACCACTGCACCCACTGCTGGGGTGGGTTCTCCCCTTAAATCTGCCAGCATTACAACGTATTCCCAGTTCAATCAGAATAATCTGATTTAAAAAAAAAAAAGTATTATTAAATGTCCTAAAACTGTACTGCTTACACTGTAGATTTAGCTGCATCATTTTGGCAGCACGACATTTGAAGTAGCTATCACGTGCATAGCTGAGCACGCAGGCCAGAGAAGGCAGCCGCCTCTGATGGGAACAGGGATGCGCAGCCTGTACTGGCTGCTTGCAGCCACGCGTCTTCCGCCAGAGCTGGACATACAACTGCAGCTGTAGCTCCTCTGGGAGTCAAGGTTGTGCTGAGCCAGTACTGAAGCTTTATGGCATTGTTTCTGGAGTAAAGCCTCATGAATGTGAAGGTACTAAGCAGAATTTGGAACACAGCACTATGAAGAAGAGAGCCGTCAAATCCCTACAGCTGTTACCTTGATCCGAGATAAAGGTTATGTGGCTGGGAGCTCCTTTGAGACAAAGCTGAGTGATAGGGTAGGTCTTCATGGTGATGTTATCCGTAGCTGAATCCATTTCCTGATTAAAATAACACTCAGGTTGGCTATGTCCACAGGGACTTCACACTGACTCCTTTGTGGTGCTAAGACTTCTGGGTCCATCCAGCAATTCTGCATGTGCAATGAGCTGCACCACAGCCTGAATTCTGTCCAAGTGGGAGAATGTCTGTCCTTTCTTGGCATGGGGAGAGTTATGAGAGGTCATCAGAGAGCTAATGTTCTCAGATGGCACTGGCCAGTGTCCACACTACAAAATAATCACTTTGGCAGCCAAGGAGTTGTGCTCTAACTTCTGACATACTGGGCAGCTACAATTAAAAATACTGTTGCACTTAATTTAAAGGGGTTTGCTGGTGGTCAGGAGTCAGCTGTGAAACACTCAAACTATGCCTCAAAACAAGTTTGCTGAAGTTTTAACATGGTCACACTGAGCAACCAAACAGCACAGTGGCAGAATCCCTGTGCCAATGCTCTTAACTTTTGCCATCTCTTGTCCTGATACAAGTATCACAGTGAAAGAGTTCTGCAAAACCTTTGGTACAGTTATAGCATGGGAAGGAAATTCACACCCAAGTATAATAAGAAAAGTAGTTCCTGTTCTTAGATTTATGTGTGCGTTTTAACTTTTAAAATGCAAAATCTGTTGCATGGTATTTGTACATAAATACTAATACCAGGTTTTACTGAGGAGGAAAAAAACCTCCAAGTCAGATTATTCAGCATCCACCAGCATTTCTATCCTTCTGTTCAGGAGAGAGAGTGAACAGTTTTAATTGCTGAATAATGCAGTTATTCACAAACAAAACAAGGCTTGCTCACAGCCTGGTTTGAATCACGCCATATCCTGTCTTTAATCATTTTATTCTCCTGGTGGAATTCCATCTAGTCATAAAAACAAACCTCCGCACCAAGGAGGTGGCATCAGAGGAAATTCTACCATGGAACTGTAACTAGGATGTGGGACCCGAGTCAAGTACTGTCACTAGGTTCCTCAGGTAAATATCTTTAAGAAAAATTTTCAAGTCAAAGGAGAAATAGCTGAGAGTGAAAAGCACACGTTACATCAAAGAAAGCCAAGCAGAGCACGAGTTCTTTACTAGATGTACTGAAGAGAACAGCAAAAGAAGAGAGGTCAAGGCATGCCTAAAAAGAGGGGAGAGTGGGTAGACAACAAATTTGTATACAAAAGGTTGCATGAGACCATGCATTTGGCGACAAGAAAGCAGATCAAAGTTCATGAAGAATGTGCCTTCACAAAAGAGGGTAAATCGCTAATTCCCAGCTGTCTTTAGCCCCATATGCTGCCTGTGCTTAAATGGTGACACCTTCCCAACTAGCGAAACGTGACAAAGCCATCAGTGCTCATTGTGTCTTACCAAAACCTTTAGTACTCAAGAAAACAAAATAAAATACTGTTCATCCTTTGTTTTCCAAACCAGAATAAATAGCATGAGCTGAAATCAGAAATCTTTGTGAAGTTCATACGCACAGCTGGATAAACAACAGGATATAATCCCAAAAGATACTACTCCCAGTCCTCAGACACCCACCAGGCCAAAGCAGTAAAAGCTCCATGTTCCCCAAGTCCCACTTCCCACCAGCGCTGTTTTGAGGTTGAATATCCAACCTCAGCCCAGCTGAGGAAAATCCAGGCTTTGGTGCTCATCACCTCTGCTTTCTTTAGCTCATCAGAAGAAGACAATTCGTGCCCTAGAGCCCCTGAAGGCTATGGTCACAACTGTCTCCGAGGAGTGCACCCGGCAGATACTGGCACTGCAAGAAAAGGAGAAAGATGAAATAAATACGTTAAAGCAAGAGAAACAACATTTGTTAAAGTTCATTGACAACATGAAGGAAGAAAAGAATTCTCTTCAGACTCAGGTAAATTAGACAATGATGAGTCAAACATTTCCCAACTTCTGTTGGATGTATTTTATACATTTGACCTCTTACCTCCCAGCCTCTCGTCCTTTGATGCCAGCAGAAGTTCTAGAGCAGGCACTGAACATCTGGCACGGTAGTGATGCTGGATCCCTCCAGAGAATATCTCTTGAGACAGGCTGTGCTGCTGCTCTCAGAAGTCTTCACTTGTATCTCTTGTCCCATCTGGCTCTTCCAGTGTCACATTTGAAGGGGAGAGGAAATAAATATCTTCCTGGTACTGTTTTAAGTTCTTATGTAAAAGTACATGCACTCTTTTACAACACTGTACCCTTAGCGTCTTTAAATCTGTATCATTCATCTTACTGACGGTGCAGTCACATTGGTACCTATAGGCAAGACTAGTTAAGTCTTTCTGATTTAAATCACCACTTTACACAGTTCTTGAACAGTTTCAGCTACTCAGGCTGAAATGACACTACTGTTGGAGAGCAACAAGAGCAGGGCTGCTGCATGGGAAAGGACGAGCCAGGAGCTGAGGGTGACTGCAATGCAGTCAGAGTCCCGCTAACCGGGGCACAGTCTCACAGCACCAAGCAAGGTGCTGGCAGCAGTCATCCGCAGCAGTTCCAGATGAGGCATTTAAGCCCAGGGTCCATCTGTGGGGTGCTGGGGGAGGAAGCAAGCACTCAGGAGCAGCAGGAGATAAGGCCAGAGTCAGGACTTGGAGACAAAACTGCAACAGACATCCAAAGGGGTCCATCCAGGAGAAGAGCTACCTACAACATCAGTCCAAGGTCCAGTTAGGATACAGAGACAGGACTGGAGGCAGATACACCTACAACATAGCTCAACAAAGACCAAAAGCCTCAGCCTGAGCTTAAACAGAGCTCCTTGGCTGCGGGCAGATGGTGTGTGAGTGGAGGGTCCAGCTGAAGCTGATCAGGGTAGTTAAGGTTCTTGGGGCCCTGACAGCTACTGTAGCTGATTCAGGAAGTATGAAAGAAGTGTTAGTTGGAAGGAACATCTAGAGTCTCCAGCCCAACCTCCCATGTGAAAAAAAACTATCCCCTATGTTACCTCACATCAGCCATGAGCTTGTCTGCCTTGAGTTTTGAGGTCCTCCCGGGATGGTGATCCTCCACCTCCCTGGGCAGCCTGCTCCAGGGTTGTACCATCCTCCTGGTGAAAAATGGGCAGGAGGAAGAAACAAATTGTCCTTGTCACACGGTAATTCTGCTGTAGTCAGAGGTGTGATAACAGCATGAACTCTACCTGAACTTGCTTTCACCCGGTAGTTTAAGTACTACGTTTAAGTGGTAAAGGTGAAGAAGAACAAGCTTCAGGACAGACTATGTAGGCTCCTTATTCATCTAGCTAGCACTCGGTGAACCTTAGAGGCTTTGGTTTCACTAGCTAGATCAAAATGCTTGTATCTCTTCCATTTGCAGTCCTGGAACTAGCCAGTTCCACTTGTTGGTACTCACAGGCCCCAGTGCTTCACAGAGCTATAGAGAACCTTCTCTGAAAGGAACAACCAAGAATTTATGTGAAGTTATACTTGCCTTACCCTAAGAATAGAGCCCAGAATCCAAATTCTAGTTTGGGCTATTTAATTTTTGCAATTCGGGTGAAGGAGGTTGGGAAAAATAATTCTGCTAAAACCAGATTTCCATTTTTGAGGCAGCATTCAAATATTCTAACTGTGGCATGGTTAGATACTCAAAAATCCCTTGGAAAGATCCACCTAAGCTGCTGACTTGTCTGCTGGTGGCAATGTGGTTGTGGCTGTGATGGTGTAGGGACACAGGCAAAACAGCACTGCTACAGTGGGCTCATATTTTTATGGGACTAACAGAGTTCAGAATTCTCATCACAACAGTCAGAGGTCCCTGAGGCACTAGTTGTCTTCTGAGCAACAAGTAAAACACCACCTTGATTCATTCCCTATCCAGCAGATTAGGCAGGCGTTGGCAGTGACAGGATGTGATCACATCATGGGAATAAGCTACGGTTTTACACATAATCCCAGTTCTTAGACTTCCAGATTTCTGATAGTTTTACTTTGCCACTAATTTATAATGCAATTAAAATTAAAAATTACAATGAAAAAATAAAAAGTACAGCACAAGTACAATCCCATGTTGCCATCCAAGATACATTTCTGTCACCAGTTCCCGTGGAGTAAATTGGTAAGAGTAGCAGCTTTTTTTCTCCTGTGTGACCAGCAACAGGGACAGAAGAAGTTGCTGGAAGGTTGTCTGGATACGGGCTTACAGCAGAGAAATGGTGTAACTCAGATGATGAAATGTATGTAATTCACTCTCTAGAAGGCTAAACACTCAGATGGAGCACCCTTTTGCACACTACATCTGAGTTTGAACTCTTCTGTCATATTTCCATCCGGTCCATCCTTTTCTACAGTGTTCTCTCTTGCCCACTCTCCTGCTCCAGTTTTTCCCATTCTGCTTCCCTTATCCCACTCTCTGCTCCTTAGTTTCTGCTCTAGACCCACCAAACCAGTCCAAGAGTTCCCACTGATGCCATGCTCCTGATCAATTCAAGCCCCTGTTTCCCGCAGGTGGAGCATTTGCAGACGAGCGTGGCTGAGGAGTATGCTCGCTATCTCAATGAGTACGGTGCCCGCAAAGTGCTTCTAGCAAAACTGAATGATATGCATAATGAACGGCTGGAGATGACACGTCACCAAGTCCAAGGTAGAGAAAGCAGATCTCTGTAAGAACCTCCCCTGCACGGAGACCCAAATGCACATCCATCGGTACAGCATTGCAGTAAAAATTCAGAGTGTCTCTGAAATATCTTCAGATATGCTTTGACTCTTAAAAGAAGTTAGACAAATTCATGGCCAAAAGGTCCATAAACAGGCAGGAAAGGGAATAGGCAGGGATGTACCTAACAGTCTGGTCTGATTCAGTAAGTCATTGCTTGTATTCCCGTACGCTCTCGCTTAGTACAGCAGGTAAATTGAAGGCAGGAGCTGCCCAATGCAAAGGTTCCTTATGTTTTTTGACTCCAGTGCCAACTGTCAGCATGTCTCACCCAGCCACAGCTGCCAGCTTTGTGCCTGTCCACACGGACAGACAAAACTGCTGAAACTCAAGTGTCACAAATACCTGGCACAGAGGTTACTCTGTTGATCCACAGTCTGGTTACAGGCACCCACAGTGCTACTGCTTCTGACTCTCTGGCTGTAGCCATTGCATCTGTGTAAGGCTCTCCCCGCCTGCGATCCTCTCCGTTAATCAAAAGCAAGCCTGAGCCTTTGAGTATGTATGTGTGCACGGGAGAGGAGGCGACAGTGGGTGGGAATGCGAACACTGCAATATACTCCTGGACTTGCAGTTCTTTAGTAATAACAGCCTACACCCATGCAGCTCTTGCCGACCCTTTGTAAGGTTATGTGGTCTAAAAGCTTAATAGATGATTTAGAAAACTACGACTGCAATTTTACTGTCATGGGCTTTCATCAATGGCTGTTGTTTAAAGACGTCAAGGGTGAAGATGTGGTGAAGTTAACTTTGGCATTAAAGATAGCTCGGCAGGACCTCACAAAAGCCCAGGTGAAGCTGAACACAATGACAGCAGACTACGGAGATGTTGTGCCCAGGAGAGATTTTGAATCACTGGAGAAAAAATACTCTGATTTACTTCAGGAGGTGAGCATAGGCTCCTAATTTTCAAGCTATACCACATAAATACAAACATGATGCTTCAAGTATTCAGGTTGGGATAGGGACTCAGTAAACCTAGAGCTCACGTACGTGCATTTCTTTGGGTTTTGTACATACATGAAAAGCCACTGTCTTCTAATCCCCAAAAGCTCCCTATCTATCGGACTCTCATACTGCCAGAGCACTCAAAATCAGTATACCGCCACAAAGCCTTGACATCAGTTTTAAATGAATTAACACAGTAAAAGCAATAATGGCCCACAGACCACCAAGAGCCCACAGATTACAGCTTGAGAACTACTGTCTGAAGTCATCGTATATATAAATAAATGAACTAGGTTCACCTCACATACATTGCACAGTTTTGCCCAAACCACGGCTACAAACTGCTGCTGGGCTAGTAATGCTTATCTGTCTAGCTGGGTTTTTGCCTTTCCCAGCAGTGTTAAATGGCTTCCTTAGCCTACTGAAACTCCAAGGTTATCAACCCAGCTAGGGGGCATTTTCCAGCTGTGAAAGAACTGGACTAGGTTCCTCATGTTGTATCTGTTTGCTGCCTTTTCAGAATAAATGTTTGCTTGCCTTGCACTGGAGATGCACAGGAGCAATGCCATGTCACGTGCAGGACAGCGAAGGGGTAACACCCACCAGTGGCTAGGATGGGGTCTGCTTCCAACCCCGCAGTGGCAGAGTGGCAGTGACCACTCTAGAAGGAGGATGAAAAAGAGAACGCATTGGATCCCACCACGTAGTTAGTGCCCAGCTGTGAAGAGAGATGGATGAAAAGAGTCCTACCCGCCTTTGTGGTTCAGAAAAGCAGTGCTGGGCTGTCCCGGATGCATTTGGGCCACTGGCAGCTCCATCCACCGTCAGCACAGCTTGATCCACTGTTCATGTCCCTACATCGTGGCATAATAAATACAGACACAGCCCTCAAAACCCAGACTAGAGCTGTGGTTACCTCTGAATCATGATGTAGTAGTAGAGCAAAGATAAATCATATAAAAAAGAAACACTTTCTAAATAAAGTATAGTGGATCTGAAGGGGATGCATGTAAAAATTTCTAGAACAAAAGCCTATGTTTCTCTTGCTCTCTCCTAGTGGATTAAGATCTATTTTAAACACGAAAACAGGTATAAAAGGGTCATTGACATGTTTTGTCAGAAGTTTTTGTAAACAGTAACAATAAAATTTAATAAATTATGTATTTTTCTTCCAATCTAGAAGCAATTAGCCAGGGACAGCTCTCCGTAAGTCTATGGACTACACTGACTGCTCACCGGAGCTGTCTGACAACAACAGAAAATTTCTGTTACTCTGGCTAGTTTGTTACAATCCTCCTTTCTGTATCCTTTAGATGAAGACTCTGCAGAAGGATTTCGATCAGCTCCATACGGAATATGAAACACTGCTGGAAATCCACAGAGAGACTGCAGAAGAGCGAGACAACTTCTGCGCTGAACTCCAGCGAGTTCAGCACAACTGCACACCCCGGCCAAACTGGGCAAAGTGTTCAGGTGCCAAATGTATTCAGCAGTGGTTTGCTTAAGGCAGCTCATCTTTAAATGGCTTTAAACTAAAGGGGGGTAGATTCAGACTAGATATAAGGAAGAAATTTTTTATGTTGAGGGTGGTGAAGCACTGGCACAAGTTGCCCAGAGAGGGGGTGGATGCCCCATCCCTGGAAACATTCCAGGTCAGGCTGGACGGGGCTCTGAGCAACCTGATCTAGTTGGAGATGTCCCTGCCCATGGCAAGGGGGTTGGACTGGGTGGCCTTTAGAGGTCCCTTCCAACCCAAACTATTCTGTGATTCTATGAAACACTTTGCTATGGTGCATTTCTTACCTGCAACGCCCCATTTTTCTCCCAGGCTTTTAGGCAGCGGGCTGAGAGAGAGAGGAGCTTGCAGGGTATTCCATTTTGTCTTAGACATCTTAGGAGACAAACTGGATGTCTAAAGATCTGTATCTATCATAATGCTCCTAGTGGGATTCACACAAAATCGGTATGCGTGGGTGCATTCTCCTCTTCTAGCAGCTCAGTGTCTTTTTGCTGTTGCAGAGGTGATTCCTGGTGGAGCTGACCGGTGGGGCTGTCTGGCTGAGGGGAAGACCAGCGATCAGCTAGTGGGTGTGCTTCTGGAAGAAATAGGAACAGGAGCACTAAGAGAGATAAATGTCTTCCCTGGATGGGTATGTGTAAGCTTTCTTCCCTGCTTGTTTCCACAGAGATTAATTGGCAATAAATATCATTAGAAAGGTGGGAGAATTGCTTTCATGGCTGGTGTCTTCAACATTCACCTTCCCGTTAGTGTAACCACTGAAAACTAAAAAACTAGGAAAACTCAGGTGCAATAGAAAAGCTGAAACTGAGTGTGAGCACACTGAAGACACAGCTGAAGTAGCCACACTTTACAACGAATCATCAGACATGCAGGTAGTACTAGTGGGCTGGAGCCCCTTACTAATGCTCCACTACATGGCTGAGACAAATTAACAGCGTCCTGCTGCTGAAAAGCCCTGTCCTTCTCCCCTGTCCCAACCCCCTGGTACTGGCTGCAGCAACAGGGAAGTATCCAGCAGAGCAGTATTTGTTTTTTACCCGTTTAGTTCTCTGCCGATGAGATGAACTCAAAGCACTAGAATGACTAAGAGTAAGAAGCGAAGCAAGACTACATAGCAGGGAATGACTACTTTTCGCGGCATCACGAAGTTAATTCAATTCACACTGTCCCATTGCACTGCACCCCAGCACGTGGGGGAACCAGGAAACGATACAGGGACAAGGAAATGTTACAAGTACAGAGTAGCATTTCTTTGGTCCTTCAACATCTCTTCCTCAGCCTTTCCAGAAGCTTGAACTGTTTGCCCTGCCATTCCTGGAAGGTATTTCCAAGAAAGTTCTTTCCTTTTCTATTTTTGCTGGGCGGAACCTCTCACATTTTGTCCAGCCTGGGAACCTCCAGTCCCATTTTGTCCACCCTGGAGCACTTGAGACACACTGCAGAGGTGCCGACAGATGTGTTTTATGGTACTGGGAATGAGACCTGCACAAATGACTCATTCTGATGGCTTTAGATGCTGAGAACATGGCTTTGGTGCTGCATCACTGCCAGTGAGGCGAACGCCTTACCTATATCTGTGTTTCTTTTCCATTACTTAGGGCAAAGGTGACAAGGTGCCTGTGTACCTGAGGCATGAAGGTGAAGTCAAGAACAAAAAGCTGACTAAGAAGGATGTGGTGAACATCCTAAAGGATGTCTGGAGGGAGAAAATTGCAGTAGAACAGCAGGTTTGTCCCATTTTCCTTCTCCACAAACAGCATTTGCTATGACAGTCAGTCCAGTTTGGGAAGGCAGGGTCTCACCCATGTCCTGCCTAGTGTTTCATCTGAATCGAGCTCCGAAAAACATTGTAAGAACAAACTGCCTCAGCTGGTGCCTGGCAGGGCTCCCCAG
>NW_008823921.1:298231-301630 GCF_000699105.1 Pygoscelis adeliae | reverse complement strand
CCAGGGATCTGACTCATGAATTAGGACAGCGTCGTATGCATAACTGGAGTAGCTCCATCCCAGGCCTAAGAGGCTTCTTCTGCAGCTCCTGCTCCCGGGACAGCCGAGTCCTCGTGAAGCAGCTGATGCCCAGCCACCACTGCAAATTCAGAGGCGTTCAGGAAACCAAAGTCAGCACCGGTTGCTTTGATGTCCAGGGCCGTAAACTGCCGTGGTCCAGCAGCTGTTGCAAGAGCAGCCGAGCTGTCCCTGAAGCTTCCTCCACAAGGCAGGGTGCCCAGGGGAGGAACCACTGCAGCAATCACCCTGAGCTAAATCAGCCGCGCTCGTGAGTCTGAGACCTTAGCTAGGCTGACTGCTGCTATTCTGGGGGTGTGATGGTGCTCTGTAGACCGACACGCCATCGTGACTATGCAGTGTCTGTTCTTAGCTGGTGGAAACCTCAGCAACATCCATACAGCCAAAAGCAAGGCCAGGGTTTTTTGCTGGGTTGATTTTAACCCATGTCAATCCGTTATTAAACTCCGTAGTGTTTGTGCCCATGCGAGAGAGGAACAGGTGGCACTGCAGGAAAAATGAGCAGCAGGGACAAAAAATAACTTACATTGATAAATGAATTAATATAAAAGTGCTTTGGTTTTGTTACACAAAAAACAAAGAGAACAAAGGGACAAGAATTTCCCCTTCTTTGTCCAGGGTGGGTTGGGAGTGACAACTGGAGGCCAAAGGGGTGAGGTGTGTGTTCTCTGCCAAGGCAGACGTTATGGGTTGCCTGTCTGGGGCGATACAAGACTCAAAAGAAAATAAAAGAGGCTGTTTAATTCTTCCCATGTTAGGGACAAGTACGATACCATCTCCCCAGATACTGGAGAAGCCCTCTTACTGTGCCCCAGTCATATGAAAGCAACCTTGAGAGAGGCAGAGCCACTTTACAGATTTCTTCTCTTGAGCTCGAAGCCTAGAAACATCTCCGAGATCGACCCCAAATGGCTTGATGTTTTCTATGGCAGCTGTCTTTTACTTTCAGCTTGGTTTCCTGGGGAAGGAGGGTTGCCGCAATCACTGGCTCTACTTTTCTCCAATAACTGCTTCCATTTCTCAACCCATGAGCCACGCCCAGCTAAATCTGACAGAGGGGTAGCGCCTCACAGGTAGCAAGTTCCTACATATTTCACAAAAATAGGCAGGAGAAGAGAGACTTTATCAGTGGCCTCAGCAACAGAAGAGCTTCATTGTAAACTTACCCACATTTAGAGAACAAACCTGGGAGAAAGATTTTGAAAGATCTAATAACGGGGAAGACTCCAGCCCGCACTAGCACTGTGTTAGCACTGTGTGAGATCCCCAAAAGACAGACATCTGTACGCAAACAGCTAGAATCCAACGGGCAGATTTGATTTAGTTCTGCTGCTTATGGGAGTTACTCACTTGTTATCCGCAGACAGGGGAGCGATCCGGTCTTCCCGAGTTCTTTCTCAGCTACCTCCAGAAGAAGTACGGAGACGCCGCTGCCATGGAATGGTCTTACACCCTCTACGAGAACATGCGACTCTGTCGATCGAACCATGTCCTGAGCTCATTCTATGACATACTCACCGGGAAGGTAGGCAACCCGCAGCCCAATGCCGCACCTCTGCCCAGACATCCCTGGTGTGACAGGCAGCAGGCAAGGGAAGCGTTCCTCTGCAAAGCAGCTTCACCTCCCATTCCTCCTCCCGGGAAGCCGCACCTTCTCATGAGAATGAAAGTAAACACTGACACACACCAGAGAAGGGAATCCTGTCCATGCTAGACACGGCAGGCTCTTACTGCTCCCAACAGAGCTTCTCGAAGACCCCGTTTCTTTCAAACACTTTAATCACATCATATCTGCTCTCTCCGATGAGAGGCTTCTGTTTGCAAGGCTTGCATACAGGCCTCTTTCTCTCAGTAGGTCTTTCCTGAAACAGCTCACGGTCTGCCCCTGTGAAGCGTTTGTGAAGATCAGGACACAATCTCTGACCTGCAGCACCGTGCAGGCCCTGGCAGCCTTGCGCCCCGCTCCCCAGCACCGTGTCAGAGCTGGAAAGCTCTAGCTACACGGCCACATCTTTCCATCTCCTGTAACGCAAAGACATGTAGCCCCCCCCGGGTCCTCTTATACTTGCCCTACTTACGTCTTGCTTGGAAATGGAAAAGTGGCTGGGACCAAGTGCCACCATCTGGGCAGGGAGGCTGCCGCCATGCTGGGGGATCCAGGGTGTGCATCTGCACCTGAGGCTTTAACAGTTTAAGAAAGTTGTTCAACAAGAAGCCACTGTGAGCAGCCACCCTGCGAGCCACTGTGTTGCCTGCTTAATTATTTGTAAATCACTAAAAGCTGCTCAGGTAAAAGTTGCTTTAGAAGCGAGCACAGCCCTTTTGCAGTTTTGCTTCCCTCTTGAAGGTAGTCCAAGGAACAGATGGGGCAGTTACTGACCTGTGAGCCTTCCCTGTTTCACAGGTGGGTGAAGAACAGTACCACGGCCAGAATCAGCTGATTTCCAACCTACAAAAGGAGCTGGCTGCCCGCGACAGCTCAAACAGCGGATCCCTGACCAGCAAGCAGTTCAGGCAAGAGGCCGACCGTCGCCCACCGAGCTCTGCCCACGTCTGGCACACGTCAGATGTTGTGATATGCTGAGTCTGTCTGCTTTGCTTATCTGCCAGCGCAGCCAGGGGAGGAGGTTTTCTCTCTTTTAAATTCCTGTGCGGACAGCTCTAGCAAGTCTGTACTTGTTAACCTCTGCATTAGGTTTAGAATGATGTGAATACTGCAAGTTTTGAGGAGTGCAACTGAAGAGGCCTGAGAGCAGACATGGGGTGCTTCACACGTGCAGTGGGACAGGCTGGCAGCCCCTGCGCCCTGCCACGCTCCCCGAGGGGACACGGGACCCTACGCAGTGCTCCCACGAGCTCCTGTGATAGGTCACAAAGCATTTCTGTGAATTTTGCTACAGGTGCAAGGTTGGTCAATCTTCTCCCAGTTAATCAATCAGCCATGCCTTCATAAGTGAAACTCTAAATACAGCATTTCTTTGGGCCATAGCACAGAAGAGAAGCACCAGCCATTTCCAGCACTTAGCTGGGAACGCGGCTCTGGTACAGACACGCCAGGCAATTGGGTCTGGGCTACCAGCTAACCCATACTCATGGCTGCATTCAGAGTTTCCCACATGGCTTAGCATCCAACGCCCACCTGAGTCCTAAGCTCTGCTGAAAGCTTTGCCCTTGTTCTGGTGTCTGAAGGTGCGCGTGCTTCTTGAAATGTGCTGCCTGTGAAAGCAATGAAGGATGTTGAGATGTTGGAACGTGTCCAGAGAAGGGCAACGAGGCTGGTGAGGGGTCTGGAGAACAAGTCTGATGAGGAGCGGCTGAGGG
>NW_008823921.1:292184-298072 GCF_000699105.1 Pygoscelis adeliae | reverse complement strand
CATGGTGGTGTTGGGTTGACAGTTGGACTCGATGATCTTGGAGGTCTCTTCCTTGTTTTGTTGTTTTATGGTTCTCTGATTCTATGAAATGTGCTGCCTGTGAAAGCAATGAAGTTTTCAAGATCTGGAATAAATGAAGACCGTGGAATACATGCACTCACGGGTAGCCTAAAAAACAGCCAGCCACAGCGGCAGTCGTTAAGTGCTCGTACTGTAACAGCATACAGACTTCTGTCCTTATTGCCTGTCTCCATACAGCGCGGCTGTGAGGGAAGCTTTTCCCCTGAAGAGGAAAGAGTCAATCCAAGAACTAGTGGATGCAAGCAGGTGCAAGCTGGACAGCACTGAAGACCTCATCGACTACATATCCTTATTCAAAGAAGTAAGCTGATGTTACTTAAGTTTTCCTTTTGATTCAGATTAAGCCTAATTTAGGGCTTAAATTAGTTTTACCAGACTAATTAGGTTTATCAGACTAACGAAGTTGCAGTGCCCACCACAAGCTCTAACACCCGAAGGCCATCTGTAGACAACGGCAATGCAAGCTTGTGCCTTTTCTATGATAGTTTTTCTTCCCTATTCTCTCTCTTTAGTTCCACTTTTCATGTGGAAATTCCATTTCTAGGAGGGCTGAGTTATTTTAATACACATTGGGGGGCAGCTCCTATCGAGACTGGAACACATGTTCCGTGTTAACGTACCTGTAATTTCTTTCAGGATGAGGAGGGGAACGCTGAACCTTTCGTTGCAAAGCTCAGGACCCAGTATGTGAGGGAGAAGCAGGAGTACCTGAGACAGCTGAAGAACAAGCTGGGAGATTTAATGTAAGTATGGAGGGAAGGGGCTGACGGGGAGAGCAGATCAGGGCAGCACGTGTAGAGGGAACCCCCCTGTGGACACAGGAGTTCGTGGCCAGCGCAGGGCCCTCTGCACTATCAGAGGGCCCCAGCTGTGAATATTCCAGTAGATAACCAACACCTGGCTGAGTCCTGCTCTGCAAAACACTGCACAGTGTCAGTTCCTGACCCAAAGGACTTGGATATGGCAGGCAGCGAGTAGAGAAGATTGGTTGTACCAATAATCCCCTTCAGTACTTGAAGTCTCATATCCCACCACTCCTCAGCTCCCCAAAACCAGCAGTAAAATCCTCAGAGGCTGGTTCTGAGGAGTGGGAAGAGTGAACAGGACTGACAACTGCGGATTTAAAGAAATAATTCCCCCTCAAAACAAGATAAACGAGAGGCAGTTACTGCATAGGAAAAAAGTCTGGTGCCAGGCCCCGAGCACTGAGGAGAACACTGAAGATGGGTAAGTACTGACCAACGCGGGCACTGAATTAGCAAGGGAAAATGTAGTTCTGTAACAAAGGATATCACAGTGCACAACAGAGTGAGTTTAAGGTCTTCCCAGGTTATCACAAGTCTAACATTTCCTAACTTCTGTTCAGTTTGAAATTTAGTACTTAGCAGACTTTACTACATGCGTATTTAAAAAACAAAGGGTAGTAGAGGCAGAGATAACAATATCAAATTCTCTGCTCTGCAATTCAAGCAGCATGGATTCTCACTGTGGCACAAAACATAAAAATTCCTTTCACATACCACAGCATAGCAGTGACTGAGTTGTTTTTGAACAGAGAGGTGAACGCAGATGATCTGAAGACTGCCTTCTGCACGATCGATCCTGATATTGATGATCAGACACTAGATACCTACATTGGTCTGGCTTATCAGGTCCAAAGAGAACAGCCAGACCAAGAAGCTGTCCCTGTGGAAACTGTACTTGAGAGACTGCTCGCCGGAGAGGTGAGGCGAGTAGGGCCCTCACCCAGGGAGGGAAGCACGGCAGGCTTCGAAGGAGAGTAAGGAAACTTCCGATATTAAGAATAAATGGACTGTTTGATCTCCAGGTTTGGATACTAAGCTGAGAGTCAGAATTACTGCACTAAATACTTCTTCCCATGCATACAGAGATACACCTAGTAACTAACAGTAGAGAGGATAGGCTAGCTTGAACTATCAGAAGCACTTTCAGCTTGAGCAGCAAAGCACTCCAGTACAACTTTGCAGCCTATCCAGAGCCATTTCAGCTCAGCGAGACTTGCAGCGGGAGGTTGCCGGATCCCCAAACAGAGGCTTCACACCCCCACGGCACCGGGGCACCGCAGGGTGCTGGGCTCTCTACCTGGTGACAAAACAACTACGCTCCAACAGTCATTACTTGAACCTGAGAAGCCACCATCAAACTCCAGGCTGCAACGTGGCTGCTTTAGCCCTTGGGCCTTACGGTTCCTTGGCTCAAAGAGGGAGGGTTTCAAAGATACGTTTGCAAAATAAGGTGCCATCAGCCCAGTCAGGGTGCAAGTGAGAGGTGAATTCAGCCCACGCCAGGTTTGCTATCATGTCCGTCCCCAAGGAGACTTTTATCTCGGTGTAGCTGCTGTTGCCCAGTATGAAGTCACTTTGAAAGAAATTCAAGGGCTGCCCCACGCGTAGGTTTAACCAAACTCTGAGCTGGAAGAGCAAACCAAGCACAGAAACACCAAAATCTGTCCCTTGCTTCAAGGAGGACACCACATGCGTTCTGGTTACGGCCTTTCCAACCACTGGCATCAGTTAATCTTTCCTATCCATTAGTGTCCCCTCTGTCCAGCACACAGCCCTCGCCAGGGAGGGGACTAAGGGTTCGTGAAACAAGAACCCCGTAGGAAACAGCTCTGCTATGGTTATGCCTAAATTGCTTCTCGGAGCGACCCCGAGAAGCAAAACCTGTTCTTTTTCTCATAGCATAGTTTGAAAAGTAGAAAGAGGAAAGCTGAAATCAGAAGATGCCTTCCTAACAAAGGAAAGCGTCTTGCAAAGACCGATTGCATTTGGAAAGGCATCACAGCCTGCGTGACAGAGTAAATACCCCCCAGAGGTACGAGGCCCCTGGGGCTTCTGCCTTGAATGCTGAATTTGGTGCTGAGCACCTTCAGCACAAATTGCAAAATACCAGGAAAGGAACGATAAAAGGATTGAAAGGGAGATGCGTCGTCTAGCTAGAAACCAAACGTCCTAACTGCGGGTATCCCGAGGGGTATTCTGAGAGGAGGAGTTGTAACATGGCAAAATTCTCTGTATCTAAAAAGAACAGGGAACTTAAATACAGAGCAAGTCTCTGGTAGATGAACATCGGATTTGCAAAGCTTTTCAAGAAAGCCCCTAACGGGGAGCATGGGGCTACGGAGAGCGGGAGTCCCTCGTTTTGCTTCACCCTGAGGACTTTGGATTCCAGAAAGTTAACTGCTGTTTACGGTGGCAGGTACCTCTTTCTTTTCCCCTTCCAGTTACCTCGTTAGGACTTGAGCAATGTGTCCCTAAAAATCTTGAATTTAGTTAACCCTGACTTTACTGCAACTAGACGCTGAAGACATCTCAACACAAGAGAAAGGACCAGATGGGTCTGGTTCTCGACGGTTCCCACCCGTCGAAGCCCCATCGTCTCCTGCCTCCAGCTGGAAGCCGTTCAGGTGAGGAACCCGGCAGCTGAGGAAGCTGGTTGCAGATGCGTCCCCCAGCAGCACGGCTGCGCGAGGAGGCAACACGACGGAAGGAAAGGGGAACCAGCAGCTTCTTCCTGGGCGGTTCTCTCCGTTCTCTCCTTCGGAAAAGAGGGTTCTCGGGGTGCTTCTGTGTTGGAAGAACACAGAAGCTTTCTCTGTGTTGCCACACAGAGAAAAGAAGTTGGAAACTTCATTACTACTTCAGATCAAAATGTTCCAACTCTGGCACGCAAAGCCTTGAGGACGCACTCAGAAAGTCCCATAATGGCAGAAAAGGTATTTTAAAATGTACAAGTTTTGCAATGTGTTTGTTCAAAGAACAAAGCTGTTTCCTTTTGAATATTGCAAAAAATCCCCTTTGTTGTATTAATGGAATTACTTTTAAAAAAAAAATACTCGAAAAATGACTGACCTTTGCCTTGGCATTGCCTGCCAAAGAGATTTTAACTATATTGGTCATCATTTCCTTTCGCGTTGTGCAAAACCTGCTAAACTTGCGAGCGTTGCTGCCAGGAGCTGGGTTGGATTTCCAGGAGTCCGTACGAACTGCGCCATTTGGCTGCAGTTTTGGGAAACCACACTGCGCCCAACAGCTTAATCCGGAGACAAAGATCCACGCTTGCAGCGGGGTTTAGGACAGGCTTAGGATGGGGAGTAACAACCAGAGGGTGGCAGGTATCCTGTGTGACCGGCTGCACCGGCGCAATCGGAGCCTGCGCGGACGGTCCCGCCCCGGGGGCCTCCGAAGAGCCCACACGGAGATGGTTTGCGCCGAGCTTGGACTTACCCCGACTGGACGAGCTGACCACGCTCAGCCCCGCCCTGTCCCGTTTGAGACCGCAAAGCAGCAGCCTTGAGCCATCCCTTCTTCACAGACATCTGGAAATTAATCAATCAATTTAAAGACTCAAATCTAAGTCAAATTAATCAATTTAAAGGCTCAAGGTTTTCAAGTTCAAGACAGAGACGCTAAGAATTAGGGGGGAAAAAATAAAATCTGTCCATTTTTCTCAGAAATCAAATAAGCACCGTGTCTTACCTCGGGAATTACAGACTAGCTAAATAAAAGGAAACCACACTGGTGTGTCAGACTGACTCACTGGAAAGACACTGAAGAAAAACATGCAAGAGGTGGTTTGATATCCATACCCATCCCTCCGAAACTGGTGTGGGTGACAGGCAGCATTCTTTCCCAGCTTGTGAATTGTTTTACAAAGTCACCGGTCCTTTGCACCCGAGATCCTCTGCTGTGGCTGACCTCATTCCTGGCGTGGTTTGGGTTCACTGTGAGCAGTGAAATCGTACACACGAGGTTTGCTTTAATTATCTCCCTACTTGAGGAAGACAAGGGAGCGCAGGGCGGCCCAGCTCCTCTGTGCAGCAACCGCCTGTATGAAACCGCAGGTGGAAAGCTCAGTGGCACCGTGGCTCACACCGGGAGTGGAGCAGCAGAAAGCACACGCGTGTGCCCAAGACGCAGAGGATTTATTTGCACTTGTGACTTACAGAGTCGCTGCTTGGATCTCGCAGCTTTAGATCACGGTCCACGCCAGCACACAACGCTACCGTGACCCACGAGCCGTCTGACCTCTGCAGAGCAAGCCGCAGCTCACGGAGCCGGACCCTGCTTCACAGAGCAGCTTCTGGCACTGCCTGCCTCCTCGGTGACACTGCCAGGCGGGAGCGGTGACTTTCCAGATATATTTCTGTATGTGGACAGTCAGAGGACAGCACCAGGGCTGGCAGCGCGGCCTTCAGCTGTGTGGTTACACCATCTGCAAGGGGGTGGTTTGACCATAGCTGGCTGCCGGTCACCCACCCAGCTGCTCTCTCGCTCCCCCTCCTCAACAGGACAGGGGAGGAAGGAAGATTAAAAAAAGCTCACGGGTCAAGATACAGTGAGAGATTGCTCACCAGTTACTAGCACGGTCAAAACAGACTTGACTTGGGGAAGACTAATTTATTGCCAATTAAAAATAGATTAGGACAGTGAGAAACAAAGACAGAACTAAAAGGACCTTCTCCCCACCCCTCCTCCTTCCCAGGCCTCTCTCCTCCCCGCCAAGCAGCGCATGGAGAAAGGGGGGGTTCAGCCAATCCGTAACACTTTGTCTCTGCTGCTCCTTCCTCACGTTCTTCCCCTGCTCCGGCGTGGGGTCCCTCCCGTGGGACACAGCCCTTCAGGAACTGCTCCAGCGGGGGGCCCCCACCGGTCCCTGCCAGCAAACCTGCTCCTGCGTGGGCTCCTCTCCACGGGCTGCAGCTTCCTGCGGGGCATGTCCACGCTGTGGCATGGGGGCCTCCCAAGGGCCCACCGGAAGTCAGAAATAAAGGGGGGATATCT
>NW_008823921.1:281836-291966 GCF_000699105.1 Pygoscelis adeliae | reverse complement strand
GTTTTTCTCCCGACTCCTCCCTCCCACAGCTGCTGCGCGTTTTTCCCCTTTCTTAAATACATTATCAGAGGCACCACCAGTGTCACTGACGGGCTCAGCTTTGGCCAGCGGCGGGTCCATTTTGGAGCTGGCTCTGACACGGGGGCAGGCCTGGGTTCCTGCTGCACCCCCCCCCCACTACCAAAACCTTCCCACGTAAACCAAACACACGCAATTAACTCCATCCGAATCAATCTCTCTCAGTCCTTCATCTACCATGTGTGCACCAGAAAGTTTCATCTCTCAAATGGTCTCAAATTATTGCTTACTAATTTCTCATGAGATATATACGTGAAGTAAATACAAGGCATATTTTCCCATTTCAACCGACATCAGTAAACGGCTGTGGTCACAGACGGATTATGACCCGCTCCTGACA
Source organism: Pygoscelis adeliae (assembly GCF_000699105.1). Taxonomy (NCBI): domain Eukaryota; kingdom Metazoa; phylum Chordata; class Aves; order Sphenisciformes; family Spheniscidae; genus Pygoscelis; species Pygoscelis adeliae. Next base: position 291,548 of record NW_008823921.1, on the reverse strand, counting down.
CAGCAGACTAGGCTTGCAAAAGGGGACAAGACTCCAAGTTTGAAAGCCCCCGCTCTAGAAAAATACACAGCTGTAACAAGGATCTGCTGCTTTCCATAAGGCAGTCTGTAACTTTTCTCCTTTGAGCAAACAACTAGTTAGCGTGAGGAGCATCACCACGGCTAAATGTCTATTAGGAACATGTTGAACAACGCAGCGCAGTAGCCTTTCGGCTCACTGGAATAAGCAGCATTTGTATCACGCAGAATACATTCAGTATTTTATTTATCGGAGCTGTACAAGTATTCAAAGGTAACAAAAAATTCAGGATAGTCAAATGACTTGTAATAATAGGCGGTGAGATCCAGCAGGCTGGCGTGATAGCCACAGCACAGCCCGCATCAGCGCAAGAGAACGTCGACCATTTACTGCCCCGCTGGTTACCGGTGGGAAACCGTCACGCGGAGCAGTTACGCAGAGCAACCTACAGCCAGCCCCTGCCAGCAGGCCGCCTTCCCACCCGCAGGAGCACGTTCATTTGCAGGGGATCACTTTATTTCCACTCACAGCAACCGGAATCAGGAGCTTCCTGTACTCCAGAGGGAGGTAACGCTCTATCAGCACGTGCAGCGGCATCTTGTCTGTCACCAGCCCTTGCCTTCGTTCAGAAAGAGGAGAGCAGAGAGGAAACAGAGAATTGTTAGCGAGAAGCGTTTCCGCTCAAAGTCAGAGGAAAGTTTTTAAAGTTTGCAGTGACATTTCTGCATTTAATAGCTGAAACGCTGCGGCCGCTCGTGATAGAAAAGCTATAGACTTCTATTTGCAGGCAACTTTCTCAGGTGATGCGCCAGGTCGTGGGTACGGTGCAGGCACCAGGCTTGCCTACACCCGACAGCGGACCAAGGGGGGTCCTGCAGACCAGCTTCCCGCAGAGGCAGGCGTTTATCACAGCGAGAGTCAGCTTACTGACCTTTACCGAAGCGTAAGCTCATTGCTTTTTAAATTCACAATCCACCTGCCATGGGATAAATTTTACCATTTAAAGACATGCACAGAACGATGTCACAGAAGCAAATAGCTCATTACCCAGCAGATTTTTTTTTTTTTTACATGCACAATTCAGAGGTTGTCGGCATTTTTCAACCGCGTAGGCCATGTAGTTTTCTAGTACACCATTTAGCTGATCGGCCTGAAAAAAACCAGCATCTCCTAGTCTCGCAGAAAGAACAAAAAGCAGCTTTTATTCATGCTTTCCTCGTGGAAGGAACAGAAATGCTGTTCCTGTTCACGAACCAGCAACAATTCCTGATCCCTTTATGAGGCAGTAGAAAGGCATGAAGACGTTTAGAAAAAGGTAAAATAACAAGCGTACAGAATCCTCAAACCTGGCCAACTAAACCACTGCACCTCTCGGCCTGTTCAGACTAATTTCAGCACACACCTCTCAGGGGACAATGACAATCTCCAGACCAGGACAGCAACAGATCATTCTTTTTAAGCACCAGCTCCACCTGCACAGGCCTACGCGAAGGCAACGCCTTTGATCAGATGTGCCTGCAAAATCCCTCAAGATGACTTTAGCATCACATCTGAAACCCTTCCAGTGGAGACGAGGAATAACAGCTTGGAATAATGACTTCAAATGAGGAGTGATGAATTTGTTTCAGGCCCCGCAGAGTTTTACAGAGGGCTCCCAAGCCAAGAACAAATCCCTTGTGGTTTGGTCACAGGACCAAGTTCAGTCGAGATGGGGGAGCTGAGGGAGTCCAGAGGGCAGAGCAGCAGCGGAGGGGCTCTGAGAACAGTTCATCCAGGCTGCCGGCCAGCCTGCCCCTCTGCGGGGTCTCAAAGGGGCAGGACGAAGGGGAACACCGCTGTTAGGAGAGGCCAGCCCTGGCCGGCCGGGCTGGAGGCTCCTTTTCCCGCTCTGGAGAGGAACTGTCAGTTTGAGCCCTTAGTATCAGCTTTTGCAGAAGCAGGACGAGTGGGATTTTGTTTGGAAGAGTAAGTCACCAAAACACATAGCAGGGCATGTGAAAACGCTCACGCTGTTTCAGCTGCAAGCACTTTTAGCAGAGAGATCACTCAGGGATGCAAACGGCGCAGCCCAGCCTCGCACTTACTGTTACTCTGCTTTTTCTACTGACACCACTCATTTCCCAGCCATAACTGCTTCACCCTGGCACACATCCCCCTCCTCTTGCTACCTGTTCCTCAGACTCCTCCTGCGCTCCCAACCCCTCACGACTTCCTCTCGCCCCTCCACCACCTTCATCGTGGAGTATAAAAACCCAAGTCCACGAATGCCCTCCTGGGACAGAAGGCCAAGCGGCATCGCGCAGATTACATCACAAGATACCACACTGACTGTGGAAATACTTACTGCTACTGCACGCCCTGGCAAGGGCAGTCCTACCGGGCTATCAAAGCACCACCGAACACTACAGGTTAACAATAACCCTGCCTTTACCTTCTCATGAGGACTTCCAGGTCAGCCATCTCCACCGTCTTCCTCCCTGCGTGGTTGCTGTAAGCTTCCAGATCGCTGCTGAGCTGCTTGAAGTATCTCTCTGAGCTGAAGGAGGATTGAGGAGGGAAATAAATCGGGCTGTGGAGTGTCCGAACTTCTACAGGGCAAGACGCGCTACAGCTGCTCGCCGTGCAGGTCACAGCCTGCCAGGGAAAACCGCGGGAGGAGAAACTCTCCAGCCCACAGAACGAAGTATGGCTTCTCAGCCTGGGCTCCCTGGAACCTCACAGCCAAGACAGCTGTGAAACAGCTGCACGTTCGACAACCAGAACCGTTCCCAAAATTCCCACGCATGCAAGAACAGGGGTTAACACAAGTGAAAAACCAGCACTGAGGACTGGTTAGGCTGTTAGCTCTTACGGTGACACTGTTCAAACAATCTGCAGGTTTTACTCCTGAAGGTAACGTGGTCTTATGGATTCAAAAAGCTGCGGAACCTGGATTCAGACCTACCGCCGCACAGCTGGAACAGCTTCACCTCGCCCGGCACGCTGGCCGTTCTCCGGAGCCATCCCGCTCACGGAGAGCGCTAATGGTATCAGTGCGCCGTTAGCCAGAGCGGATTGTGAACGGTGCAATTCGTACTGGCTGGGACAAAACCCAGAAGCTCCTGCAAGGTTGCGTTGGTCACAGATACTCCCACAGCGGCCAAAAGCACCTAGCACGCCTCTGTCCTCATTTTCCTCAGACCTCCCATGACTCTCCCAGCTGAACAGGGAGGGCTGTCAGCTTGTCAGCAGCACTCCTGACAGCTTTGTTATTTCAGGAGAGAAAAGAGTGAAAAAAAGACTAGTAAGAGCGGGAAGGGGAGCAGTTTGTTGCCGCTTACCATTTTTCAACGATTTTGAATGCATCTCTGGACACTGGCATTTTCACATAATGGCTGAATATCTTCTTTATCAAACTACTGGCTACTTCAGGCTCACACGTTTTCCTCCGTGATGCTCCCGAGCTCTTTGGAACTGGCTTAGCCCGCAGCGGCTGCAGGGGAGACCTTTGAGGGGAATTGAAAATTCACGCGTCAGATGAACAAACACGGGGGAGAGGCAGAGAGCAGCAGGCTGAGTTTGGGCAAGCCTTACGCTGAATTGGAAGGGTTAAGAACCACCTCGAGCTCTCAAGTCTTTCTCCCTCCCAATTCTTCAAAACCCTCAGGCCCACGAAGTACAGTCTGCAAACAATTCACATGGCATTACGACCCTGGGAGAAGCAATCCGGGCTCAAGTCTTCCGAGACAAGCATGCTAGCATAACAATTCATCAGCAAACTATAGTTCTCTCCAATACATAAATGCAGTTTTCACTCTCCGGGAACGCAGAGTTTGATGCATCCACAGGCCACCGCTGTACCTGCAGACAGGAGAGTCTCGTCTGCAGGGTACACTCAACAATTTTTGTCCGTGGACAAGACTCACCAGACGCTCCCCTTTTGATCCAATCTCCTTCCACAGAGCAGACGTCCACAACCGCTTCTACGCTACTATGAACACTTTGTTCAGTGGGGTTTTTTGGGGGGTTGGTTTGTTTGGGGTTTTTTTTTCCTTAAGACTGTAAGTCCCAAAGGAAACTACTACTATTTTCCATTCTAAAGAGGACAAAACCGTAACACGAAAAGGGGAAATGGAATCCCCGGAGTCACTCAGCAGACAAGTGGAAAACAACAGAAAAGGCCTGGAATCACAGGCTAACGCATGCAAAACCCACAGACGGAGCGCAGGCATCGTCTGATTCTCCCTCCGACCCACCTGCGTGTTTCTCTGTCAGAACCTCGGGGGCAGCTGGAAGAGATCAGCCCCGGAGGTGAAGTACGCGTAGTAGTGAGGGAAAAAACCAGTCATTATTTATGTCATCTTGGTTACTGTTTCTGTGCCTCAGTTTCCCGGTTTGTGAATGATTACATACGAACGGTTGGTTCACAGGATCAGGGCGAAATTGAAGTTTAGTGACTGTATGAGACCTTGGTGTTTCTAAATGAAAAGTTCTGTGGCCCTAATCTGGTGCAGTTGATCACAGTAGAACTGTACCAGTATAAAGAGATTATTTTATAGCAGAATGCCTCAACCATGGCTCTCACAGGGTTATTGCTCCACTACATAACCTAGAGTATTCTTCAGGCTTTTAACCTGAGCATCGCTATCTCAGGAAGCAAGCAGGCCAACTCGGGGTCAGACTGCATTACCTGAAGTGCAAACAAACCGGGCATTTTTTGTGCAACAGCTTCCTCTAGTCCCGGCTCTGAGCCTGTCATCATGATCCTCTGTTATCCCAGCACAGCTTGAAAGCCTGAAAATCTGTCAGTCTATCAACGTCCAGAAATTCCTACAAAGAATGTGCATCCAAATACATGGACTTCTTTTGCCAAGGAGGAGTAGCTCTCTACAGAATTAGTATGCGGACATTCCCTATATATATGTGTGTGCATGTGTGTGTGTGTATACACACACAAAGAGCACGTCCCAGTGCAAAATCCCAAAGCAAATCTGCATTCATTCAGCTCCCCTTCAGCAGAGTATCAAAGCCTCCTTCTTCCATTTTAGAAATGTTTTACTATTCGCGATTGGAGCAGTCATCCGGCACCTCCGTAAGCATCGTTCATCTCTGTTCACAGCAGTAAAGGGCACAAGAATTTGGTTTTATTGTTTATTGCTTCAATAAACAAAAATCTAGAGCCACGGGTTAGAAAATTCCTCCTGTTCCCTGGGACCCACTGTTAGTGGTTCTGATGAAGCACACGGCTTCACCAAATTTCTAGTTAAGAGGGTGACAAATGTTAATTAATTTGGAATAATGCAGAGGACAGGTTCACTTTCTGCCTCTAGGTGAGCTTCGTTTTATACTCAGCACATGGCAACCGCATACAGCTTTAGGCTTCTAAAGTCAACACAAATATGTCATTTCATGTGATCAATGTAACATCACCTGTAATTCCCCCTCTTCTGCAAGGGCCTCGGCATCCCATACTGGAGGCTATGGCTCCAGGGTAGCTTACCAGTTGAAAAACTCCTAGGAAAAGGTTTTGGCCTTCAGCACAAGAAAATATTACAAGAACGTTCATTGGAAAGGCTTGAGGCAGATCTCTCTGGGACAGTACCGACATTCACGCGACAGAACTCTTTATTCAACTGCTAAAGCAGCGAATGAACCGAAGACTTCAGGACTGCTTACTCCCTGCTACAGCTGACAAAGCACAAACAACTGACGAAGCTGGGCTCGGCTCTCTGCCCCTGGTACTTACGGCCCCCAGACATGCTTCCACCAGGCCGCTGCTGAAGGTGGCTTACACTTACTTGGGAGCTGCAGATTTTGCAGGACGTGGAGTTGACAACTTGGGAGCAGCGGGTTTTGCAGGACGTGGAGTTGACAGCAGCGGCTTGTAGGCTGCAGCACGGACAAACGTGGGTGTCTTCATGGAAACCTCTAGAGAAAACAAGTACTTGAGGAACTGAACTCCATTTTCAAGAGTTCCTGCAGCAAGCAGCGCTGTAGCAGCAGACAGAAGCCTCGCCAGCTTTCCACACATCTGGTCGGGTGCCGCGCTGCCCGCGCTCAGACCGCGGCTCCACGGCACCCCGAACCAGCGCGACTGCTGGCTGCGGCAATTCCCCCCACCCCACCTCCTGCCACGCACGCTGGTGGCTTCCCTCAGGCCAGGTCCAGCCCATCAGCCTCCACGCCAGACCAGCAGGCTGGGCAGGGTGTAGGAACGCACGCTCGGGGCCAGGCCGCGGGGGCTGATGGCGGAGCCGCCTTAGGCTGCCAAGAAGCTGCAGCCTCTTTTCCCAGAAAGAACTTCAAAGCCTGCAAGCCACCTCATTGCCATCCCGCTAAATCAGTGGCAAATTCTCCTGAACACAGGGACGAGCAGACCAACGAAATCACATTACAAGGGTCGGTCTATGAGCATCTCCCATATTCGGAGATTTTCATAAATTCTCTCCAGCTAAGGCTCAGGTTACAGTCAGTACCTCACCTCTCCTTTGCTGTGAACTACCCATAGCAGTTTCCTCCGAGTCTAACCTGCGTCCTCTAACTTCACTCTTGAACTTCTTCACTTCTTAACAAGCAAGAGCGGGAAAGAAAACAACGTTAACAGAACTGAAGTACCGAACAGCTTCCTCTCCAGAAGAGGAGTGGTCATGGAGGGCTTCTTGCCTGCCAGTCTCCCCTGCAAGCTGAGTGCAGCCCAAGAATCCAGCATATCTGGTAACGGTGCCAACTTCGCAACCCTCCCTAAGGGCTAGGACACCTGCCCCGTTACAGAAGACAAGCCCAAGTACTAGAGACCTCAAGTACTACCGAGGGTTAAACTCGACAACTCAAAGGGTCAGGAGTCTCTCAGAGAAAGCAGGGCTGGGTGAACTACCGTGGTTCCTTGCATTAGCTTCTTCTGAAGAAATATTTCCACGTGCTGGAGGGACAAGGGAGCAGGATGCAGGGGAAGAGACTAGTTATGCTGAGGTTTCCGAGGTAAGTTTTATGACAAGAGTGCATAATTTTTCATCTTTTCTTCCTGGCCTTGTCCAATGAGACCTGTAAGATGCTACTCTTACTGTTCCACCCTATCAGCAGAGACCTCTTCATCAAGATCTTCCCATCTCTTCCGACAGCTGTGTTAAAGATAAGCATATTGACACACTATTGTAGACACCCTAAGAACACCTACAGCTTTCCTCGTGGCAAAAGCATACCAGTTCAACTGTCGTCTTTGTGCCTTCCACGCTGCACAAATACATCCAGGCGTTGATATTCTCATTACAGCTGTATTTCCCCACAATGCCTCAAATCCTGGCAACTGGATTATTTTAGGATGTCCTTAGTTCAGTTTTTTATTGCGGGGTGTATTGTACTTCGAAAGACTTTTAAGACCAGCCCCAAAAGACTCCACTAAAACACACCCTGGGCATTCTCAAACGCGGCCTTGATTGAAGAGAACTCAATCCGATGTGCATGTTCTTCCAAAAGGCATAAGCACCCTTGGGGCAATAGAGCAGACCGATGCAGTGTCTGAAGAACTGTTTAGAAACAGACACTTCCTCTCAGCCTTCTGGAAAGCCAGCCTGCTCTTTTGGTTAACTGGAAAGGGAATCTGTAACTACACATACAAAATGTGGGGTTCTAATGTAGGTTTCAAGTCTGGAGTCACGTAAACGGCTGTGGAACCAGCAGTTCAATGCTAAGACATTAAAAAGTCAGCACGAAGTTAGGAGTCAGGAAGGAAGGAAGAATGAAATGGAGGATATCCCTGTGTCACTGTATAAAACCACTTTGCACTCAGTTTTGTCTATTTGTGCGCTTCCATTACCGTCACCTCAAAACGTACAAGACGATGGCGGTCCCTGAAGCACCTGATGAGCCAGTAACAAGCTGGCCCTAGGAATAGCAGCCAACAGCTTCCCCTGGACTATCTGATGGACTAAACAGTTAGTAACCGCATTAACCGATGTTGTTCCTCAATCTATCGAGAGGCAACAGGGAAAAATTTCTCCAACTGCCTTCTGCTACCGCGGCAATAGTTCTCTTACCTTCGCTCTCAGGGTCTTCAGCTTCATCCTCAGCAGTCTCTTCTTCCGGACCATCCAATTCTACCATGATAGCCTGGTCCTCTAGTTCATCTGCTTGTTCAACAGCTTCCTTTAATGGCTTCATCCCAGATTTTTCAGAGGAGAAAGCATGAGAATCCCTGCCCAGACTTCCAGCTCCAACACCTTTGGCAATCTCACGTTCTAGATTTCCAAAACAGGAAAAATACATCACTGAAGCAAGTATCATAGCCAAAATTTCAGAGCACTCATAAGAATGAAACCCAACTTCCCATCCCTGACAACGGTGCCACCTATTATATTCCTATCTTCAAGGATTAGGGTGGCAATACACTAAGCTAGATAAGCTAAAGCGCTGATGAATCCTCAACTTTTCCCTCTGCTCCATCTAGGTGTGCAGAGGTACGAAAAAAATAGCACTTGGTAACGTAGAGAAGCCCATGAGATTTGAGTGAAATTTTTATCTGAGCTCCTTTTAAATGAACTTCCTTTAATAAGAACTTTCATCTCAAAAGAAGTCTTACCAAAGCCTTAGTGCAGCACGTTGAACACAAAAGACCCTGCAATTCAGGGAAAGTAACTTGGGAGACCCTGATTTGCCAACACACTCAGAAGGTCTCCAAATCTTATCAATCTTTGCCTGATTCTGGAACTTCCACTAGTAAACTTTAATTAAAGATGCCTTCTGCAATTATATATTTCTAAACACTACTGCAGTGTAATTTTGGGTTCCATTTAAGCAGAATGCAGTCTTTCAGCTTAAAATGCCAAAATTAGTTTGCTATTTTCCCAGTATTTAGCCCAGATTCCAGAACGCAAAGAGAGTTAACAAGTGCCTCTCCCGGGACCGATGCCAAAAACGCAGCTTGAGAGGTCTCTGGCATTAGAGATAGTCTTCAGTGTTAGAGGTTGTCCTCACCAGCTTCGGGAGAGCCTTGGTGTTCAACGCTGACGCCTGCCATTCCCTCCTCTTCTGAAGGGGCCACTTCTGTTTCGACTCCGGCATCCTGTGCCGCAGTTATCTGTGATTCTGCTTCTTTGGTCGGCTGCTTCTCCAAATGTTCAGAATATCCAGCATTTGCACGATGCTCTGCAGCTAAAACAGGAAATCCTATCATCAGTCTTCCCTACAAAAAAAGCCCCAATCAACCACCAGCACGCAGTTTAACAACCGCTAAAATTTACCCATGATAAGTAAACTCAGCCGTAGCCATAAGCTATAAATAAGGGAAGCAGGTGCAGTTCCCTTCCAAAAGTTTACAGCTGGGAAATGCACTTTGCCTGTGTTTGCTCTACAGCCACCTAATTAGGGCGCACGTCAGATCCCAGTGAAGGAATTTTACTTATCAGTAAGCAGAGCTCTTCCAGATCTGCCATCTCTACGTCTATTCTCACTTCTGGCGACTGCGTGAGACCAATTTCTTTGCCTTTAAGTCTACCAATACACAGGGTTTGTGCTCAGGTTCTCCTGCCCGCTTCCTCAGTTTTTCTGAATAAACAATTCTGTAAGAGATACATTGCATTATAAAGAGGAGAGCGCCTAGCAGTGCTTTTAACCGCCTAACAAGCCTCTAGCAGGCAGGATGAGGAGAAATAAATGGACACATGATTTGCATGTCTTTAAAAACTTCAGCTACTGAAGTACTGAAGAGTACTTAAGTACT
>NW_008823921.1:270539-281824 GCF_000699105.1 Pygoscelis adeliae | reverse complement strand
AATCTATAGTCCACATGTCTGTTACCACGGAGGTCAGAAACCCACAGAGGTAATTATTTGGAGAAATCTTACTGGGAACTCTCATAGTACTGTCACTCGCTGAAGGGTTTGGAAACCGTGGCTGAGCTCAGAACCAGAAGCTGTGAAAGTGGGTTTTCACCCTCCTCTCTAGTGACTGGGAGTTCACACGCTCAAAAGTCCAGGTGCCGAGGTCTCGGGAGCCCCGAGCCCCAGTGAAGGGGACGGGGAAATTTGGCCAAAGGTGGTGCAAAAAAAAGGGGTAATACCAGTCTCACTAACCAGAACGTTTGGCTCCCTACACCAACGCAGGGCAAAATCTTGCCTGAAGTGAAGTGAAATATTAACTAGCTTCGTGGGGAGAAGACAAAAGCTCAACCCTCCATTAAGCCTGCCTGAGGCAGACGGGCACCAGCGAGTCTCCCACGCTAGTGGATCCCTGCTGGGATACAGGACTTCAGCAGCGGAGTACCAGATGCTGTTGACACATTCAAGTCTCTATTTTTACTGCTTTCTTTGCCTGTTGCTAGTAGCGATACCTCCTGCAGTTCGGTGTAACCTGCCAGCTGCTCGCGCCAGTTGCTCCTCTCTAGTTTCTGCACTGACAGATCAGGGAGCTGTTTGTTTCAATTTGTTTGCTGAATCATCTCCTCCATGCTGCTCAAGGCTTTTCTTTTTAAACTTCTTGTATTTCACCCCCGTTGTCTTTTTTCCAGGCTGAGCAGCCCTTATCTTTAGTCACTCAACGTACAGAAACCGCTCCATACATTTGATTATCGTAAATGGCAAAACTGGTTTTCTCTGCACCTTCTCTAGTTCTGTTAAATCTATTTCGAGATGGAGAGGTTAGAACTGCACGCAGTATTCAGAAGGCAAGCACGACAATCATTTCTGTAGTGGCACAGTGACATTCTGTCATCTCCTTCCTCTCATAATAGTTTTTAAGCGTTATCTGCTTTTCTGACCGGCCCCCCAGCTTTGAGCTGGTGTTCACAGAACTGTAACAATTCTGAGGTGACTTTCATCAGTCTCAAGAGTCACATCCCGTTTAAACTTCACACTCCACAGGCGCACCCAAGTAAAAATATAACAGGACAAAAGAATCAGGAACGATTACAGGACGCCAACGTTATGCAACTGTAAATTTAGAGGTGCAGAATATCTGCTACCTTAATGAACTACTCTAAAAGAGCTGTTTAAAACAAAAAGCTGTATTATCATGGTAACAAGTTAATGTAACTAATTTTGCTGATACACCTGGTATGTGCAAGCGATTATTTATGGGCACTGCAAGGATTCAGTTTAAAATTCTAATAACAAAACTGTTGGTGCTACAGACTGTTGAGTTTCCACACTGCCATAGGGCAACTCGTATGAAGCTTCAGACCTGTATAGTTAAGCCTAGGGAACGCTAAACCTGCACGGCCACGGTCTTCTCTCATTTCCAGACGCTGTCGAAGGAACAATGGGAAAGACTTAGAACAGCACCTAAACTGTCGTCTGGAAAATGAAATTCAACAAAACACGGGAGTTTGTGTCCCCACATACCCAAAGCTTTATGTAATGACTGGATAACACCTGCCAACCTCGGCATCTGTGCCGAGTTTTTACTGTCTTATTCTAAGGCAAAAAGGATTTGGGAAAAAAAACTGAGAATGCGCTTGCGAAAGCAGGCAACTTGCACGACTTGCTCTCTTCCAGAAACAAGGAGGTATTAAGGCCCAACCTACTAGTGACAATCTTTATTACTTAAGGGAGGGCAACCTTCGAGCCCTTGTCTTAAGAGAAAAAGATGCTGGTTAGTACTGCAGAAAGATAATGGCCAACATGGCTTAAATAAATATGGTAAAGCGTTAAAACGTATACAAACAAAAAGAATGATTAGCCAGACGTATTCCTTGCCCAGGGGGAGCTATTCATCTTTCCTAGGGGAAGATGAGCAGTACTACGGACCTACCAAAAAAATACGAACCTTTATTCCATTTGCAGTCACTGTGAACAAAGCAAATACTGACAAGGAAGCACGTGAGCAAGTCACAGCCTACTTTTAGAAAGCTTGCCTGGAAATGCTCACAGTGTCTCTGATATGACTTGAATTAAATTATCTCCAGCACCTACTGCACAATAAAGTCTATTTTACCCTGCAAGTCACCTGAAAAACTCTTGGTTTTAATCAAAGTACTCCATTCCCTTGCAACACTGAAAGCACTTCTTACCCTCTCTGAAAATCTCCTCCTGTTCCACTTCGTTCACTGTATTAGCCATCTCTTCTTCTGTATCGCTTACGTCTAGGTCTTCAATTATGTGGGACACAACTTCTCTCAAACACATGCTGAAAGACCTCTTTGGCTTTAGAGTGACTGGGGATCCCAAACATTTACTTGAACTTCTGGATGGCAAAGAGGAGCTCCATCTATTAACAGCTAGAAATTGAGAGCATTAATGTGCCCCCTGTATCTTTTTAAGCTTTCTTTTAGCCTTTCCGGTAAGTAAAAAAACAACCAAGCAGAGAGAGGAAGACACACAAGAAAATGCTCTTCCTTTACTTGAAGCAGTTCAGGGAGTTCGCATTGTATCTTAGGAACCAGCTGGAAAAGTCCTTGCAACTGTTTTTCAGTTCACGCTGAGGAGCAACACTGACACCAGCTACGTTTGGCAAAACAGAACTACGTAACCATTAACTTTTGACGTTAATGCCTTACAAGCTCCAGCATCTTTAAGATACGCTCTCACTCCCCCTCCTCCTCCTCTCATTTCATCCAGGCCCTATTCCATGTCCTCCCCACTTTTCTCCACGTTATCTATCCGTTTGTCCTAAAAGCGCCCACCATTGGACTTCAGAGCGACTAACCTTTTTTTCTGTTCATCTCTTCCCTTGCCCTTTCAAAACAACTTTTCCCACCAAGCTTAGCACAGAGAACCCTCCAGAAGCAGAGTACGGTGCAACAGTCCACCGGGCATTAACTAATTTCTAAGCTTTCCATGGCAAGAACTCCTCTCCTGGCTTGAGCAGTACTGAGTACACCAACCATTCTTTAAATACCGTTTCCGTGGCCCTTTTGACAAAGTATCATTAAAAAAAAACACTAAATGAAAGAGAAACATGAGTTGACCATACTTCATGGAAAGCATAAGGAGTTTTGATTGAAGAACTGCACGAAGCTATTTACTGCAGCAGATTCTGTCCTGGCTAGCCACCCCAGGGTCACTAAGCAGAAAATCTGAGGGTTTACAACCAGGCCCTGGGGCCTGGCCGATGCAGTATGAGGAAAATGTGCTCCCATTTAGAGCCAGGACAAGGTATTTACAGGGAAATGAATGCAGGAGAGAGATACCAGACACCAGGGAAAAACCGGCAAGCGATAGGACTTGCAAAGCATCGGTACAGAGCGACCAGGGAGGCGACTACCCCTGTCCAAGGGATTTTTAAGGCCCTGAGGACAGCGAAGCGGTTAGCTGTGACATACAAACGACCTTACCAGGGTAAAGCTCTAGACTAGTAACCTCCTGAGACTCCTTCGAACTCTGCCTACAGCTCCTACACATTATCTCCTTATCTCACCATATTTGCGACCAATTTACGGTGTCCACTTCCGGGCTCCCCAGTACGAGGGAGAGATGGACACACTGGAGAGAGTCCAGCAAAGGGCCACCAGGACAATTAAGGGACTGGAGCATCCCTCCTAGGAGAAAAGGCTGAAAGAGCTGGGACTGTTCGGCCTGGAGAAGAGAAGGCTCAGGGGGATCTCATCAACATATGCAAGTATCTGAAGGGAGGGTGTAAAGCAGATGGAGCCGGGCTCTTCTTAGTGGTGCCCAGCGCCAGGGCAAGAGGCAACGGGCACAGGCTGGAACACAGGAGGCTCTGTCTGAACATAAGGAAACACTTTTTCACTGTGAGGGTGACTGAGCACCGCAACAGGTTGCCCAGAGTTTGCAGTCGCCACCCTTGGAGACATATAAAAGCCTCCTGGACACGGTCCTGGGCAACCTGCCCTAGGTGGCCCTGCTTGAGCAGGGGGGGTGGAAAAGATGGCCTCCAGAAGTGCCTTCCTGCCCCAACCGTTCCGTGATTTCAGATAATACCTGCTAAGCCCCAAGTCCTAACCCATAGTACTCACTGCCAACCACCACCTCTTCCGAAACAGAAAGCTGCTCCACTGGGTTACTCTGCTGGGAATGATCTTGCTTATCTTCTCGCTGGTTTGCAGGTGTTTTTGGAGATACATGAGTCATTCTGTCAACACGCTCACGATCGAGGATTAAGTCCTCAGAATATCTTTGGGTCTTTCCCTCATTTGCGCCCACACTGGCTACCAGGCCCACCAGCCTTGCTTCCTCTCGAGCTGCATCAGAGATCTTGCTTCTCTGCGCTGAAGTTTTTGACTCCGATAGCTGTGGTTCAAGAGCAGAAAGCTTATTTTGGCTCTGTTCATCAAGCTGGGGCTGAACAAAGAGCTCCGTGTTACTCAGCATGATTTCCGCATCACTTGTCAGCATGGCTGTTCGAATCCCAGATGCTGTTTGTGAGTCCACGAGATAGTTCTGTGCTGTTTAGGTAAAGTTTTAAAACAAGTTTTATGTGAAAAACTGTTCAAGGTCATAGGGACACACATTTATTACCAGGACTTGCATAATTCAAAATTTAAGTCATTCAACCAAATTTTATTCATCCTTCACAGATCAAACACTGAAACTGTATCGCCAACACTTCAGTGCCCCTAACTTTCTCTACCAAACCATCTCCCCAGCACCCACAGCTATGAACACGACCCCAAACAGGATACGATTCCTGCGGTATAAGTCACCGAACTGGGTGGAGCACATATTTAAGTGCATAGAACCAAAGCAACTCCAGATGCGGAGCCTCATTCTAATCTCACCTCCCAAATGACACCGGATTTCTGTCAACGGGCTAGTAGCCTTTAAATCTTAAAATACAGACCACACTTCAGTAACTGCTTCTAAAAGCCGCCTTAGACAAGGCCCTCCCTCCCTCCTGAAACAGAAGTCACCACGCAGAAGAAACCTTTTCTCTTCAGCATGTTCTGTTCCACTCCGCCTTCAAAAGCCTCCATGTCAATAGCTTTGCGATTTTTTGGCCTCCGGAGCAGGCCTCTCTTTTCAATGGTGTCTGGTGGGATCAAGGAACCAAGAGACATGCGAAGAGATCTGTAAAAAGAGGAGGGAAGAAATAATTTTCCAAACTTACACAGTCCCCTTTTACTCTCCGATTACACACATGGTGCCACTAACAGTGAGACATTTCACAAATCCTTTACCTAGGAGGAATTTCCCCCCCAAAAAACCTGGAAGATTACAGGCTAGTCTACTTAAAACAAATAGTTTAATTTCATGATATCACCTAACATCAGGATATGTACCAGAGAGATCAGGAAACAGATTGCTTTACAGCCTCCTGCCCCGAGAGGGCTGCAACAATATATCTGACAAAAGGTTCAGGAATTTTAAAAAATTTAAATAATGAAAAAAAGGGAAAACAAACGTTTGAGAGTAAAGGTGTCCTCTAGATCACAGCGGGGTGGTAGGAGGACTTCAGAACAAGTCTAAGAAGCCGCCTGTGGTACCAGCACTCACAGCAAAGTACAGCTACCAACACACTGTCAACTTTTTTGAGATGGGAGCTAAGGTAGCAACGCGCAAAGCACGGGAAAAGACGTGTCTCCATTTACCTATTCTGCACGCTAAAGAGACTGGCCATGCTCGGCTGCCTCCTGTCCCTCTCTCTAGGCAGCCCAATCAAAAAGGGATTCAGAGGATTCAAAGCCCAACGAATCACCCTGCACGGGACGGCAGGCAAGGGCTGCAGCGAGAAAGGTGAAATAAATTGCTAGCCCTGGCTCGGCTCACTAGCAAAGTACACGGGCAACACAGGAAAAGCAGCTCTTTGACTTGCAAAAAAGCTTCTGAAGTCCAGGAAAGTTGGACTGAAGACCGTATAGGTGCAACTGATGTGATGAGTCAATTAACAGGCAGAGATGATATTCTAAGGTATACTGTGTATTGATTTATTGTTGAAAACGTGAGAATGGAAAGAAAAAAGGAACGATCCTAATAAGCAAGAAAAGGAACAATAAATAGTAGCGATACAAGCTAGACCAACCTGGGCACACAGTGCAGAGCCACAGTTTCTGAAAATCACAAGGTATGTGGTGTAACACCTTCAAATTCCATCACCAGAGCGGGAGATGATTGTGTTATTACTAACACAGGGCTTAATCACGAACCCAGGTACCTCCGCTGTTCTTTACAACTACAGAGGTGATGAATCGAGGCAGCTATAGTTAGGACAGCCAGAAGTTAAGACGTTTTAGTTTAAACTCACCGAGCCAAAGTAGTGCTGTCCAACGTTGACTGACCTAGAAAAACAATTTGTGACACATTAGTTGAGAAATTACGCTAGCTGAGAAGTCACCCTCTACACAACAGGCTACGGGGACGCCCCGATGGATCTTCCTCTTTCTAGAGCCAGTTATGCTACAATCCTCAAAAGTTACATTTTGGTGAGAACGGCGTTAGATGACAGGTTCACTTTACAGTTTCCTGTCCGTGTTCCAGAACTGCTTATTAGAATTCTAATACGCAGTTTCCGAAAGAGTAATAATACAGTTATTTCAACGGTAATTTAAACATGGCACATGCCCTCACACTCAGTAACACCAATCTCACCACACTAATGGTCAGATAGGCTAGGGCCTCAGTCACAACAACCCTTCAGCAACCCTTTACCTCCCCAACACTAAAGCATCCGGAAGCTTTAGAGATACAGATGGCTACTCCACAGACCGTTGGTGAAACTGTAACTCAAACCTGTTCTACTCACAAGGTCCTAAAAATCCAAAAGCAGATCCGGAGAGCAGTGACATCATCATGCTCATACTAGAAAGCACTAGAGTCTGCCCCCCCCCTGCTTTTACAGAGCTGCCCGCGTCTTATCAGAACATGTTCAGACCAGGTGTCGGGCTAAAGAAAGACGAGTCGATTTTTTTGACTAGAGGTGAGTCAGGGTGGGATTCAGCTCCAGATTAAAATATCCAAAGGCAGGTGTCTATGTTCCCATTACCGTCAAACACAATTAATCAAATGTAGGTGTCTACTTTAGGGTGAGCTGAATCGCCCTCCAGACTCCACTGACTAGATCTCCCCTGAACTTCAGGAGGACTTCAGTTACCTAGCGTAGGGACAGGCACAGAGCGTCTATAATTCGGAGCTGAGGTACAGGCGTCTGTAGTTTGGAGCTGAATCCCACCCTTGAATTCTACTCCAGCTGCTACTGCCAACAGGGTATGTAAACCAAGGTGAGGTGTTTTATCTGCCTCTGTTAAACTGCAACTAAAATGAAAGTCATATTTACCAAATTTGCGCATTTATGTTTAAAGGGAAGACTTATTCCAATATAAAACATTATTTCTTTTATAAAACTGCAAGACCCTTTTTTCTCAAACGAGCTTTATAACCTATTTGATATAACTGCAACAAAACGTGCGCAGCTTGTTCTATTTTCAAGTTTCTGGAATTGAGGGGAAGACAGGGATTGCCTCCTTTGGAGACGATTCAAAACTCAAAGAGCACCGAGTTGGAAAAATAGTCAGGAAGTTATATACAGCCAGGGCAGGCTCAAACAGGCCTGTTTTAAATTTGATAGGAGGGCCTTTTACCTCCTCCGCTATCCTCTTTGCACAGGATGCTGCAGTCTCGCTTCCAAACGTGCAACTGCCCAGCTGAGAAATTACCGAGAACTGAACCGCCGCAGATGAAAATCAACTGACAGCAAACGCAGTGCGAACAAGGCCATTTTTGGCTGCGGCCTTACCTTGGTTCTGAGGAAGTCGTTTGTCTGCTGCTCTCTCAAATTCAGAAATGCTGAGTTTCTTTCTCCTCTTAGGCATCTGGAACGTGGTGGTAGACGTGTCCTCAGGAACAAGGTCTGGCAGTTGCATTTCCACCCTACCGAGACAAACCAAGCCTTTAACAAAGGACTTTAGCCTCTTAGCTACCTTAGAAAGGTCTCTGTAACGTCAGTGAAAAAACAAACAGAAATTATTTGTCCTTGCTGCAGTGGAAGTAAGGGACTAATCGGCGATTAGCTCGGCAAATGCAGGAACGCGTCATTGCCTCCTAGTAAATCAAAGTAAACTTCACAAAGTAAGAGCATCGAAACGTGAGTGTGTATTCAAAACAACAGGGCTGAGAAAGGTCAGACCGGAGTAAAAGCTTGGACTTCCAACAAGCTCCACAGCTCTCCTCTAACGGCACACAACAGCAATCAGGTCTGTCCATCATTACAGCGTAAACGAAAAAGCCATCCTCGTGAAACAACATCAGGCATCGCGAAGCTGGTATACGGAACTGACATGCAATATCCCAGTCAGGCACCGGCGCAGCATCAGAAAGTTTCTGGGCTGTTTTCCCCCTTTACTGAGGGGTTCCAAGAATCCCCTCGCACGAAGGTCACGTTCGGAAGCGCTGCAGAGCTAGCGCAGAGCGTCCCTCCCGCAGCCAAGAGCCCGCGGTCAGCAGATGTAGCGTTCTCTGTCCTTCGCTGCAACAAACAATACAGCGAGAACGGTGAGGCCATCACGTTTACGGGTCTTATCCCCTCACAAAATACGTTCTCTACCGGTCAGAAGAGCAGCTAAGTTTCACTACTGTATTATGAGCATAATGTAAGCCCAAGCACTAGAATCAACCAGCTTGTAAAGGGGATCAAACGTCAAGCGGCAGGGGAAAGAGATTTCTCCTTTTTTGCACCGATGCAGGAAGATGCTGTTACAGCTCGGGTAAGCCGTGCCTTCCCAAAGTCAAGAAAGTTCACGCCAACTAAAGGAAGGCTGCGATGGAATTATGGAAGTCGACTTAAAATTTGTTAAAAATTTAAAAGTCCTTTTAAAAAGCCTGTACCTGTTCAACTTCAACAACTAGCTAACAGGCGGAATATAAAACCCCGCAAAGATCCAACCATCTCATCTTTTCATTTAAGACAGACTGATGAGAAACATATTCGGAGGCGTTCAAGAACTACAACAAGCAAAACCAAGAAGGAATCAAAGTAACACTGCTCATCTTTTTTTAATTTAAGAAACAAGCGACCACAGCTACAGAAAACCCAGATTTCTCTTCCTCTATTAAAAAAACAGAAAGACAGAAGTTCAGAAATTTATGTAATATTTTAGACGACCTGTTCAAGGTTCCTTACAGTAAATGCAAAAAGTTTAGCTATAAAGACAAAATAAAGGAAATCGCATTATTTAGTAACGGTCCCGCTTGCAGAAGGCAAAAATACACACACGTGTTGTGCCAAAACTGGCTAAAGCAAATTCAGACCCGCCACCACTAAGCGGTTTTCTCCTATTTCATAACAAAGCGGAAGGGAACAAACCACGCTTCAGCCTCTCAGTCAGGCCTATTAACTTCAAATATTAACGGAAGCTAAACATGAATTAAAGCAGCTGAGCCTCAGGCAGACCTCACCTCCGAACCACTCCATAGGAAGGCAGTAACCCCCCAGCAGCCCAAACCAAGGACGAGCAAGCAGCAGCAGCACCGTAAAAAGCAGCAGCAAGCAGCAGCCGCAGCCGCCTGCGTTCTGAATGCGAGACGCAGCCGTCGCTCATTACACCTCCGCGTCGTCAGCGCGCGGCCCGCCGCCTCGGAGAGATCCAAGAACTTTATCTTAGCATCTGTCACAGGCAACTAAGAAGAGCGGGCTTTCCGTCAGGAGACTCATCGCGCCCAGCAGTTCCGCTGCGAAACGATATTAGAAGTCTGCATTTAAGAAGGGGGGCTAAGCACAAACCTGAAGCGTTTACTATTCAGTCCCCCAGCCCCAGGGATTCCTGTGCGACTTTTAACGCTGACGACGTATTTCTGAAAACCCCACCTGCCAGAACGCAGTTCTGATCACTGACACAGAAGTAAAGAAATCCCGCTCCGCAGTCCCACCGTAGGAACTGCAGCTGTGCCTGGTAGCGTAAAAAATAAAAAGTAAAAATTAGACAAACTACTTACACGCTGGAAACCCTCTTAGACGGGAGCTCTGATCGAGCTGCTTCTGCTTCTTCATGTTTAGGTATCTGAGGCGCTAGAGGCGAAACTTGCGGTTCTGCCAACAAACCAAAACATTTCCCGTCCACAATTCAATCCCGCAAGCACGCCAAAATACAGCAGAGCGTCAAACCTACACTACAACCTGTAAATTACATTTATTAACGGGTTGAAAGAAAGACCTGGTGAAAACTACTTGGGTTCTACTCCCGGGCAGGCCGGCACGTGCCATGACAAAGCCAACGGCGACAAGTGGCCGCCCTGGGGGTTCCGCGCGCTGCAGCGGAGCCGAGCTGAGGCTGGCGACAGCGCGTGCCTCTGCAACGTACGCACGATCCCACAGCTACGGGCAGCACGGAGATCACACGCTCGCTCGCCAGGATAAGACGGCTGCGTGAAGAGGATTTGCAAGAATATGATTTCACCGGTGCGAGACCCGGTCTGGGAGACAGGGTCGTACCGCGTGGCCTCGTTCAGCTGCCACCGCCGCGACCCCGCTTTTACATAAACCAGCCATCGAACGGTCTGGATTTCCGTTCCGCCTAACGGGGTAAGAACAACAGGCTAGAGAAGAACACCTCCCGCTCTCAGCTCCACCAAAACACGGTCCTCCTGTTTCGTTTTCCTGACAAGAGATGCTTACGGGTCCGGATGATCCTCTTGAGCATGAGCCGTGGCGTGTCATTGTCAAGATCAGGGAACGCAGTCGGTCTCTGCTTCAGCAGGGTGCTTCTGCCGGAGATCTTCTCGTCTCCCGCGTCAGACGCGGTCTGAGGAGAGAAATCAGAGACGTGCAATCCAAAAACCGCGTTTTCATCGTTAGAGATGAATCTCAGCACCAGAAGCGTTCAGCACCCCTCTTCTAACAAAAACCTGAGCTAGCTGACGTGAAACCTTTTCCAAACCCCCCCAAAGGAATCGCGCACGTTCGCCCTCTAACAGCGCTGGCGCTTCGTTTTCGGGCGGAAGGCGATTCCCACCGGTGTGCCGCCGAGCCGGGTTTCAACGCCCAGGTCTCCTCCCGGGGCGCTCGGGCCCGTCCGCCCTCACAGCCCTGACCCAAAACCACCCGGAAAGGGGAAACGGAGGAAAAACGTAACCGGGCCGCGACGGCCCGGCCCGCGCTGGTGACCCGGCTGTTCACCGAGCACGGAACGCCGGGGCTTCGGCCCGTTCTCCGCGTTTAAAGGCGAACGAGGGCA
>NW_008823921.1:261984-268833 GCF_000699105.1 Pygoscelis adeliae | reverse complement strand
AGGCGCCGCCCGCCGGCCCCCCGCTGGCGTGCCCGTCAGCCCCGGGCCCGTCAGCACCCTCCCCGTGCCGGCAGCGGCGGGAGGTGCTTCCTTGAGCGCGGACGGGACCCGTGTCACCACTAAGTGGACGCAGGGTATCAGTTTCCAGCAAATAAACTCGCTCTGCGTGAAGTGAGGTAGCAGCAACACTACCCCCCCCCGGAGAAGGCGTGTCTGAAAGCGTGCTTGGCACTGTACCCTTCATAGAACAAACGACGATGTCGCGTCCGGCCTCGCCTAGCAGGGGCACGAGGAAAGCTTTAGAAACCCTCTCAGGGTGATGTGTTTCTTCAGTAAATTACTGATGCCATAAAAGACTGCTGTTTCTAGCGTGAAAGAATCCCCAGATTCAAGAGTGCTCCCGTACGATGTAGTTTTTGCTTTCTCCGCAGTACGTATGTATTTGTTACAGGTGTCTCGATGCTCTCAACACGAGCAAGGATTACAGTCTGGTACAAAGAACCCAGCGGCATTCGACGGCTGTAGTTTATCTCATTGGCTTAAGAACTCCCTCTAATGAAACGGAGGCTTTGTAACGCGGCGGAATTGAAATCCTTGGCTTTCGTTCGGAGAAGCGGGATGAAGCAGGAGCGAAGCGAGTTTATCTGCAGCGGTTGCAAACCCTTGCTGTCTAATCCTAAACTACTTGGCATGACTAATAATCTGTACATTAGGCAAGACCTTACTGAAACGTGCTTGCGTGTTCTAAACCCGGATTTAAGAGTATTGTAACAAATCTGTGTGGAGTGATCGTGTAGTTTCTGTTTCTAGCCAGCATTAGTCCCCTCACTTCCAGCAACAGGAAACCAAATCGACGTTGGCTAGAACGAGGGTAGCAAGGCCACCGGTTTGGCTTGAATACGTACTTCCAGGTTAGCCGGTGGGACAGATACCTCAGCGCTGGAGGAGGAGGAGGAGGAAGAAGAGGAGGAGGAGGAGGAGGAGGGTGTCTGGTGCACCTGCAGAGCTCTATGGCGACGCGTACTTAGGGGGTACGGCTTCGATAGCGATGGATGTTGAAAACAAAAGGCAGTTCACCACAGTGTGCCCGTAATCGCATTCGAGGGAGGAATGCCCGGGCGTCTTCCGGGCCTGGGAGATCTCTCTCCCGTTATCAGAGTGCGTTACGCTCGGTAGATCGGGATGTCAGTTTTACTAAATTTTATAGAAGTATTTTCTAAATGTAAAAAGTATCTTTAGTTTGAAAATATTGTAATCTTTGTAACACTGGCTAACGTAGCTTTACAACTGTCCGTTTCGATACTCTGTATGACCGAAGGAAAGGGCACAGTGGGATTTGGTAGCTGGAGGTTCATCTGTTGATCATGTAGCCCGGGCAGCGAAAGGCGCCGGTTGTCACAGCCTGCTATGTCATGCATGGGTCATTTCTCTGTTAACGCGTGTACCGAGTTGGATGGTCGACCGTAAGGATGCTGCAGGTCTGTTCATGTACTAAGTATTTCCCGTTTATTTTAATTTATTTTCTCCAATCTGATGTGTAGCTCTTAACTTCAGCTCCCTGGTATACTGATCTTCCTGCGAGTCAAGCAGCGATTTTTTTGTTTGGTTGGTTGTTTGGTTTGGGGTTTTTTCCCCCCCCCCCTCTAGGGAAAGCAGATACCTGCTACACCGTCTGATTTAACACATGTAACTGGTCCAGCAGATCTATGCTCCCATCGAGACAATAGGCAGCACAACGTCTCTCCTTACGAACGAGACCGGTTGTGCGTCCTAGCTTCTTGAGAACGTGCGTGTCGTAACAGTCGTGGTACTTTTTCTACCATTGGAATGCACTTCAGGACGTTCAGCCATTCGGCCTGCTGGACTGGTTAACTGCTGGACTGTTCCACTTCGCCAGGTTACACTGAGGTGCTAACATGCTTAATTTTAATAAAGTATATTTTGTTTTGTTACGTTTCCTGTTTCCGTGCTGTATATATGCATTTCTGAAAGGTTGGTGGCTGTAGCTTGTCTTCTTGTTTTTTTTATTCCTCGTGAACTCCGCGGCTGCAACAGCGTATCTTTACACTCGGGTAGGGTGAGGAAGAGGAGTTGGAGGTCTGTTCAGTGTGTTACATGCCTGCCTGCACAGGGGTTAGAGCTGCTGCGATGAGCAAACGGACAGGGGTGCTCTCTAAATAGCCAGGGGCGATTTGAGCGGCGAGAGCCAGGCTTCCCACGCGGGGCTTCCGCCGGAGGGACAGCACGGGTCTCCCGTGTTACGCGTGGTGGAGAAAGGAGGAAGGACGGCCTCCCGTCAGCCAGCCCGGCGCAGGGAAGAGCTAGCGCGTAGTCTCTTTGAATTTGCAGTTCCACTTCCCAACGCTCCTAATTTCAGATTGGTTTAGAGCTGTTAAGTCTCGCACAATTCTAAGCGGCAACAAATTTCAGCTGTGCCTCAAACGTCACGTTTTTGGGTTGAACTGGGAACGTTCGATGAAGCTGCATGACAAAAGCGAACGCTTTTCCCCGGGCACGCTTTCCCCCATCCGCTGCTCAATTAAGGTGAGCGAGCAACGGCGCTGGCAGTGACTCAAGAGGCTAATTCTGTAGGAAGGCACCTTAATATGCTGACAAATAAACCGTATTACCGCTCAACGCAAACGCTTTTTCTTCCATTTCAACTCCTCGCCTTTCTGCACCCTGTATTCTAATCTGGCCTGTACCCTCGCGGGATTTTTCTTCTACCAGCTTTGACTGTTTCTGGTTGCCGCGTTCCTGTGTGTGTATATTGTCAAATGTTAGCCCTTGAAGAATGTTTATTTGAAATGGCCTTGATGGTTCTAAGGGAAAACCTTAATTTCATGTTTATAACAATCACCCCTAGGGATTAAGAGGAACTCCCTTTCTGTGTTCTGTACCTATTTTTAAGTTTTTCTGTAGTAATACGACAGCCTTTAACCCAGAGGGTTAATAATTTTATTTCACTTAAGACGACGCATTCTTGCTCAACATCCTCAAGCTGCAGAGCTCAAGCGCTAAACGAGCCCTGTACTCCCGAAGTAGCCTACACCCGGTGCCGTGGGACAAGTTCACCTACCAGTTCGGCTCTCCAGTTACACAAGAAACCTAGAAATGCAACTCCACCTATGGCACGTTTAGCCGTGCAGTCCCAAGATCCTGGCAACGCGGAGGAGGATAACGCAGCCTGCCTGTAACGGGGAGAGCTGCTGGTCAGGTTATCAGCTGGCTGATGGGGTTTTCGACACCTGTCGAGTTTCTGGTTCTTCCTTCCCTCGTTTTCCAAACGAGGTGCCAAAACGGCACCGTGACTGGTCGAAGCTCAGGCTAGACTGAGTGAAAACAGCATTCCAACACACAAGCCGTGCAATCCACACCTCTGAATTAAACAAAAGAGACGTTTTTCTGAAGGTCTTGGCTCTACCCAAAGTGTTTGCATTTCCGAGGACTAAGGTTTCTGAACTTTAGTAAGGTAAAATCAGTCTTTGCGAGGAGGGAGTATAAAAAGAGCTCTGGCCACGAAGCCCCTGTGAGAGCAAGGCGGTGACCTGTAGCCTGAGCTCTGTGTTGAGTTCTTCGTGGTCAGACACGGATGGGAAGGGACAGAGGGGCTCCTACGTGACAAGAAAAGTTAACAAGCGGAACCAAACGGGAGAAAGACAGAGAAGCTTCTCTCCAGTGGAAAACCCTCTCTCCTGTAGGTGAAACCCTAACCGTCTTCTCTGCACCTGCCCAAGGCTTGCTCAGTTCACATTTATTTTAGAGGTCGGTATCGCTCACGCTAAATTATTGGACAGATGACTCTTTTCATGACCTCTAACACAGCATCTTTCGCAGGGTGGGTTCCTCCACAAGGAATATTCTCCAGTGCTGTGCCCAAACTCTTCATCTGCAGTTCTTCTCTTCCATAGTTGGAAGCCATTTTGTTGGAAGCCAGTGTCTTCCCATGCCAGCTCCACCTCTGTTTCCCTGTCTCGTGCCCTGCCTCCAGCTTTGGCAACTGCCTCCTCTCACAGTCCTCCCCACTGATCCTACCTCTGCCCCGTGACCAGGGCCCTGATGTGACAGGGCAGAAGTTACTGTGCCAGTGGGCACCATGCTGCAGAGGCTGGAGACTCCTCCGGGAACCGGTGCGCTAGAAAGCACCGATCGATAGGCTGGATGGGGGAATCTCTCTCTGATGCAGCCTCAGACTTCGCTGCTCTCTGTACAGAGAGCAGAAATGCTGAAATCCTGGGCTAAATCAGGGATAAATTGAGAGAGGCGGCGGCAACAGCCCCAACCTTCTGCTCCTTGCCCTTCTTTTCCTTCTCTGCATCTCACCGCGTGCCCCCTTTTTATTCTCACGACGGGAGGAGGAGTGGGGGAGGGTGTTGAGGCCCATTCTCGGGGCTGGCTCCCCTTGCTCTTCTTGATCGGAGCCCAGGCAGCCTGACAGGCTCCTCGTATCACTCCCAGATCCAGAAAGCAGCAGCAGCAGCCTCCCAGGACCAACGGCGAAGAGGAAGCATCCAAAGCTTTCACTTTCCTCCTGAGCAGAACACGGGAGCACCCCCAGGCTCCCAGCATCGCAACCTCATCATCACCAGAGGGCTGGGTGAGAAGCGGACAAGGAAAATTTGCTCGCTTCTGGTCAGGATGGATGCTACCCAGCCAAGTGTGCGCTTTTGTCACGCGCTTCATAGCACAGTCCCGTCTTCATTGCCTTGATTATTCTACGGTTTTTAGCTTGCACATTTTCCAGGGTAAAAATTGTCTCTCTCGTTTCACTTGCACACAGTGCCCTGCAAAGCAGGGCTTCCATGCTGCCTAGGCTCCGAGGCGATACCCTCCTTAACCTCTGCTAAAAAATAAAGAATCAGCGTCATTCAGCTGCTGCCCAGTCAGTTCTCACTTCAAAGGGCTGACTGTTTCCCCGCAGAAACGTTACAGTTCACATAGGCGTGCTGGGCCAGCCCCAGAGACCAGACGGGCAACAGGAAGGCACCAGCCACGCCTGTGCTGGTCCCACAGCTCATCTGGGAATCACTACGCAGGAAAAGGACAAAAATGGTGTGCTCTTGTGGGTGCTGAGGTTACCATCTGCTGACGGACCTTCACTGCTTTACTTCTCTCTGGGTATGTACTTTCTGATGGAATATGATTTAGGAACGCATCTCACACAAGCGAAACATCCCTAAAACCCAGTTACCTCCTTCTCAGGATGCTCCATTCAGCCCTCACCATCTCATTTCCACTTTTCCTCCCAAATCACATAGCAATTCTCCCTCAAATTCTTACTGGGTCCCTCCTTCAGAAATTAAAAACTACACTGCACAGAGCAGAAAGGAGCTACTATAGCTGGGTAGTCACATCCTAAAAGATACGTATCCCACTATAGCGGCTACTACAGGAACAGCAGAAGGAAGATCAACACCATTTTATCCCAAGGCCTGCAAGTTCCAGGCTTGGGGCCTAGGTTTGGAACTGACTCCGCAACGCGTCAGCTAGAACAAGGGACCCCAGGTGATCCATATTTCGCAAATCATTCTCCTTTGTCTTTCCACAGGAAGAACAAATAAGTAGCTTTTTCTGCGTATTCAGAGCTTTGCATTGGTGTATAATCAACCCTATTCCTAGATATTCCTAGATAAATCTGATGGGTCAGGCTTGCTGTGCACAAACTGTTTACCTGCGTAAGAGTGTCACAGGCTCCACGATTTAAAAGCAGGTTTTGTTCAGGACACAAATCCTTAAGCTGAGTGCACAAAGAACAGCGGTCAGGATGGTGCCAGTCGTTCCACCGACATCTTTCCCCCTGAGGGAGAGACATCAGTAGCAGCCACAAGGCGCAGGGCGCGTGAACACGTCTCAGGCTGGCAGCCGGAGATCTGAGAACGTCACGATAAAGGCAATGAAAGAGCTCATCATTTTCTCCCGGGCACAAACCAGCACCTCAGTCAGAAAACAAGGGGGAGAGAGGGGAAAAAAAATATCACCTATTTATTGTTCAACTACTCTTTGCTTCTACTCAGTGGTACCGGCTCCCTGCAGTCTCCATTTCCAGGCCACGTGGGGGTAAGAGGCCATGAGATAGTGACCGACACAGCGTCGGCACTCAGGTTTGCCTTTTTTGAGTAGGAGAAACGTGTTGGAAGACACTGTTAGTGCAACATCAGAGGCTAGGAAAGAGGCTCAGTGTCAGCCACCATTATCTCCTTTCCTAGTACTGCCTTCAGCAGCAAGCCCGACAAAGGCATTGTGGACTCATCTCTTTCCAGGGTTGTGCAATGCCGTTTCTCTCTAAGAAGCAGACAGGTAATGCTCAGGTTTGCTGGCAGAGACCTGGGAACCTTCAAGAGCTGGGCCAAAATGCCGTACTCGGCACGGGACAACCGCTGAGCTGTCTTTCAGGCTCAGCTCTGTGATCTGAACTACCCAGTAACGAAGATTCTGCGCCTTTGTAAGCCCTCTCTGCTGCCGCTCGAGCGAATGTGGTGCGGGCCTCCAGCGAGACCCTGTTTTTTAGACCACTTACCTGTTTGGAAGTATTTAGTTGAAGGGGTTTTTCTACCACCCCGCCCCTTCCGTGCTAACTTCTTTCACTGCAAGCAAGCTGAGCAATTCCTTCCGTGTTTTTTTTTTTTTCCAAAAGAGGATTTTTCGTTGTACGGCTCTTGTTAGGGGAGTTAAAAATGAATTTCAGGATCTGCAGTCCCGGCTGCGGCTCACTGCCCACCCCTCGCCGGGGCCGAGAGCCCTCTGAGGGCGGAAACCCTTCTCCCCTCCCTCTTTGGGGTGAAATCCTGTCACCGTTACAACCCAGCGACAGCTGTCGCCAGAGCGGGCGAGGTGGGCCCAGGGCGGGCC
>NW_008823921.1:252540-260842 GCF_000699105.1 Pygoscelis adeliae | reverse complement strand
AGCCTGCGGCGGCAAGCGGCTCTCTTCCCAGGAGCGCCGTCCCTGCTCGGACGTGCTCAAGGCTTTGCCGTCGCGACGGTCCGAGGCACCGGGGCTTCTCCTCGGCACCGAGCCCGGTGCCCCGCGGGGCTTCTCCTTTGCTTTGCGGTGGCTCGGTATCGCGGCGAGGAAGGGGAGAGGGGATGAACTCTCGCCGCCAACACCGCGAGGAGATGGTTTGCCCGGTGTGAAGGAGGTGTGCTTGGGTATGCTTCCTCGAGTGGTTTTGATGTTCTTACTGCATTACTGTCTTGCCAGAAGGTTGTGCGAGGACTGAAGTTAACCTTTGAATCACTTTGTCACACAGAAAGCGGAAGGCTCACGCATCCTTGGAGTAAGACTAGCAGAAGTGCGTGCGTGTGCTCAGTGGTCTGCTGTAGCCGTCTAGTTTTTTCCTTTGAGTTGTCAGTTTCCGATTCTACAAGAGGTGACTCTTTGTTTTCCCCCTTCCACCTCTATAGCCGTTTTCACTTTTTAGCTTTAAAAGCAATCAAAACCTGCAAAAATTTACAGCAGCGAGGAGTGTACGTTGCACTTTGTTAATATGAGAGAGCTTTCTGAAGTCCTTAAGTCCCAGAGATGCTGTTCCTGCAATTCAGATTGAACTCCCTGTCTAAGGCAGGCTGTAACGCTTTACCTGTTTGCCCTCACTTGAAGTCCATCACTTCCAGTGTAAATGTGTACTTCAGAGCTCGACTTGTGGCATACACATTGTATTGCGGTCGAACGGGAACAAAGCCCAGGTGAATGCTTGAAGAGGAACAGGAATCAGTTGCAGAACTGTTGCTTGAAAGTTAAATTTGGTTGCTGGATCAGCCACCTTCTCAAGTTGGTCCTTTTTTTATTTCTCTTCTGGGAGGAGTTGTGTTCAAGCAACGCTTTCTGTGTTTGTGTCTGGTGCCTTTAAGTTTTCTTTTAGCAGCAACAAAAAAAGGCATTCCGCCTATCTCTGCATAGAAGTAGAGAAATTACTGTATATAATACCATTATTGGTGAAAAACATAATCTAATTTAAAGTACAATGACATTTTGGCTTACTTTTGGACTATTTAACTATTTTCCAACTGGGGTCCTAATTATTCTTTCGTGTTGCTCCCTAAAAGATCGCAAGTTGTTTGGTAGATGATTTGAAATACATTTGTTTTAACATCTGTGTCTGTTCAGTTCTTTAGAAAAATGCAAATGGTGACAACTTTCTGCAGTTCTCTCTGTTGGGGTTTCTTTTGTCTCTGTCATTAATAATAGGATCGTCTAGTTAGTGGCGGCGTTGAGTATGTTTTGTGTAAGGATTGCAATATAGACTAATAACTGGTAACATTTGTAAGCATGACTTCTTTCAGTTGTTTTAAACCTCCTAAATATTGTGGCATCGCAGGCAGTTTTGAAGTTCATATTTGTACATCCCCAGTTTGTGTGCTTGCATACCATGGTGCTGGAAGCAGGGCTATTGTGTGGTGCAGGGGAGGGAAAAAAGGAAGCAAAGCAGGACGGGAAGCGTGGTTGTGGAAGTGTGAGATGGTTGGGTAGATACCGTACGAAAAGTTTCGGTGGCTTTTTTTTTTTTTAAGGCGTATTTTGGAAACTTGGAGCTCAACCAAAGATTGGAGCCCAGTCATTTGGAGGTGAGGTATATAACAAGCTTTGCTTACACACATGAAAACCTTGCGGATCATAAAGCGTGTTGGAGAAAACTTTCCATACTTTGAACGCTGCCAGCCAATAACAGAGGAATGCTGTGGCCAAACCTAAAATTATGGGGTAATATAACGCAAAATAGCAATGTTATCTAGCTTATCTTGCATTTATCACTGCACCAAGGTACCTAGGGCTGTGTTTTTAGGGGTGACTACCTTTGTGCTGTCTAGTTCAGGGCTGTTATTTACACAACTGGCTACTTTTAACAAACATACAACAGTGATTGTTTTCAAATGTGCCAAACTTCAGTTGTGAACCACAAGAAAAGTTGCAAGGATTAAACTGCGTTTTTCTAATAGAAGTTCTATGTAGAATAAAAATTAATACTGAATATTATTTTGCTGCTGAGTTCATGAAAAAACCTGGTTAATTTTTAAGTAATGATTTGGTAGAGAAAAAAGGGTTATAACTGTAGTATAATATGTTTGCTTCTGTAACTTAAAAATCAGTTCCTAATTTTCTCTTAACCTGAAACAGCTGTCATGATGGAGTCGGATAGATAGAAATATCTTTTATTCTGCTGTTTCTTGGAGATTAAATGTTATGTTACTGTGCCTATAAGGTAAAGAAAAATGTGATGCAGCAGTTCCCCCCCGGCTCCCGTCCCCCATTGCCTCCTCTGTTACTTTAAAACTGAGCGGTCTTGGGTACATCCTGGGGAAGAGAGACATGACTTCAGCCTTGTAAACTTGAATTCAGTTTTTGGATTGCAGCAAGAATACTGTGGAAAAAATGCCAAATGTGGCTATTGCTTAACAACAAAACATTATGTCTTCCTGTCCAATTATATGTAATATAATACATGTCTATATATTTGAAAATCACCTCTGCTGACTCTCTGTGACTCTGTTGGGTCGGCAGGTTGCAGATAGGATGAGCATCAAGCTGTAGGCACAGCGAAAGCTTTGCCGGAGTCCTCCCCGTGTGTTTTGTTTACTAATGGCCTTGTATTTGCTGACATCTGTAACAAAAAAAAAAAAACCAACAACTTCAGGTTGGCATAATTCCTGCATTAATTTGTTTTAATGAAGCTGGAGTAGAGGAATAAAAAGACTGAGAAGGGGAAAGTCAGTTTATTTTCCATATTTTTCAGAAGGAAACAGTCTGCGCCTTGTCACTCTTCCCTTTCTCCCTTTTCGTCCTTCCACTGTTCACATATCTAGACTTAATTATTTTTAGATCTGAAAGCATATTTAGAATAATGTAATTTCTTGCGCAGCCCATAGCAATTACTAGGTGAAGGTCTGTGTGGAAATCAGTAATTTCTGATTGGCCTGAAGCAGTAATTTTCAGATTGTTAGCCTGCATGGATCAGTCAGCTACTATGGAGATGGCAGCGAAGATACCCAAGAGAAGCAATTCCTTCAGTCTCTGAATGCATGAGTTTGCTCCTCAACTGGAAATTTCATAGGTTTTCAAATGGAGAAGGATTGACCACTAAATTGGAGTTTCTCAGAAAGAGGTAGAGTGTGTTTAAGATAAATGCCTGATGATATATCATGTCCCCGAGTAGGTTCCAGTATTTCATCATCCCTGTGTTAACGTGCATTCTGCCTGGCCTGGACTCGTTTAGCCTAGAGAAGAGAAGGCTTGAGCGGGGCTTAATCCTAGCCTCCCATATCTGTCAGACCGTTACCAGGAAGATGGAGCCAGGCTTTTCAAGGGGTACTTGGTGGGAGCACAGGGGCATAAGTTGGAACAGAAGGGATTCTGGTTGGACACGGGAGAGCCGCCCTCTGCATGAGGACGGTCAAGCATTGGAACAGGTTGCCCGCAGAGGTTATGTCGTCTCCAGCGTCAGAGCTTCTGGGGATCAAAGTGGATAAAGGCGTGGGCAACCTGGTCTGATCTCCTAGCTGACCCTGCTTTGAGCTGGAGGAGGTCCCTTATAACCTGCATTATTCTGTGATAATTCGCATAGTCTCTTCTCTTGAGAGTGTATGGCTTTGCTAAAGGAAGGGCAATCTGTTATCGAGTGCTTCTTGGTGTAGTTGAATAGATGATCTGTTTGAGAGAAGATTAGCTGGTCCTGTGACGCTGGGTCCATTGCGTTCCTAGAAAGCATGCACAGGAGATGCTCCTATCTTTGTTAAGTTTTAGTGGCAATAGAAAAGAGATTGAAGGAAAAATAGTCTAAAAACTGTTTGCTGCTTTACTTTTTCTTTTTTTACTGCAGTCTAAAGACTGCTCACTCTTTTTAATCCGAGTGATCAAAAATACATGCATGGTAGAAATGGCATGAATAACAGGAACCGAAACAACCGAGAGCTCTTTCATTGTCCTTATTTACTCTTGTTAATCAGTAGTGAAGGGTGCAGCAACTGATGGTCTAAACCATGTTTGCCATGGACTCACATATACCGCTGGACCAATAGCACCAATTTAAAGGGAGCATTGGTGCTCTCTTGTTACACTGATTTTTCAAATCTTCCAGAAAACAAGCTTGAATTCAGTCTTAAGAGCGTTTAACTTTGCAGTGGTGTGTAGCGCCAGCTTTAATACCCAAACTTACAGAATAAGTGTAGTCATGACTGGATAATAGATGGCTTTTTTTTTATCCACTAGCATGTTAGAATGTATTAATTTGAGGTTTTTCCTCTTTAAATTCAGTGTTTTCTTGGTGTTCCACAGATCAGAAGGTCTTTACTGAGCTTATTTGCCTGTGATGGTTGTTCATTGATTCTTCGAATGCAGCTTGCTTTTTAAAAGTGGCAATCCCTGGGAGACCACCTTCATTTTCTTTAGCGATTTATGTTATACTTTACTATTGCTCATACTAGTTTTTGTTGATGTTTTCAGAAAATGTGGGGGTTTTATAGAAGTGCAGGTCTGCCATACTTGAATTCAAAAAGACGTAATTTCTTTTAATTTATAGCAGTAAGCTTACATACGTCCAGGTCTGATAATGCAGTAAACACAGCTGCCGGTTGAAACAATTATTTGGTCTTTCTCCATACTGCAGTGATGTGAGGATAGCCCACCTGCTCCAAATGTCACTGGTGCTTACATGTTTCATGCTATCTGTTTATTTGTCTGTTGGCAGGAGACTCTATTTTTGCCAGGTAAAAGGTGGCTTTTCCTCAAGTTGCACCTCTGAGTAGCTCTGGTGATGGCGCTCAAGCAGAAAGACGGACTTTGTGCTGCAGCATGCTGACGGAGAATCGTCTCCAGGTGGTTTCGTGGTTTCTTGTTTGTTGAAGGAAGCAATGGGAAGAGTTTTCATCCAGCTGTTTGGCAGAAATGGGTCTTTTAAGGACTGTGTTCCCCTTAGGAGTTAGGGGCAGCCTTGGTGCGTTCGTGCTGATCTCTCACGCCCAGAGTTAAGGCAGAGAAGGAAGAGGGATGAGTGTAGATAGGAACATCTAAGCTGTGACAGGCAATGGAAAAGATTCTGTGTTTCTGGATTTTGTGGACAGAAAATCCGTTGCCTGAGGCCAGTGTAACCCTAGTCTAATTCAAGGTCATTCATGGCCCACGTGAAGGCTCCTTTCTCTTCCAGTCCTCCTCTGTCTCACACCTTTCTTTCCTCCTTGGTGCTGCTACTGTTTGGGTCATGCAGCTTCACGTGATGTTGGTGCCATGTGCCAAAGCAGATGAGGGGGAGCTTAATTCAGGCAGTTGTCTCCCTCCTGGGCCAGCATGGCTGGTGGCACAGGACACAACAAGCTGGAGGAGCCTACGGGGAAAGGAGGGAGAGAGGCTTCAGGGTGTAGTGTAGCCTTGGATGATCTGGCAAGGTCGAGCAGCAACAGAAGCGTTGGGCGGTATAGACTGTGCAGGCTGGGCTGCCGGGACTGTGGGGCCCTATGGAAGTCCCGTTGATGTTGGTAGTCTGTGACTGCATGTAGGAAAGCCTGGTGTCGTGGAGAACTGGGAAGTTCTGCATGGTTGAGGGTACGAATTCCCTCTCCTGTGCTGCGGGATGCTGAACACAGGAGCTTGGCTGTGCGTTCAGGGATGCTGTGTACCCCAAGGCGTTGTGCAGCAGCGGCAGTGCCGGGACGAGGGATGAACATGAGATATAGGTACTGGGGATACCGTGGTGCCGTGTAGGACGAGAGCTGTAGGAAGCGTGGTGAGAGATGTGCAGAGGGCTGGAGTTTACACTTGAGGATGTGTCAGTGTGTGGCCTGGCAAAGGTATTGGAAAATTTGATTTAGACGTCACCGAGGAAAAGTCCCCTGTGGAGCAGCAATCCCGGTTCTGCAGTGTCAGCGTATACCTGGTGGAGAGAGAGTTGCTGGCAGCTGCAGCTTTTGTGTGCTGTATTGGGTTTCAGCTTGAGCACTGACTGCTGGGTGGTATTTGAGGTGGGGATAAATTCTCTAATATGAGCAGATTCCAA
The DNA here is from genome assembly GCF_000699105.1 of Pygoscelis adeliae. Classification (NCBI taxonomy): domain Eukaryota; kingdom Metazoa; phylum Chordata; class Aves; order Sphenisciformes; family Spheniscidae; genus Pygoscelis; species Pygoscelis adeliae. The sequence continues at coordinate 254,763 of NW_008823921.1, read as the reverse complement.
GAAATGGAGTAACGTGAGTTAAAGTATTACCCTGTGTGTTGGTAGCTCAGCTTTGCTGCTGTGCCTCTGCAAAGAAGCTGTTAATCAAATGGGCTGTGATGTTCTTAAGTGGATGCGATGAGGTAGGTTTGGTTTGAAGTGACAAAGGAAAGAAAATTAATTAGCTTAAGGAAACTGTCCCCTTTTCCATGGGGAATTAAGGTGGAATATCCAATAAGACACTGAAGTGGTAACCTCTGGCAGGTGCCTGTAAAAGGCCAGCTGTGCCACGTCGTACGTGCTTTCTAGCTTATTGAAACTTCTTTTATCTGGCTTAATACTAACTGAATATTCTTGCCTCTGTAACCAAACTTTGAGTGAACTATGGATAGATTTGGCTGGATGGCTTTGAGGCACAGCTGTGTTGTCCTAGTGTTTGACAACATGAGAACATGTGCATTCTTCCTAGCTTTGGAATAGATCTTAAAAGCCTTTTATGTTACATTTATCTCATTAAAACAGCCTGCTAAATGTATCAATGCAATCTTATATGGATTGTATCTCATTGAAAGGGACTGGGCTTGATGACACACAAGATCATTCCTGTCTTGTTCTTTCTTTAGGTACATCTCTAAGCTTCTTACATCTCTGATGGCAGGCAGAAAACATAAGACAGCATGGAGGAAAAGGTGACAAATCAGAAAAGGAAAATAAAAAAAATGTTCCAGTGAGAGTGTTCAGCAAACCCATATATGAATGGCACAGGAAAAAGAGCAAAGCTGTAATAAAAAAAAAAAGCATTAATCAAGGATGATTAATTTCAGCAGCATTTTTTTAGCTTGGTTCTCACTTCTTGCAAAATCAACATTATAACTGGTCAAATTTATACTGTTTGGTTTTTTATTATTTAATGGTATTTTACCTGCCAAAATAGAAATACTTTTTTTTAGAAGGAGATAGCAAGCTACCATACTAATTTTTAGAAACCATAATACTACTTTCTGTATTTAAAAGACAAATTCCTTAATTTCTTAGAGTCTCAGAGGCTTTCTCACAGTTTCAGGATTGAACAGAAGGCATCTGGTGCTTGAGTGAGGCTGTTGTGCCTTGAGGAGTTGAAGGCCTCTGGCTCTGAACGAGGTGCAGTGCTAGCATACAGCTTGATCTTGGGATCGTATGATGGTACAGTGAGCTGTTAAGGGTGAATACACATTGTGTGTGTGTGAAAATTTAATTTAGCAATAGCTATAGCTTCAGGAGAATAAGCTGGTGTGTTTTTTGCTGTTCACTACTTCATCTCGGTGTTAGATGTGTGGCTGTTTAACATCGATACTGTCGACTAGATCTGCACTTGAATGTTTAGGAAGGATATCTGATAGTGATGTGAGCTCATAGGTTGAAGTTGAAGCTATGACGATCCATAAAAAGTGAATGGAAGTGATTTTCACTTGAGCTGATTGTTGGCTCCACCACAGCCATCCCAACGCCTCTAGGTACCTGCAGGTCTGGAATGGAAACAGCGGACTTCAAAACTAAATACTAGTACTTCTGGTTTTCCAAACAAGACATGAGAGTCCTCCCTAACAGCAGGGTGGGCGTCACTCAGTAGAGTTTCCAGGGAGTTGGTGCGATGGTTTTAGGGTGGTTTTCTCTCAACATACAATCCTTTAATACAGGCTGAAGTTGTTTGATTTCTACATCTGCTCCAGGTTACGCTGGTATGTGGCAATTATGGATTTGCAATCAGTACAACTTTTTGTCTTGTGAAGAAGTAGGTTTAAGTTGTTCAGGGTGTGTGTGTGTTGTTTTTTTTAAACCTGTTGTGCTTGGATGGATTTTTAATTTGTGATCTGTTTTCCCAGAGGAGCGACCACACTGGGTAAAACTCCTTCAGACTGAGTCATGTATTGCAAGTGTTAGTGGAGCACATGTGATGGTGACTGAGGCCAGATAGTAGATCTTTTTGGAGCAGTTCAAATATTAGTTATGTGGCAACAAGTCTGTGAATTTTTAGTCTATGTTAGTGTGCAGGGTTACTGAGTTTGATGTTGACCGTATTGCCTAGGTGGTTGATATTGAAGTAAGGATGTTTAAAAATGGGATAGGTATGTTTCTGTCATAAGTTCATTTGTGACCTCATCCTCAAATAAAATACATTTCTAAGGTGTGCTTGAGAACTGGCATGCAGCCAGCATCAGCTGGATGTCAAAAACCACGGAGTCTGTGGCACGCTTTTGCGGTGCA
>NW_008823921.1:232947-252484 GCF_000699105.1 Pygoscelis adeliae | reverse complement strand
GCTACAAAAACATCCTTTTCTCATCAGGGAGAACCACCTTGCCAGCTCTCTATGCTGTCACATTCTCTGCTCCCCAGATGCCAACCACTTTCTCCCTCAAGTAGTCTGGGTGTCTAAGCTCTAGCAGTTGTTCTTGGTTTGTATTTTACTTTGGTAGTTGAGTAAAAGATATTTGCTCTTCTGTAAGTCTGGTCAAATTTGTGTAACCTTAAAACCTCTGGCCTAGGGTTTGAACCCATTTCAGTTCCCATGTGTATGAGTAAAGCTCAAACAGCCAAAGGCCTAAAATATGAAAAGACCTTTCTTGTCTGTGCACAGAAAGCTCGGCCTGGTAATACTTGCTGTGGAGATCTTAGGAATATGGTTTTTTTTGCTTCTCTTAGGAATTTGTCAAGTCTTAAACAGCTGTGTGTGTGTAATTGACATCTAAAGGAAGCCAAAACAACTGTCATGGCCTGTGTCCTAAAACAGCATTTCATGCCTTTCCCAACTCACAGTGCAATACAGATCTGCAGCTCAAGGGTTCCTGGTCAGGGATTGCAAAGAGGGACGTTTAGCAGGTACAATTTAGTTTGCTTGAAGTAAATTCAGATGTTAAAATGTAATGTAGTGGGTTTTGAGCGCAGCATTGTTGTGTTTTGAATTCTAGCACAATTCTTCAGTCTTCAGAGAGGTATCAGAATAAAGAAAAAATGAATTTGCTTTCTTGAAAGATCTAATGGCATGGTAAAGCAATCATCTGTACTGATTGTGCGTGATAGTTTCTAGACTGGGTCTGTCTGGACCGCTGCACGTGCTGTGTGTTTAGTCCCTCTAAAATAGAGGGGCTCCTGTTCCGAAGTGTGGGATGCCTCTGAGCTTCCAGTACCTTCACTGGGAACCGCAGATTCTCGCCACTGTGAAAAATCATGGTTTGTATCTTCACATTACTACAGGTTCAAAGATAAATGTTGAGTGTACTTCAGCCTTAGTGACAGGATAGAAGAGGAAAGTAAGCTTGTGTTAAGCAAAGAGCTGGTGAAAGGACTGTCTTCCTTAGAATGGCCTGTGGATGGTGAAATACCTGAGGAGCTGAATAGATAAATCAGTTGGTGTAAGCCACTTGCAGACAATCCATATTAACACGTCAGTTGTTTACAGTAAATGAGATCAAGTCGAATAGCAAGGGCTTGCCAACTTTTTCAGATGGTGTAATTTTTGAAATATGTAAATATAAGGTGGTAACACTCATTTTTGTTCTTGTTCTCCACTTTCGTACACGAGTTGTGACCTCACAGAAATAGCTCTAGAAATCAGCAAATACTGTAATAAGAAATTAAACCATGTGGTGTCCAAGATTTTTTTTATTTCACAAAAGTCTAGGATACAGAGGTGAGGTTTGTCCTACTTCCAAAGAAAAATTCTGGCCGGCTGAGAGGATCTGTGTTTACTGATGCTTAATACTCAAGCCAAGTGCTATGCTTATTTATGTGATTGTTCTTTCTGATGATTTTTTTTTTTGTTTTGTTTTACAGTCACTGGCTTTAGGTGAGGATTCAGAATGGGAGACAAGCCTATCTGGGAGCAGATTGGGTCCAGCTTCGTACAACATTACTACCAGCTTTTTGATGCAGACAGGACTCAGTTAGGAGCAATATATGTAAGTATCTACAAAAAGAGGGCTGGGCCTCTCTCCCATTATCTGTCTAGGTGTCTCTATTTTGATGTGTGGGAATACACAGGGGTGGGATAGTGGGTTTTATCCTGACTCCAGAATGTCAGTCAGTGCAATCACACTTACTCGACTTTTATTTATTGCATTTCTATTTCACTTTATTACGTTTTCTGTTTCACTTCTATTTTGAACTTTGCCTGCCTTATCTATAGGCAGTCAGACTCAGAAAATCCCCGGTTGGGTGTAGACAGTGGCTTATAGTGGAGGGGGCTGGTGGTGATCCTGTGATGAAATTCTCTGTAGAAGCAAATATGCTAGCCTTAAACTGCCATTACTTGACAGGCGTGGATTTGCTTGGCTCCGTCTTGAAGTGGGATGTGATTAAGGCCTACTCTGTGTTCAGCAGTTCTTGCAGATGTTTCTCGGATCTCATGCTGTATTAATCCTCAGAACATTAAAATAGATTTAAAATTCTGAATCCAGTTCAAATATTTAGACTTTGTTAAATTTAAATTCAGTTTAAAAATTTCTTCAAAAATGAGGTTTTCATTTTTGCTCCTTACTTGGGGCAAAATAGATTTGGTTTCCAAAATTAAAGACTGTAACTAACAAACCCAAGGAACATCAGCTTTAAGTTTTGGGGGAAGACTCCTCCAGAACATGCAAAGTGCTTTGCGTGTGGAGTTGATTAGTGGTGGTGAGGAATGCTGCTGGGTGGCTGAGGCGTTTCAGCAAGACACTCAAGTCTTACAAGTCTTCTAGCAGCATATCCTGTTCTTCTGACCTGTTTTTCATCTGCTGGATGAGTTGTTTGAAGCTTCACCAAGCTCTTGAGGATTGAAACTGTTGCACGAACACCATCTGACACTCCTCCTTATACCTCAGCAGTATCCATCAGCACCGATAGCATTTGCTCTTTGGATTGTTGTGTATTTGCTAACTGCTAGACTGTTGCCTTACCTTGGCCAAGAAGCTGTGTACAGAGAGCCTATAAAGCAAGAAAAACAAGTAGCCTGTGTCCAATCCACAGCTCTAATTATGAAGGCACTTAGCAGTTTCTGTCATGTTATTACCAAAACACATTCAATCCTCAGAAGACTGGTGATAAGTACAGGCTAATTTAAATTCCTGGAAACATGGCCTTCCACACAATTAACTCCTGGGCTTTTTCCACCCTTAGGGTCTTTCTGCCTTGCATCATTCAGTGGAGATACCTATGCAAATGTAATCAGGAGAGCTGTTAGGCAGGTCACCGGTGTGTATTGTTTTGTGGAGTTCCTAAACTACGGAGCATGGGACCCTGTTTTGTGTGGCTAAAATGCCCCAAGGTCACAACTTGTCTAAATTAGAGGAGCTTCTGCAGAAATGCACTTTTACTGATGAGCTTTTTGCCTTCTGAGACCATGTGGGAGCGAACAAATGTTATAGCATGCAGGAGCGCAGCAGGGAGCTCTTGGATTTGTTTTGCATTCCTGTATTGCTACTTCCACCGCAAGGTTCGGTTTTCTCCTTTAGTGGTGTAATCCAAGTCAGTCGAGCTTTTGTCACCTATTCCAGGTAGTGATCTGGGCCAGTCGCTTTTGCTGTGAATTGCTTGAGTTACACGAGTTGCAGCACTAAGTCAAAGACTTGTTTTGCAGCTATTCCCCTGCAGTTGTTTTGCAGGAAAATGCTGTAGCTGCTACTTTCCTCTGCTTTTGGGTGTGTGGCTACTTATGATGAAATATTTTCTTACTTTTATGCCGTTTTCTCGTCTGTGGGGTTTTTGGGATAGAGGAGAGGATGCTTTTTGTTCTTGAAGCAGTTGCTCCCGGACTGTTGATACAGGAAGCGGCTATGGAGGTGACCTATAGCAGACTGTCAGGTGGACACTGACGAGAGGCAGTGTGAAGTTGTAGTGTGTTTCAGGAAGAGCATATTTCCCTCAGCAGCTTAATCTATGTCCTTTGCTACTCTTTGAAACATCAGGAGGGTGCTGCGCCACTGTGTGCTCACCTGCTGAAGCGGATTCACTAAGGCAGGTTTTGGGTCCCCTCTGCTTTTGTGACTTTCCATATTTGAAGGCTGTAATTTGAATGTTTGAGAGGATAGCCTCATTCCCTGGTACCATCACCTGGCTTCTCAAGTTATCAACGTCAGGGGTTGATGTCATGTAAGATGCAAGCGGTGTCAGCCAGATGACTTGCTGTGTGACTTTAGATTACACAATCTAAGTCTATTCAACGTCAGGGGTTGATGTCATGTAAGATACACAACAAGTCATCTGGCTGACACCGCTTGCGACTTTAGATTACACAATCTAAGTCTACTTCCTCGTAAAAGGAACATGTCCAACCTCAAGAGGAGCTCTTCATACTGCTTTCGGTTGCATCTGTGACCCTGAAATGCTTCGTGCTGTTGCCCCTGGTCCCCTTCTTTGTTCTTTTGGCTCTTGCTGCACTATATAGTTCCTTCTGATGATACATGGAGGACCAGAAGCTTTTTTAGAGTGGTTGTGACTGTTGTGCAGGTTCAGCACCGCATGCATGGCTGAAAGAAGTGGCTTTTTGATATGGCGTGGGTCAAAAACAGGGCCTGGAAAATCTACCAGAGAGCATACAAATGGAGTTCTTTGGAATCTGCCGTTTTCTGCTGAGACATTCAGAGCTTCAGAGAGTTGAAGGCTGGATGGGAAAGAGCTGGGAATCGTGTTCCTGGAGGTATTTAAACTCAAAAAAGGTGGAAGGAATAGCCATCTGTGACAGGGTGCGTGAGAACTTGGGCTATCAGGTGTAGGGTGAGGGTGCTGTTTGGAGATGGCAGCAGGCAGACTTTGGGCTCAGTGGAAACCAGTTTAAATGGTCTGTTTGCCAAGGTTTAAAACTGGATTTGAGAAGGCAGAGCTACGTCAACAATAGGATATTGTGACTCTGGTTTAAACAGAGTATCCGAAGCTGAATAGAAAGTTTCTTGCCTGTTGCTGTTGCACCTGACACAGCGTGCTCAGAACGCCCTCCCTCATATACTGGAAGTGCTTGTAGGCTGAAGCACCTCAATCACTTCATGCCACACGGGGCACTCTGTTAGAAAACCTTTAGAGGCACATCCTACTTTTCTGGGTAGGAGCAGGATATGCAAATCAGTACCTGAGAGGGGAAAAAAAGCTGGTGGTGCAACTAATTTTGTCAGATTTCTTCATATATTTTTGTCTCTCTGCATACTTGACTTTGTGTCCATAGGATTTTTTTGGTATCCTTTAGATTTTCTTCTGAAAGCTAACTTTGATCCAAAGGCAGGAACTTCTTTTGCGGGTAGAATCATGATAACGAAATTTAATTTACTTAATTTGTAGTTGATTATTCCAAACTTTTTCAGTTACTCTTTGTGGTTTCTTTCCATCTCCCTTTGAGGTAGTTTCCAAGTAGCTGGATTCTAAGGATATGCCAAGTAAATGAAGTCTCTTGCCGGGTTTGCTTAAGGGTTACCTAAGCAGGTTGATGAATTTTTTTTCTTTTCCCCTCAGATTGATGCATCATGCCTTACGTGGGAAGGACAGCAGTTCCAGGGCAAAGCAGCTATTGTTGAAAAACTCTCTGTAAGTCTAATCCTTACCGGATGTTTTGGCAAACAGTTCTGAAGACTATAAATTAATTGCTTCTGAAAATTTGATTTCAACTTCAGCAGTTTAAAACTCTTGAATGTGGGACTTCTGCTTCCAGCTTTTGGTCTTCAAAAAGTGTTACTTGTGATTTAATTCTATGTAGTGGGGTGTTCCATTGGTGGCTCTGATAGTGGAATGTTAATTGACTCCGTTAGTTTGCAAGGTTATTTTGTGACTGCAATTGCATTTGACATTATTGATTTATTTTTAAAAAAGTATAGTTCATAAGCTGACCCCGTGAGCTAGAGGAATGAAAGGTGGGGTTTTTGTTCTTCTAAAGCATGCCAAGGAAGTGCCAATAGCAAACCTGTTATTTGGATCTGCCTATGACAGGCTAAACACGTTATTGCAGGGAACAATTTTTCTGATACATAAACTGCAAATAAATTCTGTGGTGGAGAACCTGACTTATCCGCAGTGCGGCATTTGTCAGCTGTTCAGATATGAGCAGTTATGGTTCAGGACTTTGAAACCAGTGTTTCTTCTTCATCAAGCGAGAGGAAAGCATTTCTTACTGTATAGAGACTGAAACTCTCTCTCCGTGTTCATTTAGTTAAACTCGGAGCCAAGTTTTACCTTTTGGGTAAATCCATGCTTCTGTTACAAAAGGGGGTGTACTTATAAGCTGTCATGAAACTAGAAAGTTTGTTTCTCTTGCAAGACATGTGGAGGGCATGCTTTAGGTCCTCAGACATTCTGCTCGGAGCATGGTATATCAGGCAGATACATCATTTTTATTACACATTGAGAAAAAAAATCTTTGTAACTTCGATGCTTGTCTTGTTGTACAGCTACTGCTCCTGTGTTTTGGAATCAATGCTTTCATCCAAGACATCTTTAACCATGAAGGCTGAGATTTGGGTCTGTGTTTTAGGTGCCTGCATTGTCTTTGAGAAGGCCACACACCTCAGAATAGCACAGCTTGCAACTGCTCGCTTCTAGATGAGGAGATACTCAAGCTCCAGAGTTGCTTGTTTGTGTACTCAGTGTTCTTTCGACTTCTGGGCTAGCAGCCATTTAGATACCCAACCAGCTAAGCATTTGCTTCGCCACAGTGTCTCAGACTGCTGCCTTGGATCTGGCCCAGTGCAGATCGGCCCCTTTCCCACTGGAGCGTAACTCATCTTTACCTTCCCTGTCTGTGGTGCCAGTTGGACTTTCTGGATTCGTGTGCCTGCTGCACAGTCTCGCTTGGTGAGTGAAGGCATGCTACTTTGCCTCAGGGAAAGTTTTTTCTGACTTGCATCCATCTGCTTAAAGTAAGGAAGAAATACAGTAGAACTACTCCATGCCCTTCCACTGCATGGCTCGTTACGGGGCTGTATCAGCTTACCGTGACTCTAATGCCTCTCAGCATACCTCTGTCAGCACGGAGCTACTTGGGCTCTGTTTGCTGTTTCAACTTAATGTGCTCACCTACTCTGTGCTTCTGGAGCGTCTTAGTCAGTTGAGCAGATCACTGAAAGTTTGACACTGGAATTCTTTTGCACTTCTGCAGTCTTGTGTTCTTCAGTGCCTGGATGATTAATCAGTGTAAATGCCAAGAGGCAGGATTTTCTTTTACAGCAAGTTATCTGCTGTGTAAAGCAACACTATGGCACCTTTTCAGCCTACTCTGTCAGATGATGCTAATACAGTAGGGCAAGGCTGTAAAGACATTGCTTTGCCAGCACCGGTGCACCTGTACCTTGTTACAGAGTGGGAGTTGACACTTGTTCCTTCTGTCTTAATTGGTGCTGGACCTTAGGAGTTGTTTCAAATAGAGTGCCTGTCCTAATCAGGGGGCAGCCTGATTTACGTTGAGCATTTGAGATAATCCTGTAGTTCTACGAACCTCCTGGACCAAGGAGGAAGCTGGGACAGGTAGCTTTGTTGCCAGTTGTTGCCAGGAGTGAGTTTAAGCTACTCAACTTTATTCTTGCAGAATTTCTCTTACCTGACTTCAAGGAGGATTCCATGGTTTTGGTAGTGAAAGCCCAGAGAAGTTTTGGTGTCAGAGGACACTAACAGCCTTGGTTGTTGTGTGGCTTCTCACTTGTCAGTCGCTTTTATTGTACTCTTCATATCAAGAAATGTTTCTCTCCAGTACAGATGGGTGTCCATAAGCAACCATCCTTTTGAGGTAGCTTCTCTCCGTCCTAAAAATCGGTGATCTTTCCTGTCAGCTGACCCTACTTTTTCCAGTGGGATTTCTGCCACTGCATCACATAAGGAGTAGCTCACTTGGCTGACCAACCATTGGGGTCCTTTTCTCTGAAGAAGACAATCAGATACTTGAAACAGGCACCATCTTGCCCAGCCTTGTCTTTGGTTCCTTGTCACCATCTTGCAGGGCTCTTGGCTCTGAAGCCTTTCCTTCCTCCCTGTCTTCTCTCCCCAGTCTCACTTCTCATTGGCATCTTGTCACGCTGGAAGCTGGGTTCTGGATACAACCACATCCATTCCCCTTCATCTCTCTGCCTTTTCAAGAGACTTTTCTTGCAGGACTTGTTCAACAAGGAGCTGTTGTGCTGAGGTGGGACCAGGCTTCATAGTACTCTTTTTGTCAAAGGAAGGGTGTTCAATGTCCCAGCCTATGCTTGTGCAGGCACACTCAAGTTTGGGATGGTGACCCTGGAAAATATTCTGCTGGTAGTTCAGAAAAGACTGCTCTGTTTTGGTTTTTTTTTGTCACTAAATGTCTATTCCATATTACAAACCAGTGGCTCACTTTGCAGTTCATGGTAGGTTGGGATTGTTCTCCCAGCCAAGAGGAAACACTGCAGGCTTTATTAGAGAATGTTCTTGAATAGTGTCCCTCTGATTAGAGGGCTGCTCTGTACACTTCCTTTGCTTCCCCAGCTACTGCTCCTTCCAGTTTCTGTGTTTTCTATTATCCAAGGATTTAGCTTCCTGGTATTCTTCCTGAAGCCTTATGCTTGTCGGGGCCAAGTCTGTACTTCGCATCCTTGACAGTAGGTGTCGGGTCTCCTGTTCTTGTACCTAGGCCTTGTAGGAACTCTTTCAGACTCCTTCCACTAGAGTGAAATGCAGAACTTGTTAATGTCCTTGGGTCTACCTCAACCTGTTAACAAATCAGGGAAATGAAGCAAAAGCATCGAAGTACAACCCAAGGTTTAAATGACTGCATGCTGCTGTCCTGTGCAGCGCACGGACTCTGGGTATCAGCCATGTGGTCACTCAGAGCTCCATCTGTGCTGAGCTGCCACTTCTAAAGCGTCTAGCATTAAGGCAGCTTTTGATAGTACAGTCCTAAAATGGCATTTGTGTGACAGGACTCTGAGATCCCCCAGATATTTAATGTTCACCGCTTGGAGTCGTCTATGGTTGGAACATGAATGTGGTCTAAGTTGAAAGAGAGGAATTACTCCCCAATGTCTGGTGTTTCTCAAGGTGTGTTCCTTGCATTAAATATGCATCCGGACATGCTTGCATCTGCTACATGAGCACGGAAAGCTTTTTTTTCTTTTCAATATGTGTGCTTTTGATCTCCACCTCCTCCTCCTTTCCCCCTGCTCCTGCCTGGTACGTGGCAAAGATGGTGCCTGTTGCTGTGTTGGTTCCCCTCAGGTGCTGTTACGAAGGAAAGAAAAAAGGGGAAAGGTGGATATGTGGATTTCAAGTCCTGAACACTGGTTCTTGGTCGACCACCTTTCCTTTGTATTCATAGCCATTTTAACAAAGAAGCAAATTTGGAGTTGTCTGGTAAACAATCTTTTAACACTGTTCAGAGCAGCGAAGCTTTGTGCCTTTTTCATATGAACATTCAAATTGTAGATGAACTGAAGCTCTTCAGGCAGTGTAATTAGACTAGGAAAAGGTACTGCTTAACATATATGGTGACATATTATTTCATGTCTCGGTGCTTGAAAAACACAACTGTTATGATCAACCCAGCCTGAATAGTGTCGAATTGCAACAACTCTCCATGCAGCGCTACCAAAATAGTCTAACACTTCATAATGTTGGATTTGCTCGATCTTTGTTTTGTAAGTTAAATAATGCAATGGCTGCACATTTCCTTATTTTGCTTTCTTTTCATTGCAGAGCCTCCCTTTCCAAAAAATACAACACAGCATCACAGCACAAGACCACCAACCTACACCTGACAGCTGTATACTCAGTATGGTAGTGGGACAGCTTAAGGTAAACTCCTTCCATTACAGGTTAACAAATGCTTATGTCTCAGATTTTTGCAGGATTCGAAATCATCCGATTTCTGAAAACACTAAAATGCTGTCTTGGGTGGGGAAGGAACACTGGTAAGCTTGCATGGGGATGTCATTCTTCTACTGTTCAAGACTGTCAAGACACTGCTCGTCCCTTCAGATGACTAGCACTAGGTAATTTGTCAGTCATAAGTTCCTGCCAAGCAAAGTACCGTGGTTTTTACTCTGCATACAAATACCATATGGGCTCTAGAAGCATCAGTATTTCGCTTACCCTGAGGCAGTAAGGTTTCAGTGTCCTCTGCGTGTAAAAGCATCATTACAGTGTTCTTGGGCAGCATAAGCACAACTAGTTTAATGTGCTTTTTGATGTAACGTTATGCATCGAGCTGTGATTTAGCAGACATTTTCTTGTTAGCTGACAACCCTTCAGTAAGACCGTGCTTTTTCTTTTCTGTCACAGGACACAAGAATACAGCTCTGGTGTTAATGCAGTCCAGTACCTCTGTAGTTGAAACTGGTTCAGCAATGGGAGTGTGGCCTCTGAGATCAAACACTTATTGTTGAAATAGCTTCTTCTTGTGAAGAAATCAGATTATTTTTCAGGCTGTAGTATGATTACATTGCTGTTTATGTTATACTACTGAACTGCATAAACTTACCCAGTCTCCTGTTCTTTTGAGGAAATGTTGGATCTAAATACACCAGGGCCACAGACTTGTAAGCTAATTACACTACTTGTCAATGAAGGAAGTTGTCCTGGAGTCTGCAAAAAATATCCTGTATGTAAAGTCAGCTGTAGACAAAACTTGCTCACAGTGGGCAGTGTTTGTTTAAAAAGTGTGACATTACATAGCAATAGTTAAAATCACCAGAGTTAGATTTGTCAGGGTTTGGTCCAGCCGTGCTGTCAACTCAGGACTCCAAAGCCATCCAGTCCTTAGAGTTACTTGAACCCAGTTTCTTTTAAAATAGCCGTTGAGGTTTCCTTTGCCTGTTAACTCTGAATGGCACCTCTGGTATCAAAACATTCAAACTTCCACTGACCGTACTCTTAACTAAGCAGACATAGGACAGGAAGTTTGAATCTGCTTGCTTAGCTATTCTCCTTAATTGTTTTGTGCTGGGCAGTTGAGAAGAGCAGTTCCCAGCGTATTGCATCCACTTCTAAGCCTAACAGATAGCTTTGGCTCTCATTAAAGTTGCTCCTGCTTCCTAGCTGCAAGTTGGATTCCAGCTTTCTTGTTGCTCAATCCCACCTGCACATGTTCTGTTGAGGAAAGACAGCCACAGGTGGCCACGGAAAACACTGAATTGCAGGACAGGTATGAAGTCAGACATGCTGATCTCATCTGTCTTACAGGGTGTGCACAAAACAGTGCACTGGTCACTGATGTGACCAAGGCTTTTTGGCTCAATGTCTTGGGCCGCTCACATCTGCACCTGGTTTTGCACAGTCACGTTTCTAAGGTTATTGCATAATCATTAAGCAGATGACAGCTTGCAACAGTGCTTGTGTTGAATCCTGTGGCAAGATACCAAGTTCTTGAAGATTCTGTAAAGCTTTTGGGTTTTCTCATCCTTTAGCATGGTCGTTAGGGTTGTAGATGCAATCTGGGAGCTTTCCATAAATACCATGGCTTGGAGTAGTATTTCTTATTGTGCTGTTCTTATCCTCTGAATAACTTCAGCTCGCTGAAATTATTCAGAATAATTCAGGGATCACGTGATAGTGCATCTAGGTACTTGGAAAGAACATATTGGATTAAAGTATGCCTATTGTCATGATCAAATCCAACTTGTTTGTGAATTTTTAGTACGAGAGGCAACATTTCTCCACTCTCCACATGTACGTGTCTCCAATCTTAGCTTTGAAAAGCACATTTTAATGCCTGGGAAATGCTGCTTCTCACTGAGGAAAGTCAAAGTCAACTTTGAACTTTGACTTCTTGCTTCTGTCCGCTTATACAGGTGGACAAACGAAATAATCAGTAACAGTCTGTAGCATGACATGTATAGTAACCATTTCTGCCAGTACACAAACCTGGCTGTCACATGCAGCGAATACTTCTTCTTGTGCTAATACAAAGGTGTTGACAGCCGTTTTAATGCACCTCAGTGCTGTTTTCGATACAGTGCAGTAACTGAGAACAACTGGGTTCAGTTAGTGCCTTTTAACAAGTGGCTCGTCTATAGCTCCAGTTGAACGGGGTACGCTTTAACACACAAACATGGAGCAGCGTACTTGGCTTTATTTAAAGGTTGCCTTCTTAATGGTGTGGCTGTTCTGCACAGCTCGCATCTGTTGGTCTTGAGGAAAACTAGCGAAATTTGCACGAGGAAGACGACTTTCACGACCATCTGCTTGTTTTATGTAATGAAGGAGCATGCGTAATGCTTCTAATAGAGTAATGCAAGCAAATAATAATGCTAAAATACCTGTAACGTGCCCTTTCTAAGAAGTCATTCTTGGCATGATATTTTAAATGCATTTTCTGAGGCCTTAGTTGCTTGAATTGCTAGTCCCAAAGTTCAGTGGAAACTCACTCTTAAGTGAGCTGGGCACATCTTGTATTTCTTCCTTAAACCATTATATTTTTGATCTTGTTTGATTTTTAGGGGAAAAAAACAAACCAAAGCAGAAAAACCTTCTATTCTCCGTGCATATACTGTGGGGTGAACTGCTACCAAATTGTCACAAAGCCTCAGCTCTCTTCTTAATCGTACAAGAATAGTTCTGAAGAAATAATGGGGTCAAGGACTATTACTGTCAAACTCTGTATTTCCTTTACCAGAGTATTACGTCTTAAGTAAACCTGCAGGTTTGGGTTGTTTTAAGCCTTTGGCCTCCCCTGCTGGAGGAGGATTTAAGCGGGCTCAGTTGAAATCATTACTGCCCTGTGACAAGGTCAGGATGTGCATCTGCCTCTGTGCCGCTCCAGTCCACAGCCCAGCATGCTAATAACAATATGAACTGTAAATAAAAAAAAGCAACATCTTTTGTAGCAAAATAATCATCTGCACTGAGGGGACCAGTCACAACAGCTTCTTGGAGAAGATGTTGGAGGGTCACAAGGCATCTAAGTAGGGTGAATGTCACTAGCGAGGATCTAACTCACTGGCAGAAGCAGTACAGTAACTGCTTTAATTGAAAAGCATATTTTCAAGTAAACATATGCAAGATTCTCTTTAATGGATGTTGGGATCGGTAGTAATGTTCTTTTATCCTTTTGTAGAGGTACAATAAATATACCTCCGCTTATTCTATTATCATTTTTTATTGCTATTCATTATCTGGGTGCATGCTTGCTTGCTTCAACTAGGAAGAGTAGGCATCAGTTTAAGCCTTTAGGATTGAGTTTCATTTGGTGTGATGCTGCTTTGCCAATGTTAATCCAGAATGTCACCCAGTATTTTCAGTGTGCTTCACCTAGTAACGTATTTCTCCTGTCGTGCTCAGGCAGACGATGACCAGGTTCTAGGCTTCCACCAAACCTTTTTGTTGAAAAGTTTTCAAGGTGCCTGGGTGTGCACCAATGAAGTCTTCAGGCTAGCCCTCCACAACGTTTAACCCTCTGCCTTACCTCTCTTCCATGCAGTCCTCGCTGTCCTGGTTGAGTAAGGAGTGCTCTCTTCTCGCTCTTCTGTCACTTGAGCTCGGCTGAGAAGCATGGCTGTGTCTTGCGCGTTCTCAGAGCAATGTGGCAGATCTGTGGCTCTCCCCCAGAGTGTGAATTTTGAAGTGATTGTTGCAGAATTAATTGCGAATAACTAATTGTTATGCGGTGTTTCCTAGTCTTAAAAGGGAAAGGAAACTTTCAGTTAAAAGCACTGGGTGTTTTTGTAATGCATGCTGAACACTTAAAGCATTGCTTAAAGCCTGTTAAATGAGGCTTAGCATCTGAAAGAACCTGCTATCTTAAGTAACTAGCCTTTCCTTTGAGATAAGGATAGCTGCAGGCCTGCAGTTCAATCAACAGTTGCTGTGGGGTGCTGGTGAAAGAGTAAAACTGTCTCTGACCAGACAAGAGGAGAAAAGTTGTGCAGCTAAACTTTGATTGCAAAGTAGCGTTGCGTCCAGTACTCACGACATGACGCACGGCTCTGTGAGCTGAGGACTTTCTACAGTTTTGAGCCTCCAGGTCAGAAGGGATGTAGAGAAACTGGAAGAGGTCAAAAAGCTGCCAAGATTGCCAGTGTTCGAGAGCTTGTGGAGCTGGGAGAGGAGGCAGCTAAGGACAATCTGCCTGAAATGTAGGTGGAAAGTAGTTGAGTACTTCCAGCAACCTGAAAGCAAACTGTTCTTGGTGGTGCCAGACAGTGTAACAAGGGACAGTGGTTGCAAACCATAACTCGGGAAGTCCAGATTGGACACAGGGGAAAGATTTTCACTGGAAGGCTGAAACCCTGGGAAATGGTGCCTGGACACCTTGTGAAACGTCTGTTCTTGGAGGTTTGGAAGACTGCTAGACAAAGCTGTGGCCAGTGCAGTGCTGCTGGTAGTCCGTGCTCATGCTGAGCATGAGGCTGGATTGGAAACCAGAGGATCCTTCCAATCTGATTCTGTGACTTTTTTTAATTTTAATTCAAGGATGTCATGAAAGAATTTGAACTGGATAAAGGAAAGCTTTGTTGGAAAAATAAAGCCCCTGTGTTTCAAGCCTGGGCTCGCATCTGGAATGCAAATTTTGAGTTGGACATAGCTGAATTTGGAGTGGACAGTAAGGGTAAAGAGTTTCGGTGAGGTTATCTGAGCTGTGGTGAAGATCCAAAATAAAATGGGATAGGATTAGTCGATGTCTTCTAGAGCATCTCAAGTCACTCAACTCTGGGTCTTTGCTATATGTTAATAGGACGTATTCAGAGTTTTGGGAACGAACTGTAAATTCTTTCATTCGCCTTAAATATAGCCTAGGATTTTCCTTGTTTTTAAAGTATATTGCTACTCTATGCTGTGAAGACATAACATGAAAGGAATGAAGAAAGCAATGATGTGTGACTTCATTGTGGCAATTTGCCATATGTACAACAGCAAGTGTTCGGGGAAGAATTCCCTTTTCTTTCAGTCTTTTTTCATGTGTCCAGTCCTGAATTGGGTAAGAAGGGAGGAAATTCTCCTCAAGCCAGAGCACTAAGAGCTGCAGTGCAGCTAGGCTTATCAGAAATTGAGGAAACCTACACTGAAACTAGTCTGGTGGTGATATCTTTTTTACCAGAGGTATATTTTTAAAGTGTACTCATGTCAGTAATGGCGTGCTCAAATTTGGTGTGAAAACTACTTACACAACTTGTAATAGATGCCTCAGTGACCAAAGAAGAGGAGACCATAGGGCAACTGAGAGTATGCTAAATGCTTGTTAATAGAGTCGGTTACAAGTGATTCAAGATGAAACGATTCTGCCTGGCTGGTTTAAACTAAGCCATTAGAAAGGAGCTGACATGGCTACGAATTCGTTCCAACTTAGTCAAAAGGGATAGCATTAATAACATGCTTTACAAAGCTGTATGTCAGACTTCAGTGTACAGCTCCCTGATGCTACTCAGTTTTCTTAAATATTCCTTCCTGTCCAGGAACCTACCAACTATCAAGCAGTAGCGCAACCGCACTAGTGTTTAAGTGGTGTATTTGATACCCGGGAAAAGCTAGAAAAGGCATAAACCCGCGGGTTTCAGTGCGCAGGCCACCTCTTCAGCATGGATATGCAAGCACCTTTTCTGGGCAGATCTAATAATGATAATACTTCCCCTGAAATAATTGGCACGCCTGCTGTCATACGTGCTAAGGAACTAGACGGACGGCTGGTCTAATCCAGCATAATTGCTTGTCTTCACGTTGTGCTGATTATTATGGAGCCTCTGCCTAATGCAAAAGGAGGCATGTATCAATGTGACAAAAAGCTGCCCAGTTCATCAACCTGTTCAACAGTGACTTTACTGGCGCTTGTCTTGCTGGAGGATTTTTCTTTCATTGATTTGTCTACTGAGCGCTTAGACTTGCTCGTACTTCTGGCCTCACTTGTTGCCTCCTTAATTTTTGGCTGTAGTAGTTTCCTCATTCACTTTGTCCTTTGTGTTTTTATAGTAATTTGATATCTTGCCCCTTTTCCTCACCCTGAACACACTTTTCCAAGCTAGAGTGTCATACTCAATTTACTTTCTTCGGTAGGAAACTGTCCTGTAGCTGGCTCATCTTTCTTGCCCTTCTCTGGCCTTTGCCTATTCTACCATTTTAATTTTTGTGAAATGATAAGAAGTGCATGCAGGATTTGATATGTGGGTGCTCTCTCTGCATTTATGTGGTTGCTTACTTACGGGTTTTGGTTCTCTGCTCCTTTCCTACTAACTGCTAACACTGTGCCTGCCTTGATAGCTATTGAGCTCTGAGCTGGTTGCAAAAACAATAAAAATAATTGTCCATCATGATTTCAGTATCACTTTCCTGAGAGGCCGTAGCTAATCTAGGGCCCTTTTTGGTTTTCCTCTGTGGATTAGCAACCGCTTCATGAACGGCACTTCATCTACACCGTTTTATTTCCTAGGCAGTTGTCACTGTGGAAATCCTTGCAGTAGTTTTAGATTTGAACACTGCTTTTGCATGCACTTGATCCTACCAGTGCTGTGGCAGACTTGCTGTTTTGTGATATAACCGATGTCCTTAGCAAGTTGCTCCTCAAAGCTGACTTGTTTCACAGTCAATTTATCACTTGATAAAATTCACAAAACATGGATATTACTTTTTAAGTAAAGAGATTTTTTTGTTGTTGTTTATTCTGTAATCTGCTTTGCTTTTCAACCTTTTCTCTTGCTTTTCTTGACGGACAGCAGCAGAGCATTGAGAATAAACGTTCAGCACTTTGACGGTCTGTTTCATGTGCTCCTCTGGCTGCTGCTTTTCAATGCTTTTTTTTTTTATGCCTTTCCCCCTTTTTCTGAAGCTGAATAGTCGTGTGCTGGAAGAATAGAGCGTAAAATCCTCCAAAAATGCTGAATTGAATACACGATGGTCAGTATCAGAAGATTGTTTTGTAGCTAGGTCCTGTGTGCTGTTCAGATTAAATCCTATTATGTGATTTCTAGCTGATTTGGGAATCATTTATGTTATTTTGAGGCTTTAATTCCTGCATGATGTCTCTGAGGAGACTGGTAAACATTAGGTGGGAGAGCTAGTCTCCCTCTAATACTATTTTCTGCTTTCGTAGTAATACAGTAAACATAGGGCGGGCACTATAACCTGCCTAGATGAACTGCCAAAGGCAGGTTGAGGCACTGCTGCAAAGATCCCTGTGCTTAGAACACCTCGACACAGCTACAGCACATACCTCGCTCCCTTCGAGCTGTTCCTGGACAGTGGAAGTGGGAAGTGCTACGTCACTGGTCAGCTGTACCTGCTGTGGGAAAGCTTTCAAAAGCCTAGATCATTACATAGCTCATTTGGGCAATATTGTTGATACCGACTTCTACAGAACCTCCCTTCTGTCACCGGTCCAAAGTACAGCAGCTACAAACTAATTTTGAAAGACCTTGTTTTATGCTTGGTTCCTGGGCAAGGCCCAAGGGAAATTTGTGACTCAACACTGAGGCAAGCATGCTCTTATCGGTGTTGTGAAGCTGCTGCGACGGAGATGTCTGCAAGCCTTCCAGAAAACCCCAATTTCAGATGCCATTGCAGGATTTCTGTGCCATTGGGCCCTAGCTACTTGTCTGCAAAGCACCTTGGAACAGAACCTCTGGTTGTATTAGTCTCTCTTGAGGTACTAGGCATCTTACAGCATGTGACGTCACTGTTAACCTTAGCTTTTAAGTCATCTTATGAGTTTTGCAATACATGTCTCAAAAAAAGAGCTTTTTGAACTTTTTTCCTCTCTTTCTACAGGCTGATGAAGACCCTATCATGGGATTCCACCAGATATTTCTATTAAAGAACATCAACGATGCCTGGGTTTGCACCAATGACATGTTCAGGCTAGCATTGCACAACTTTGGCTGAGCTGGCAACCCCGAGGCACCCATGCTTTTTTTTTTTTCCCCCCTCCTCTCCTCTTACTGGTATTATTCACACTCACGGAACATTCCAAATATCATACACAAACCTGCAGCACTGCAGAGCGTGAGCAAGCAAGACCTGTGACCTGCCCTTCTGCTGAGTTTACATTGTCACTAGATGAGTTTCTTGTGCATGATGTTTGGAAGTTAGACTTAGCTGCATTTGACGAGAGAAATTTGTGTTGTACCAGCATGCCTCGGAAAGAATTTATAATGCAAAAGGTTGTTGTTTCTGTACTGACAAGATGCTCTATAACCCAAAGAAATGAAAGAACAGCAGCCTGTACAGCCCAGATATGATTTGTTCAGATGTTCCAATGCTACATTACACAATAAAACCATGAGATTTTCTTAACAGTTTAAATTGTTTTAATGAGTTGGATATGGAGTGTATGGTACCGCTTCCTTTGGGCTCCTCGTGTCTGCCTGGTGAGATGTTGTTTACAAACCTAAAACTCTCAAACTGAAGAGCACTTGATAGCTTTACCAGCGAAGGCAGGTCAGGTGTGCCCTTGGCCATACAGCTTCTTTTTCTCTCCCTCTCAGCAGCTTTTATAACAGAGACTTCTAGCTCAATTTTTAACATTGGCAGGTTAGTTCTCAGCTGTTGTATTTTACCAAGGCAAAAGCCTAAAATAATACCCAAGGGTGACAACAGTCGTGGTACCCTGTAGTTAATCTTCATGACATCTATTATGTTCGCCCTCAAAGCTGAACGGGACAGCTGTATTTTCTTCATGGGCAGACACAGGGGGTGTCAATCCAGCGCTGCCCTCCTGGAGTTTCTCTCCAGCTCTAAAGCCCTGGCCGGATTTGTGCTCCGTGTTGTCCTTCTAGCGTCCCTTCGTTATAACTGGAGCTGGCTGGCAATAAGTACTGCGTTTGCTGCGCAGGTTTTCCCAACGCGGTTGGCTGTCGTGTGTCTTCCACCCTGGAGGTGGCGGTGTTCCACCAGTGAAGGGACTTATTAAATTAATCTTCCCGGCATATGAGATGGCACAGGAGCAGAGTCACGTTCGCTCTGCCTTCAGACCTCGCTAAGCCGTTAGGCCCCAGTCTTCAAGGGATTGGCACGCCTCGCCGAGCTCGCTTTCGAAGCACCTGAACCTGGCATTTCCCTTTTTGAGACTTGTCAGGAAAGCCTGGGATGGGCTGCGCTCAAGGTGGCCGGTTCTCAGATCTGGCCGCTTTGGCGTTTGAATTGGAGCGGAGCCTTCCTGACGTTGGGGCCCTCCTGTTTGGTATTGCAGCATTTTTCGTATATTCCCTGTTTCAAATGTGGGACTGTTCTGTCGCTGCTTCTATGCTATGAAAGTTGCGCTCAGAATTAATCACTCGAAGAGATGAGCTCTTTCAGTGGAAAGAGGCATTTTGTGTGGTCGCTGCTAGGCAAGGATCCCGATACTGTAGCTCCAGGTCTAAATGGAGCCTGGCAGAGGAGGGAGGGTGTAAGAATAGGTCTGGCTTACGAACCTCGCCCTGCAGGAGGATCTAGTCTGCGAGGTCAGGGTCGTCCTTTGAATAACGAGCTCGATACGCCAAGAGAGAGCTTGCTTTAAAAGTCAGGTTCAAGGAACGATACGTGTGGCAGGTGTTAGTTTAAAAGCTATCTAAAATGAGATTCTTTTAGGCCGTTAAAAGTTCAAAGCCGTTATCCTCCGAAATGGGTCGTGCAGATCTTTCTGGGGCTCTTTCCTGCCTGTCTCCGCACAGTCATTTGCTCCTGGTTCCTTACCTGGAGGAGACAAACACCACTGTTTCTAAACCAGTATTGCTTACTATTTTTGACGCCCGCAGGTCACTTTTGAGGCCCGATATAGGCGAACAGATTTGCCGTCTCTCAGCTCTTTGTTTTTCCTACCCGTGTGTACTGCAAGTGATGGGCTGAGCCCCAGCGGTCACCCCCGGAGCCGGGAGGGCTGTGTGGAGAGATGGGGAAAGCCGCCTGCGGTCGGAGGGAAGGCTGGGCAGCCCTGTGGGGTTACCCCCCCCCCCCCCAAAACAACCCCACCGAGCCCCCTCGGGGGGCGG
>NW_008823921.1:226739-232170 GCF_000699105.1 Pygoscelis adeliae | reverse complement strand
AGTTCGGACCCAAAGCTCGCTGCTGCTGCTGCCGCTGCCGCCCGTCTCTGGGCTCTTTTTATCCGAGAGGTATTGCCGCTAAGAACCGGACAGCACTGACCTCGGCTCAAGTCTCCCCTCCTTTGTTAAGAATATTTTGGGTTTTTCCCAGGCGTCCCGCTGGGCTCAGCGGAAGGGGGCTATCGGGCCTCTCTGCGATCAGTGCCGTCCTCAAACCTGATGAGGCAGCGGTCTGAAGGAAACTGAGACCATGAATATTTTTGCAAAAAAACCTTAGCCTCTGGCTAGAGGACAGAATTTATGCCCGTGTTGTGCTCCTGTTGGGGAAAAGGCAGGGATAGTGTAGCTTTTAAGTGTCCTGAGAGTCAGTAGGAGTGTGCTACCTCCGCGTGTGCTGCCTTTTGCTTGGCCGAAAGGATGAGAGGTTGGATGCGGGATTGTTGTGAGAGGGGTGTAGAGGCACATGGGGTGATGGAGCAAACCCACAAGAAGCCAGCTTCGTTAGTTTTACTACCCGTAGAGAAACTTCTCATTACTTGAAGTAGTTTCTCTTGTTTCTGGAGCACTTGGGTGCTCCCGGATTATAATTCTTAGAAGAAAATACATTTTTTTCTTCACAGTGCAGCGCTCTGTACTTGAAAAACTGAAGGGGGAACTCAATGCAGGGATGGGGAACGTGTTTCACAAGCAGTTTCTGAACTGAAAGGATGTGTCATGGTTGGGAAATGGTTGGAGTTGTTTCTGTTCTCTCAGAGTGACGTGACTTTCCCCTGAAGCGTCTTCTCTTGCTGGTTGAAGCAAAGGAGTTATTTACTGAGTATGGCTTATTTATTTTCATTTTTCTTCTTTCCTATTTATTCTCTTTATACCTTCGCTGTCAACTCTAGCGCACAAGAAGGCAGTTGAGAGGAAAAGGAGCAAATGGACAGTAAGTCGAGCATTGAGGAACCTGTGGTTGTTCTCAGCAGAAATCGCTGCCTGGGTAATAGCAAATAGACTTGAAAGAACTGGACATAATAAAGTGAAGAGCAAGAGCACGTGTTTGTTAACTGAAGGCCTCTGAAAATCCTGTTTGGATGTCAGAGGAAAGGGAAACTGGGGGATCCTTCGAGGCTTTTGAAAGAGAATAGAAGCAGCCTCACGAATTGCACGCGTAGGGCTAGTCTTGTCTGGCATAAAGTTGCCGTGGTCGAGGTCCTTTCTAGTTCTAGTTTCTGTTATACCCTGGGTTTCACCTGCAGATTTTAATATCCAGCAGAGACTAGCATAGCTGCTTTCCAAGGCTGTTACCACTAAGAAGGTTTTGTTGTACTACATGCCTGTGGCTATGAGCAGCATAATGTTATTCTAGGTGCTGTCCAGGCAGATGACAAGAAATGCTCCCCGCTCTAAAGACTTTACAACTGTCATAGCACTCTCTTTAGTTCTGCTGGTTTCGGTGATCGCGAAAATGCGATCCACCACCAAAGTCTCTCTTGACACAGTTTTCTCCCAGTTTCGGCAAACGTCGTCCATTGCTTCGGAAGCCCTTGCCCTTTTTTGATGCCGTGGCCTCAGCAAGGGGGAGCCGCGTGATCAAACCGCGGACCTCCCAGCTGGGGCACGTAGACAGGCTGTCAATGCCAGCGTGCTTTGGAGGAGAGTCCCTGGACTCTCCCTGGGGTTGTGGGCAGGATCCTTCAGTCCGTGCTGAAATCTCTGCTGATAACCAGGCGCTACGTGGGCTCACCCTACTCGTCTGACGTTTATCAGGGAACCGTTCTGTTCAGTACAAAGTAGCATCCCCTGGTGCATGTGATGGTGGGAGCAGGAAGAGTTCAGTATCTCAGCTCTGATTGCTCCCGCTTTCCTGCTCTTTGAAAAGGTAATGAATATGACTGCACGTCTTTCCCTTTGAAGGCCTAGATCTACTAGTCTAGGTTAACGTTTTGTTTTTGTTCACGTGCCTATTAAACACTGAGCCTCTTCCCTTCTTTTATGCCTTCAGGACTGTGTGCAGGCAGCACCTGTGCTTGTCTGGCTCCCACTAAGACAGTGATGGGCTAAGCCCATTCCTGAACTTCAGTGTACTGTTGTTGTGCCCATTGGCCTCTGGGGAGTGTTTCCTCCTTCTCTTTCCCATGGAGCGAACGTCACTGTCCTGCTGTCCATAAAAGAGCAGAGATACTTACGTGAGGCATTCTTGTTGCTGCAAATAGAGCAAAGAACGTATCGTCTTTCTCTGGTAGCCTGGATGCTTTTTCTGTAGTGAATATTTTCCTGCTTTTGGTCGCAAAGGGTAAATTGCGGTCAATGGAAGTTGCTGCAACTGGACAAGCACCCACCATATGCTATAGGAATAAGGGGCGCATCTTAATCTTGCAGCAGCAAGCACAGCACAAATGTGTTAGGCGGTTACAGGATCGCGTTCCCTGGCCTGAATTTTCCTTGTGCTGTGTGGGTGCCGCTGCTGTTTTCTTCGTGCAGTGCAGGTGAACTGAGGTGAGTGCCCAAATGGCCTCTGGATCGGGATACCCTGTCACTGCACGGGGTTTTTGTGTCCATGGCGTAGTTGCTGATTTAATGACTTTCTACATAAACAGGGAAGTTTTAAATATTCTTCTGGCAAATGAATAATAGTCGCAGTTATTTCTGTAGGCAGCAGCGCTCATCCCGGTGTGTTAAAGCCTGTTTGGTAACTGAAAGCTTGCCTTGCTTCCAAAGGACATGCCTCTAGCCCACAGTTATGTTTAGGTTTGCTACGTGTGCCAGTAACAGTGGAGCTTCTGGCCCTGGGAGCAGCCATTTTGCAAGAGCTCAGCAGCAGTTGTTACCTGGCAACAGTATATGAAATTTCGGTTTTCAAAACCAGTGAAAATTTCAAGCGAGGATTTTGCTGAGACAGGAGGCTTTGACTGATGTGTAAGTGCAGATGGAGTGAGCTTGCTCTCCGGTGGGGATCGTCAACTATTTACCTTGCTAGTGAGACAGAGAGAGGAGTCTCCTTCAGCCCCTGTTACATCTGTCCCCTTCTAAAAGCCTTCAGAAGGCATGGAGGCCACCAGGCAACCTGTGCTAGGCCAGATATATGAAGTCAGGGCACGTGCACTCTTCAAAGCACAGCTGAAGCTCTGAACAAATGGTCGCTTTATGCAAAACTTGAGTGCTGTAAACTTCTGTGTGCCTAGTCGACCAAGGAAAAAACATGGGAATCCTGTAGGCACAGCTACAGTTTCATAGCGAAGTTACTCAAACACCTGGACTTTGAGGTCCGGTCTCAGTCAGAAGCCAGTTTTGGAAAGTAACAAATGTATTATTTCCAGCCAACCCCAAATGTTGCAGCTAACAGCTGTGTTGCTGGACTTCAGCGATCTTTCTGCAGGCACGAGGGTTAGAAATGACCCTTCCAGAACCCTTTGGTCTGGCACTTGATTCAGTAGATCTGACTTACCAGCTTGAGTCTTTCTGATCCAAGACTATTTGCTCCTTGAACCTGGTAAGTTCCTTGTACCTGTTCTTGGGTGTTTTTCTGGTCTGCTGGGATTGCTTGTGTAAGAAAAGAGCTACGACTTCACTCGTTTGTGTGGAGTTAAGTTTCTTATACGGAAGGACTCTTACACATCCTTTTTGGAGAAGAATACTTCTCCCAACCAATTCAGCGTATTCTACCTGATAGACCAGTAGAACCTGACAAAAAAAAAATCTGGAGGTAGTGTATTTCACGCAGTGCTATTTCTTCTAAATGGATATTGTGCACAGTTGGTCGTGCTTTTCCCCAGGTTCAGTGAATGAGAACCAAAGACCGTCAAATTCGTATAACGGAGACCTGAATGGACTGCTGGTGCCTGACCCCATCGTGGCCGGAGATGGACCTTCTTTGGCTAAGCCAGTGCATCGCAGCATTTCTCTGGGAGCCCTGCAGGAGAAGCAAGTCATGTAAGTTTTGTCGAAAAAAGGCTGAGGGTGAATAGAGAACAGTTAAAAATTAGTTCTGGTGAGCCTGGACAAGCGTGCTGGGAATCTGACAGTGCGTTTTACGTTGAGTTCAGGTGGCAGTTGTGAGTCCATGCTATTGGTCAGAGCTTTTGTAGCTTTTGTGATGCTGATGCAGGGAGCCTGCCATCCCTGCTGCTCAGGAACTGAAGAATATCAGCAGAGCTGTTTAGGGAGAAGGGGAGCAGGATGGGTCGCATGGTGGACGTTGCAAGTCGGGATGGAGGTAAATTAGCAGGGCTCTGGGTGGAATTTAGCGTTCTCACATAGACATCCAGCTGGACTTTTTCAGGGACCCAAGTTACCTGAGTGGTAACTTACACCAGTTTGTAGCACGGTAGACCTTGCGCTTGTCAAAGTATTTCTCTCCACATAACTTAAAACAGGACAAATGATCCTGAGCTGGATTCCTACCTAACTCTTTGCTGAGTTGTGCATATACGTCGATGTGTTTTGGACAGCACGTGTGCTTTTACTGCTTAATGCAAGCGAACATATGCATATAGAATACTTTGGATTTGTCATGGGAGTAATAATACAAATCCACAGCTACAAATCCACATCAGTCTAATTAGTGTAATGCTTGGCTTCATGCGCTGACTCTTAACATCACACCTCATGTAAATAGCTTTTGTGTGGGTTCTCTGGTCATAGTTTTGAGAGAGGACGCTGTGAGAACCATGAGCAGTCTGCACTGTTGTTGATGAGGTTCAAGTGGTTGGCTTTGATCTCTTGGCACCTTCGAATGTTGGGTAGCGGTCAAGGCTACTTTAACCAACTGTAGTTCTGTGCTCAAATCAAATAGACTAATGGTCTGTGAGAAGAGTCCGGAGGTTTTTAGGCTGAGCAAACCAGGTGTTTGGTGCTCTCAAACCTGTGACACACGGGGAAGGGAGACTCTTAACTGAAAGTAGTTTCTGTTTTCAGTTGTTCAGTTCAAACCTCCTAGATGCACAGATACTCCTTCTGCATTGCTGTTAAAATTATGAATAGTAAATATCTGAGCTCTGTTCTCTTCCTGTGAGTCCTGTCTGATTTTTTTTTTTCCCCTTTGTTTTTCTTAAAAGCTGCCTTTCCGGTGATGACAGCTCCACTTGTGTAGTGATTTCAGCAAAAGATGTGGAGGTAGTGGCCAGCAGTGATTCCAGCATCACCAGTAAGGCCAGAGGGAGTAACAAGGTAAGGAGCATGAGAAAGCATAGTTCTGTCTCTTTTTTTTTAGTCGCGTCACCTCATGCTTGAATATTTTAAACAGAAATTCCTGTCGTCTTTCCTGTGTTATAGGAGCTTGTAATTAGGTAGAAGTTTACCAAAGAGCTTAACAAGGGGGGGAAAAATTGGAGCAGTATCTTGTAGCCGATTGCTACTGTTATTCCAGAGTCTGGCCAAGTTATTGTCTAATTTTCAGGAATAAGTCCATGATCTAAGCGGTAGGTTCCTGGGAAAGTGCTCTTCCTTC
>NW_008823921.1:216418-226705 GCF_000699105.1 Pygoscelis adeliae | reverse complement strand
GTCTTCACCATGGAGGGAGGGTTGCTCTTGATAGCTTGCTAGCCTCAGTCTTGCTGAGGGCTCCACCCAGCAGATCAGAGCTCCAGAAGAACCAATATGCTGAGATTAGAACTAGTGCTGTAGCAGAGTACTAAGACATGCTGAGAACAAATGCTAATAATTAGGAGAGAGAACTCTGGTCTTGATCCTTTCGGCATTTTTTCATGTATCATTTTGTTCCTTGACATGCAGTGAATTCAGCAGAGAACGTAGCTGAATACTGTACTGTGTTATTATTGTTTTTCATAGATAATACGGAAGATAAAAATGAAAGGGAGGATCATTGCCATAATTTCCATAGTATCTCTTAATTCTTTGCTCACAGAGACAATGCTTATCAAATAAGACCAGGACTCTCAGTTTCTTGGAAAGCAGTATTAAAACTAAAAAGCAAGTGCCCCTGCAGCAAATGTGTTTCTATATTTCAAAAAAGTTTCCAAGAACTGGGAATCCAGACGCAGTGCTAATAAGGAGGTGAAGGCTGCTTTGCTGTAGTTGCAGGGTAGAGTGTTGTTCTGCAGTGTGGCAAATTCAGTGAGTTGCATTCCTTCTTAACAAGGAAGGAAATACTCATCAGCCTCCAGAACTTTGAATGTTCAGCGCTCTGCTGCCTGGTATTCCAACGTGCAATTCTTCTTACCAACTGCTGCTTCTAATAGTTTCCTATTAAGCATTACAGATCCTCCCTGGAGGAAATCATGTATTTGGCAAGTTTGTTCCAGGAACAAGTTAATTCCAGACACTTCTCATATTTTGTTTTCTTTCTCTTGAGCAGGTGAAAATACAGCCTGTTGCTAGATATGACTGGGAGCAGAAATACTATTATGGCAATCTGATAGCTGTTTCAAACTCTTACCTGGCTTATGCCATTAGAGGTGAGATACCTTCTTGTCTTGGATGTGATTTGTATTCTTTTGCTCTGTGTACCTCTAAAAGAGGCGAAGTTTGCATCAGAAGAAGGTAACTGGCAATAATTGAAACACTTCTTGGAATACCAAGATCAGGGTGCTGTTGTAGTGGGAGTATAAGTGAAGCTGGAGCTACAGGAGAGGGAAGAGTTGGTGGTGTAGGAGAGTTTCCACCGAGAAGGAAAGCTTTTCTGAAGTTAGAAATAAAAGCAAGAGAAGGACTCAGTGGGGATGGAGGAAGAGTTGAAGGATTACGTTGGTTTCACTGAACAGTAAGCTGATGTTCAGATTACTCCTCTAATTAAATATTTCTGCGGTAAACAAGCTTCTCTGTAGCTAAGCACAGAAACAGCCCTGTGGTAATTTGAGCAGATAAATGTTTGCGATGGATTTGGTTGCATAAATTTAGAGTTGAGTTTAAGTCTAAATTTAGAGGAGCCAAAGAGCAACGCAGATGCAGTGTATTTTGCAGTAGGAAGGGAGAGAGAAGCAGAACAACACAGGAAAAGATTGTTTCACAACATACATGAAACAAATGAACATTTATCATGTGCAGTGCCTCTTTCTGCACAGTGTTTGGGGCTCCATCAGCTCTTCCCTTTCTTCTTAGTTCTAACACCCATCAGTTTGTCTGGCCTTTTATGAAATCTACTACTACACTTCTGTGGTTTTTTCCTAGCTGAGGTTATTTTAGAGCAGCTTTTTTAAAGCAAGTATTAAAGCTTGGGTGCAGTAACACTATGGAAAGCTGACTGACCTGCTAGGGCTTGGGCATCAAGAAGTGGAAGCAAGAGGGTGTCCATAAGACTGCCTGCATTATAGTGATGTTTGTCTGAAATGGCGAAATTGGAAACTTTGCATGGTATGTGCATGCTCTAAAGCATGTTCTTTTCAGTCATGCAAGCCAAAAAGCAGTACTTTTTTGCCAGGTGAGTGTTTATGCTTTTTACATTCCCCTTACAGAAGATATATTTGAGCTACCTGCCTCTCGGTGACTCCTTTTCTCCACTTACTGAAAACGAAATTGCAATTAAAATTAATTCACTGTCACTGGAGGTCAGTCCTGGAGGTTTGCTGGCTTTGTTATGAGCTCGGGATAAAGATTTAGGCCTTACATTTAATGAAGGCATCTTTCATGAGAATAGTCCTGGGAATCACGAGAAGTCAACTTCTGTTGACTTTTTAAGTAGAGCAACTTAGAATTTGACGTGCTCGAGAAACTGTAGAAGATACGGGGAATTAAGCTGCCCCTTACAAGGCACGCAAACTCCTCCTTGATGCTGCCGTTCCGACCTTCTGCACCAAAGCTGAGAAGTGCAGGGACTATTTGTGCATGTATCCTGGGTCTTGAAGGGGCTTGTTAACATGGTACCTGTTGATAGGGGTTTTCAGTGTGTTGCCAGCGACAGCTGATGGCTGGATGGGTGCTGGAAATGACAAGCCGGTGGCTGGAAACAAAGGCAGTCCTGCGGGGAAACCGCCCAGAGAAATGACGACTTCTCCCTCTGTCTTCTCTGCAGCTGCCAGTAACGGCTCCGCTATGGTGCGGGTGTTGAGCGTCAGCACTGCTGAGCGGACCTTGCTGAAAGGATTCACAGGCGGTGTGGCAGACCTGGCTTTTGCTCATCTCAACTCCAACCAGCTGGCGTGCCTGGATGAGGCCGGCAACCTTTTTGTCTGGCGCCTGGCCATGGATAAAGAAAAAATCCAGTATCTTGTCAAAATACGCCTCATGACAGTCTTTGTGTAATGGTTAGATGTGAATGCAGCCTCAAAATTGCAACTTATTTCATAGCCTTTTCAGAATAGCAGCTTGCAGGGGGACGGCCAATAGTTCTGCCCCTTCCAGAGTATCAAATCAATCAACCTGTGCCTGTATTCAGCACAATCATTATGTGAAATTGCATGTAACTTGAAACTCCAGGAGTGACACCTCAGTGCTCCTTCTGGTCCAGGCAAAAGTAGTCAGTGAGAAGTGTCAGTCATACTAGCCGGCCTTACCCATGGACAGTATCGCCTCGACCATGTGACAAAGCTTTTTACTCACGTTTGTCTGGTTCTAGCTCTTTTACATCCTCTTCCCCAGAAAAGGAACGAGGAGTACTTCCCTCCCGCTCACTATCTTCCTTCCAGACCTGTCATCCCTCTTCTTTTGGTGGTCCTGAAATTTATTTTCAATGTTTGATTCATTGCCCTAGATCTTTTCCTTTTAATTGCTAGGACTGACTGCTCAGTGCTTTTGGGAAGCACATCAGACTGTGGGATATGTCGTCTTAGGTCGTGGCTTCTTAATTTGAATTGTATGCCATCATTTCAAAAGCAACAGGAGCAAAGGTGTTTGTAGTTAAGATCCGATTTGTATGGGTGGACCAGAGCACTCAGCCTGGGACAACGTGGTAGCTTTTCTGTCTTTCTGTGGTAGTGTTGCGATGCTAGCTGAAATCATTTAATCTATCCGCTAACAATCACGTGGATTCCACATTCAGATGTGTGTATGTGCTCCTGTTGTGCTTATCCTGTACCTGTCTGCAGCCTGCAAGAGAAAATAACTTTTGTAAGCTTAACCTTTTCTGCCAGTGAAGAAATGCTAGCTTGCCACCTTACTTAGCAGAATCCTTTTATCTGATTTCTTTTTGAATCTCATCTTGAGGCTTAGTAGTATTTACCAGAGGACCAAGCCTGAATAGGGTATTGCTGAGTGTCAGTAGCACTGCCAGAATGTTATGTTTCTTAACCGTGGTGATCAGAGAGGAGATCTTGGTTAACATCAAGCGACCTGACAATACCCCGTTGAACACCTCTCGAAGAATCATCTGGTGCCCTTTCATCCCAGATGATAACGAGGAGAGCGGTGAAGAAGGAAGTCAGACATTGGCGTTGTTGCACGAGGACAGGGTGAGGAAACCTTGCTTTTGAAATGTTGCCCCTTATTAGAGGGAGAGAATCTAATGAAGGAAAGAACCGATACGGTTAGAGGTGTAAAGGCTCCCGTCTAGTCTGTGCTGGGGATCCTCCCATAATATGAAATGTGGGATTCCTCTCTTCCGAGGAGAGGTCATGCTGATCTTTCTCCGGGGCTCAGGAGGAAGGAAAGGGATAACTTCTGCTCACCGTCAAATAGCGGGACCACTAGAAACAATGTGGAGGGCCAGAGGCATCGCTCATCTGCTCAGGCTGAGCCAGTTCCCGGGGGAGGGGGATTGGTGAGCCACAACTACAACTGCCAAGAGCAGTTCCCTGTATTTATGTATAGCTGGGTGTCAGGAAAGCATCTAATGGCCAAATTGGGTGGAAATGGGAAGGTTTATGTCACATACTTGCCATTGGGCTGGTATCTCAGGATATAAGATAAGGATATAAGAAATTCTCTACTGGATCAGACCAGTAGTTGTAGAAATAAACCTGTGTGCCCACGTGTTTGTTTTCCAGGCAGAGGTGTGGGATTTGGACATTATCCGAGCGAACAACAGCTCCTGGCCGGTGGAAGTGCCTAGCATCAAAGAAGGCTTCATCGTAGTGAAAGGCCACAGCACGGTATAAACCTATTTTACTTTCTTTACTGCCATCGCATAGGTGATCGCTACAGATCACTTAGGTTTTCTTTGGGTTATAGTGTCTCAGGAGCTGCAGTTCTTAGGACACTTGGCTGTAAAAAAACCAGTTTCTTACCCATCCGCACTATCATCCACAACCTACTGGCTATGTACACACACTGTTGGTAAGTAACCTTTGTTTAAAGAGCCGAGGTGAATGTGTAGTCATTTGAAAATGGCTCTTGAAAAAACTCATCTGTATTTCCACGGGCCTGTTTGACGACCTGGGCTGTATTTCAACTATTTGGTTGTATCTCCCGGTAAATGGAACACTTAACACTGCAGTGGTTTACTGCTGGATGAGAAGGGGTAAATTAAGCCTGATGTCATCTTTATTCTTCTATGATTTCCCTAATGAGTATAGTTATATCTGTGAGTACAGTGGACCAGGACTGCAGCTGAGTATCCAGTAGGTGATATTTTGAATATAAAAGAAACAACTGGAAAGAGTCCAATTTCACTTCTTGAACAGGATGATGACAAAGTAATTGTATCGCTTAGATGAAGCAATTATGATTGTGAAACAGTAATGACTGTGAAAAGCCAGAAGATCCCAAAACAAAATGAGCTCTGTTCATAACATGGGTAACAGTAGGGACAGTAGGAGCACAATGCATCGTACTTAGATTTGCTGTCTGGAAAAGGTGATTGTTAATTATTATTACAAAAAAAAGTCCTGTCAGTTCTTCTGTGAAGGGTTAAGTTGCCTGGTGACATGTCTGTTAGAAATCACTCTGACCTCATGTACTGTTAGACTGTTAGTCAAATTCCTGTTTGAAGAGAGTACTCTTTCTCCATGAAGGGCTATAAAATCACTTTTCTGTGTCTTTTTCCCCCCCCCCTCTCTGTTTAGTGCCTGAGCGAGGGAGCACTTTCTCCAGATGGAACTGTGTTGGCCACAGCAAGCCATGATGGTTTTGTCAAATTCTGGCAGATCTATATTGAGGGGCAAGACGAGCCAAGGTAACTGGAGAATTAGAAAATGAAGGATCTTGGAACAGAGAGCAGCATTTTCTCTGTGAGAATTTCCTTGGTACAGAATCACCTGCGATGGTCATTCTCAGGACACTATAAAGATATAGGGTGAATGTTTGTAAAGTAATTTGTTGCAGAAGAGTTGTATCACTGAATATCACGTATGCTCAAGGTTTGGTGAACTCAGGAAAAAAGCAGAGCGCTGTGTCTGGAAGCAGTTCTGTGCTTTGCACAGGCTGTAGTCAAACTCTTTTGCACTGTCCCTGTAAATGCAGAAAGCTTCTCTGAGCTGCTGTTCTCAGTGTTGACTTTTTATGTATTGTGCCCTTGTTAAGACACCAATCTGTGGCTGCGTGGGCTGTGATCTCCTTATTTTATATAAGCCTGTAAACAGCTACAAGCTGATAACACTTGGTGGCTGCTGACTTGATGCTGTCTTTGGACAAGGGGTAATGTGTTCAGCGCCCACCTTATCCTTATTTACCACTCCCTGCACGCTCAATCTTTTCTGATTCTTTCTTAGGTGTCTTCATGAGTGGAAACCCCATGATGGTAGGCCTCTTTCCTGCCTGCTCTTCTGTGACAACCATAAAAAACAAGACCCAGAGTAAGTCCCCAGTCCTGTACTTGAATTATCGAAGTTTAGTAGTGTCTTCTAACTCTGCCTTTGGAGGGTTCCTT
The DNA here is from genome assembly GCF_000699105.1 of Pygoscelis adeliae. Lineage (NCBI taxonomy): Eukaryota > Metazoa > Chordata > Aves > Sphenisciformes > Spheniscidae > Pygoscelis > Pygoscelis adeliae. The sequence goes on along the minus strand of NW_008823921.1, from coordinate 220,509 downwards.
GTAACTGCATTATACTTGTAAAAAATTAGCGTTGTGGCAGGAGCAAGTCCTGTCCTCTTTGTAGTCAGGTTTTCCAGTGATGGAGAAATAAATAAGGCTTTGGAGCACAGTGTAAAGTGACCTTAATTCTAGTGTCAATCCATGAAAGCAATGAAAACTCTAAATTGATGAGTCCTTTCAGGTTTGTGGTATGGTCAGTTTTAACTGGCCTGTTACCCTCCAAATTTCTACTGCAGTTGATTAAAAAGTAACTGTTTTGTTTTGTTTTTTAATTTTTATTCTTTCTTCAGTCAGTTGTGGCTTTAAGGTTCTTCAGAGCTATGAGAGTTACAGTGTTTTTTAATCTGTCTCAGAAGCAGAGATTTTCTGGGAACTTTAAGACACAGTTGGGCAAAATCAACTATGGGCAGCTTGTGAGGAACTTTTCTGTGAAACGTTCTTATGGGAAGGACCAGATCTTCTTTAAGAGATCTTAATTCTGTTGTGCCTGCAGGGTTCCCTTCTGGAGATTTCTCATCACAGGAGCAGATCAGAATAGAGAACTGAAGATGTGGTGCACTGTGTCTTGGACGTGTCTGCAAACTGTCCGGTAGGTGTTGATACATCGACTCCCCTGAAAGGTTGAATTTACTTTGAGCAGTGGATCGTAACAAAGCTCTCAATTTCCAGGTATACTTACTTTGCAAAGGTGATCCTTGATCTCCAGTCGAGTCTACTCTAGCCCCAGTTAGAGCCTCCTCCTTTGCCAATCTGACCTATCTGTTGAAAGCTATCAGGGCTGTGACAGACTGTCAGGTCAGGCTTTGGCAAGGCGGGGAGGTTGATCCTTTTATACAGTCTCCTTGGTGTTACCAAGACCTGTTGTCTTCACTTTGGTCTGTAGAGCATAGACATACCTGTAGCATGAGGAGAGGCATTCCGAATTGCACTCCTTGAGAGCTTTCTTCTGTAAAAATGCTAGATGTTCAATAACCAATCTAGGATCTTTTCGTTTTATTGCTTTTTCTGATTTAAATAATGAGAGCCTGCTATGTTGACAGAGCTTAAGCAGTTATACAAGGCTTATTTGCCAAGCCACATAGGTCCAGAAGTTCAAATTACACTTCAGTCCACCCCTTCACTCAACTTACATTTCTTGGTTTTACTTTTCTGCTGGTGGATCGTGGCCCCTCTGATCACATGCACGTGTAAGGCCACTTTTGAATTGCCCTCTTACAATGAGAAGAATATGGCATACAGCTGGGCGCTGCTTTTTCCACCTCATACTACAGAAGGTCCAAAATCTATAGAAGGGTTATTTTGGTTTGGTGGGTTTTTGTTTTTAAATCTGTAGCATTGGCTCTTGTCCTCTATGAATGTGGAACGTGTTAAGTAATGACAAACGGTCATCTTTCATTTAAATGTTCAGAATCTATATCTAGATCCTATTCTGTGATCTCCCTGCTGGTCTCTTAGCTGAAGTCAGCACTGATTTCTGCGATGAGGTTTTTATTCTAGTGGGTGGTTGCACTGTAATATGGCTGTAAACTCCTTAACTTTTTTTTTTTTTAAACTAATGTAGTTTCATAACAGTTGTTCTGGTTGTGCTAATCTGCCTTGCTTTCTGCACCCCCCCCACCTCTTGTTTGTGGATCTAGATTTTCTCCTGACATCTTCAGCTCCATGAGTATTCTTCCCAGCCTGAAAGTCTGCCTGGACCTCTCCGCTGAATATCTGATACTGAGCGATGTGCAGAGAAAAGTAGGTGGTTCATTTTATTGCTGGCTGTGTGGGTAATGGTGACAGAAGGAGAAATGACCATCTGTGTGACTGATTCTGCTGCCTAGGTCTAGGATTCGCATGCTAATAGCTAAAAATGCAGAGGTTGGCCTCGGCTATTTCACCATAAGATGACAAATGGTAACAATTCAGCTGATCAATCCTGAGGAGCCTTAAGGATTATTTCTCACCCTAAAGTAAAGCTCTCATTTGGAGACACCTGTGTCTGGCACAGTAGGATTGAGTTCCTGATCAACATTGACTCAGACAGGAGTGTGCTTATTGTGGTTCCCTTGGGTGTTCTGTTTCAAATTTAAATGGCCCAGGCTTTATTCCTCACGTTATTTCCATTGTTCCAAATCTCATTCGGGTGCTAGGCTTTGTAGTCCACACACACATACGCATGGTCTGCTCTGAAAGCCCAGTGACTTACTGTTTCTGATTCTCCCAGGTCTTGTATGTGATGGAGCTGATGCAGAACCAAGAGGAGGGCAAAGCTTACTTCAGCTCCATCTCCGAGTTCCTCCTTACCCACCCAGTCCTAAGCTTTGGCATCCAGGCAGTGAGCCGCTGCCGGTTAAGGCACACTGAAGTGCTCCCAGCAGAAGAGGAAAATGACAACTTGAGTGTAGGTAGGTGATGAAGAGAATTCGGCTGCTGTGAGATCAGGATTTCTTTCCTGACTGGTTCTGGCTTTCTCATGAAAGGCTGGCTCTCTTCTTCTCTTAGTCTGTAAGAAATACAGCCTGTGCAGCTAGAGGACTTCAGGGAAAGACAGTAGAGTTGTTTACAAGGGACCTCTGGAGGTCTCTGGTCCGACCTGCTGCCTGAAGCAGGACTATTGCTGGTGGCAGATCAGGTCACCTATGGCTTCGTCTAGTTGCACGTTGAAGGCCCCAAGCATGTCTCTGCTCTGGTGCCCTTTCCCAGGGCTGCACCCCTTCCTAAAGAAAATATTTCTTAATATTGAACCTGAACCTCCCAACCCAGGTTGTTGCCATTGCCCCATACCACACAGAAACTCCGCTGAGGTATTTCTGTAATTAAAAAAGCATTCCAGGGCTGTGTGGGTTTAAGGGACTGCAAGTGACACTTTGGTTAAGGTACAAGATGAGCAGCTCGGTGTCTGAGCCGTGCTTCTTTTGCGATCGCATAGCGTCGTTGCTCCCAGCAGAACGCAGGGGACAACTTCCTCTGGCAGCACAGGGCTGTGTCTCCCTCCAGCACAGTTTGATGCAGGCTCACAGGAGCAAAAGGGTTCCTGGAAGAACTGGCAACATATCCTTCTGTGACTGCTTGTCTGAGTGAACTGTGTAATTAAACATCAGAGGTGTGAGCACATGGTCTGAGAAACCAGTTGGCTGCTTCTGAATCATGCTGCCTGAGCTGTGACAGATGTGAGGACAGTACGCAGTCTGAGTTGAGGGAGAGGGTGGGATTCTTCTCCACCACATCTGGAAGGCATATTCCCAAGCCACAAAGCTTCTTGCAACAGAAATGAACGAGTAACTCTCTTTTTAGAGGAGATACACGAGATGTCTTCTTCTGGCTGTTAGTACAATGAATATGTTAGTGAATCCTGTGGAGAGCTGTCCCACGTAGACATTCCTTGATAGCTGCCTCTCTTCAACTGATGGTTGCTCCTGTTCTCCTACCTTTCTGTTAGTAACATTTGGAAAGATGCTTTGAATAACATCAACATATTTCCTGTTAGAAAGATACAGCTGTACTGATAGCCCAGGAATAATGTGCTTCCCTATGCCACCTCTTATACGTAATTATAGTTAATTCATGTTGTCAATATTAGCGGCATTGCTCTGAAATGCAGACGCAAAAATGACAGATACATGTACCAAGTCAGGAGCAGACTGGGACTGAAGCTTCGAGTCCCTGACTGGTGCTCAGATAATTAGGACAATTTGCATAGGAATGCCTAATGTTTTTTTTTTAATGGGGAGTTAGGTTTATCTTTTCTACTCGGCCTCCTGAGCTTTGTTAGCAGTGAGACTGATACAGGTGTTGTCAGTGCTGGCTCATGGGAAGTTATTGCAGAGCTCTTCATAGCTACAGTTTTTTACAGCCAGGAAGGATGGTTGAGCCCTAGTCTGAACTTCTGTATGATATAAGCTAGTGTGTCTCTCTTAAAATATATCTGACCGGCCGCTTCAACAGCCAGAACAAATTGCTGGCAGTTCCAGACCTCAGTTTCCTCCTCTTTACCTAGTGAGGTGCTTGGGTTTTTTTTTTTCTTTTCTCTTCCTTGAGGCTTATTTGACTGGACTAGAGGAAATCTGATTGCTCTCACACTGAAAAGTAAGGGGAGTGTAAGGACA
>NW_008823921.1:196238-216404 GCF_000699105.1 Pygoscelis adeliae | reverse complement strand
AACAGGGTGAATCTACCTCTGAAGCAAAGTGATGAAGCTGTATTGTGCTGGTTCTCTGCTGCTGGTTCATCTGCTATGATGTTTTTCTAGCAGTTTGTCTGCAGTTTCCATCCAACTTCATATTTTACTTTTGTCTCGTTTACAGAGGGTGCTCAGGGAGCTGGGGCTGTTGAATCAGCAGCAGGTGTGCTGATAAAACTCTTCTGTGTGCACACCAAGTGAGTATGCGTAGCAGCTGCGTATGGTTGTCCTAATCCTGCACTGACCTATAGAAATCTAATTTACCAATTCTTTTTGCTCATAACAAAAACTACTTGGATGCGTAGAAACTTCTAGCTGTGGTGTGTTCAGTATGGCCTTACCAGGAAGTAGCCCTGCATGGTGCTGTGGCAAGATAGTATTTTTGTCACCACGAGTACGCAGTGACTTAAGAGTTGTGCTCGTGTAAGTGCCAGGAAACCTCTCTCAAATACCCTGGATGCCAGAACCGGGTGGCACAGCTGAATGAGGATCAGCTTCCGCTTCTTCTGTCATGGGCAGAAAACACTAAAGTGTATTCCAAGGGCATTGGTTCCATGAAGAGGAATCTTCTAAGCATTAGACTTCTCTCGGTGATTCATAAACTAATCGGAGATGGCTGTTCTATTTTTCAGGGCCCTACAGGATGTGCAGATTAGATTCCAGCCTCTTCATAGTCCTGACATGAGTGCATCCATGCCTTCCCATGGCTCTCATGAAGAATTTGGTGAGCATTTGTGTTAAATCTATCTTCAGTGTTGCTGAGCCTTTAAAGGTTGTTGGAGGGGGGGCAGCAGGAGAGCAGCTTTGGGTGCCTCTGTAATAGAACAGAGTGGTGTCATTGCATAAAGGGTTCTGAATATGGACTACCTGGGAAGCAGGCCACTTGATTAGAGCCCCGTGTGAGTGTGGAGTGTGGGGACGTGCTAGGCTAGAAGTGCTAATGCTTTGTGCACACTTGAACTCACCTTCCTTGGTGATTTGGCACTTGTGCCAGAAACTTGACATTTGTCTCTTGTCAGGTGGAAGAGATTACAGTGACACCAGAGCTTTGGGAGTGGAGGGGACTGGGCTGTGTGTAGCGTGCTCTTTCAGTTCATTCACCATTCTGGGATGTGGCTGTTAAACTCGCCTTGCATTTAGGGAAGAAAGGAAGCTTGGATCTCTTATTATCAAAGCCTGATAACATCCTCTGTTTAGCCTACAAAGAGTAAGCATGACACAGGATTTGTCTTGCCCTTAGCTTTGATTAGGTTGTTGCAGGGTTTTTGCTTGTTCTTTTGGAATCCAGTATGGCAGGCAATGGCATAAGTTCATACTTTGTGGAATTAAAGCTTTAGCTTTTGGGGGAAGTTCCTGTGAATTGATTTGTATTTCTCCCTTGGAAGCCTTTCCAGACCACATGGCTGATCTAAGCACAGAAGGGCTGGGATCCGAAAAAGGATCGGTGCATGGCTCTCAACCAGACCTGCGGCGTATTGCTGATCTGCCTGTACCAGCAGACTTCCTTTCTCTCTCAAATGATGCCAAACCTAAGCTGATGACTCCGGATGCGTTCATGACACCAAGTACATCTCTTCAACAGGTAACCAGAGAGCAGCACTGTTATTGGTGGTACAAGGGGTGGGTTTGGATTTTGATACTTTTGGGAACTTTTTCTAGGCAGTAATGACTCTGATAGGCTATGCTAGCTGAATGCAGAGCACACAGGAAACTCTCTGCATGTAACCAAACTGAGTAAAGACACGTTGGCACGTCTAAAATGGTAAGCTGGCCTAAGCTTGTGTTGTGAGTGTTGTGTTTAGCTCCAAAACTGCTGACGTAGCTGTGCTGTGTAGAAATACAGGTTTGCTAAATAACTGTATCTGAGCTGGGAGACCGCTCTTACTGGTTTACCCAGTTGTTTGGGGTGTGATGTAACTATAGTGGAAGAAAATATGCCATCTCTGCACATCCTGTCTGATGGGATCCTGTGGGCATGCATGTCTGAAATGATCAGGTGGGTAGATGGGACTGTATCGTCTTCTGCATGAGATCTGCAAATTGGTGATCCAGTAGCTCGGTGGGTTTTTTTGAAACTAACACAGCAGGCCTTAACTTGTACAGAAGGCAAGTCTTCTGTGCTTGCTCCAGGGATTTCAGTATCAGGAAGTGCGTGAACCATTCCTTGGGATTTGGTGACCTCTGGAAAGGATAGCAAAGTGTTTTGGTGAAGAGTCATAAGCAAGCATTTACTCCTCAGTGGAGCTCTGATGGAGCAGACAGAAAACACAGAATTCCTCTTAATGCTCTGTCACATGTGCGTGGCCAGCAGTGCTGCATCACGCACCGTTGGGTCCTGCTGGGCATTTCTAGAGGCTGTCTGGCACCGACAGCGTGCATCTGTCTAACTCAGTGCAGGTTTCTGCTGCCCCTTCTTGGTTATGCCAACAAGCAGAAGTGCAGGAGCTCGCTGTTTCTTGGCCACTCTGCATCCAAGTGTCACGTTAGTTTGTCTTAAACCCACTCAGATATTCTTGCTTTATAGCCTGCTTCTGTGCCTCTGTACTGAATTTGTGACTGTGTAGTTTTCTCCATGTGCTTTTAGAATGGGAGTAGATGTAAATTAAAAAGTATTTTAAAAAGGGCATCCTTTAAAAAAGTGAGCCACAATTTAATTACGAGGTGTGGATTCCACTGGTGAGAAGCTGTGCTGTTTGTGTTTTCTCTGCCTTCCTGTGAGAAATTAACTGTCAGCAGTTATCTGCTGTGCTGGTACAGTTCTTACAGGCAAGGAGGAGAGTGCTTGTGAGCAGCACTCCGTGTACACATCCTAAGGCAGGGCTTCCTCCTCCAAGGGAGGGAGGTTTGTCACCACAGCTTGAACATGTACTGGAGGAACCTGGATGAGGATGGACAGCACGTGGAGGTGTGCAGAAATGGAGTTCGTGCTGAGTTGACTAACAAGAGAGCGCCACCCTGGCGGCAACTTGGGGAGCAAAGAATAAATTAAACTCATCCTAAAGGTTTTGATGTTGCTGAGTGCAGGAGTTAATTTTGTGCCTGAGGGTGGGTAGCCTTCCCAATGCAAAGATGTCCCAAGGGAGCAGAGAGAAGTTGTTGATAGGGTGATGGCTGCACATACTGTTTGCTGCAAGGAGCAGCTCGCTCTTCAGTTCAAACAGTGTAACTGTTCGGTTTAAACCTGGCTTTTCACTGCTACCTATTTCATGGCAGGCTTTTTCCTGCTGGCACCAGCACCCCGGAGCACTGTAGGGCAGACACAGCCTTGAGTTTAGCTCAATCTCTGCTCTCTGCCATAAGCACTGTCAAGCGCAAGAAGCTTGGCCACGCTGGCTTTCCCAGCTGAGTACTTGTGCGCTTATGTTGGTGTTCTCTGTAGGTGTTTCTTGGTAGCCAGAAGCAGCAGCGGGGGGCCAGCATATCCCACTGTGCTTTTCCCTGCTATCCAGTCAGCTAGATGAGCAATACCTCTTCTTGTGCGTTGGAGCATTCTACTTCCGTGTATCAGCAGTGCAGGACTTAAACCCCGTATAGACTCTGGCCTCACTAGTGGCAACCGACTTTGACAAGAGCAGTCTAGCTCAAAGAACAAAATGGGGATCTGGTGCGGAGCCCTGCAGAATGCCACTTTGCTTTGGGAGAGCAATTGCTCAATAAAAGCAGTCATGGTTCATGTGATGAGGATGTATTGGGGCTTGCCTTCGACCAGCACCTGAGCACCTTAGCATTACAACTCAACCTATTTTTTTTTCTATTCCCTCTTCACCAAAGACTCTTTAGGAGTTCTTCTGGAGCCAGCATTCTCAGGTTGAGTTCTGCTGTTGGACTCTTCTGTCACATCCTGACCGCTGTGTATTTTCTTACAGATCGCTGTATCTCCAGGCAGCAGCGTCAGTTCCCTGACTGCAGTCACAGCCATGAGTAGCACTTCTGTCACGGATGCCTCTATGCCCAGGTAAATAGCGCATGTATAAATAATATATCTGCAGCTGAACTGATACAGTCCTTCAGGGTGGTGCAGAGCTGTAATGTATCTTGTAGGAGAGGGGATTGTAACCAGAGTTAGAAACTGGCCTGAGTCCCAATGTCCCTATATAGGCAACTGTTTGCATCTCTGGTGCAGCTTGGAGTGTGCCTGTTGTCATCCAAGGGGCCAACAACAGTGTCTCATTTGTGCCTCATAGGGATTCTCTTATTGCATCTCAGTTTTGTTGCTTTACATGCTTCTCCCAAAGGGCTGTCATTGTTTACAGGTAAGAAAACACTGCAGCCACTAAGGACAGGGAGATAATTGAGACTGTTAGGAAAATCTTAACTAGTGTCGGGGTGGGTTGGGCTGCATAACAGGTGAAAACTTCACTTCTGGGGACTGGGAAAAGGACAAAGACCTATCCCATAGTGTCTTGTTTCTCCCTAAACTCTGTACAGTGTGCACTGAAGATATAACTGGTCCCTTCTCTCACTGACCCCTCAAATTCTAAGAGATTGGGATGCCCCTCTTTTTTTTTGGTTTTGTTTTGTTTCCACCTGGTATCTCTTTGGGCTGTATGGGGACTAGGAGATGCAGGTGCTAGTTGACAGGGAGTGGCTGACCACGGTGGAAAGAGCAAGGGCCTGGAGAACACTAGTGAAGTTTGGGTTGGGCTCTTCCATTGACCTGTGGATCCCATCTCCTCACCTCGAGTGTTTGATGTAGATCTGTATCATTAGGTTGGCCTGCTTGATTTCTTTGTGTCTCTGTTTTCTGCAGGCCATCGGAAGACTTGACTGTGAGCCCCAAGATGCAGCTGGACACCAGCCTCACGCTGAGCAGCAGTAGCAGCAGTCTCCAGACTAGTCCTAGGAGCCATTCAGTCCTTATCCCAGGCCTCCCTGACAAGCTAACACCAAAGGCAGCTGTTGCAGTAAGGCTCCAAATGCTGTTCCCTTCCTTCTCCTCATGGCCCAAGGGGCCTCTTTCTATGGGCCTGTACAAGCTGAAATTAGACTTATTTGGATATTAACAGGGCCAGCATCTGCCCTTTGGAAAACACAGCTGCTGGCACAGATCTGCAGCCAGGTTTACCCGTGTTAATGGAACTTGATCTTGTGTAAAACAGCATGTTTCTGAAAACTAGAGACAGCTGTAGCTTGTGCTGTGACTATCACAATGGTTGGACATGGTCAGCCTTTGTGTTAGGAGACAGTGCTACCTGGAAAGGTTTCTTCCTCCTTGTTGGTCTGACAGGTCTGAAACAATCATTTCCTATTCCTAAATTTTTCTTCCCAGGTGTGATACAAAACAGATTATGACCAAAGTTTGAAATTGAAATAAGCTTTCTGTCCAGGAGATGTTCAATGTTAAAACTAACTTTTTCCCTCAAAGAGGAGGGATCCTGGAGCAGAGCAGGGAGGTAGAGCTGGTGTTACATTTTCTTTTGAAAGTGTGTTCAAACTAGCATTGGCTTAAGCGTGGTGTTAGCTCAGCTGAGAGTCCATTACAAGACTTGGGGCCCTTCTCCATCTGCTAAACAGAGTGGGAGCACAGGGATCACACGAGGAAAGGATACAGCTGGCTGTTTCCAGAGGTGGTTGGCGTAAGGTACCAGGGGTTCTTGGAATGTCTCCACATTACCCTGAAGGCTCTTGTTTGATTTTTGTATTCAGGTCACGCCAGGAAACCCCTCTCTAGCACTGGAACTGCAGGAGGTGGAGCCCTTGGTGGTGCCCCAGGCTTCTCCCACCCGCGAGCGCTCGCCAGACGTCATTTCCTCTGCTTCCACAGCCATGTCCCAAGATATCCCAGAGATTGCTTCCGAGACCTTGCAACGCAGCTTTGCGGCAGCTCCGTCTGGGCTCCCCGCGGAGGTGCTGGAGCCCAGTCATCATGCAGACAGTATGGCATCCGCTGCCTCAGCCTTGCATTTGCTGTCTCCGAGGAATCGGCACAATTCAGAGCACAGCCACCACTCTTTGGACATGCCTCCAGTGGAGGTGGACAGACTGAATGCTCCGTCATTACTGGAGACTGCTTTAACTCAGGAAAATGCATCTTCTGACAGTGTTGTGAGTCAGCCGTGGCCAGCAGCTCCTGACATAACGAGAGAAACCAGGAACAGCATGGCAGACAGGTAATCACTTGGGTTTGTCTTGCTCAGGGCAATTTCTTTGCACTTGCCAAATTGCTAGCTTGCTGAAAAGGTCTTATGTTCTGATTAAGCCAGAGCACTTCTCCATCCCTCCTTTCCTTAAAGGATCTGATGATTCAACCTTCCTGTGTGCTTGGTCTGTGTATGCTGTGTCCTCAACTTCCTAGGCCAGCTCTAACAGTTTGTGCTCTCTAATACCCCTTGCAGCATAAAAGATCTCTGTTAAGAAGGTGAAAAGTCTACTTTATTGGCCTTCACGTTCACCTGGGAATGGAGACTTGAGATGGGATCTTTTTTTTTTTTTTGTACTCTGGAAATAAAACCAGTGCAAGCTAAATTCTGCCCCAGGTGATGTGTTCCTGGATGCTTTTGTTGAAAGGAATCAATTAGCACATAATTGACAGGTTTGATTGTAGGTTAATTGTATATCTCTCTTCTAGGATTGGCTCTGTGCAGCTAGCATTATAAATAAAATATTTTAAAAGCCAGAAAATGAATGGCAATGTCTCTGTGGAGCAGGCATGCAGAATGGGGCAACATAACATACGCCTGCTTACCAGGAGCAAACTATTACGCTGGAGCAGTGCTAGGATTCATCACAGAATTAGCGTCCGTCTTTTAGTGGGACGGGAACAGCAAGATGGACCTGGCACCTCCAGAGTCTGTCTAGGCCAGGGCTGCATGCACCACGAGAGCCTGCAAACGCCTTCCTTTTCAACAGGACTAGCAGGCTGAGAGTGTCAGTGTTGTCCCTCAGACTATCCAGGGCTGTTCCCTCCCGTCAGAATTGCAAGAGAAAGGCCTTGCTTGTGCCTCAGCACACCTGAGGATGCTGCTTCAGGAAACGGACTCAATTCTGATGGCTCTGGGGAGGGCACCGAGGCTGTGTGTCTACACAGTGGTTTTGCTTTTGCTTGTAATTTGAAGTTGAGAAAATACTTTTACTGGAGCTTGCAACTCCCCTCAATCCCACTCTGTCTTTGAATTCTTCAGGACTTCTCATAGCAGAGTATCAGATCGGATACCTCTGGATCTGAGCCATTTCACTTGCGCATCAATATAATTTTTTTTTTTTACGTTCCAGCTCAGTCAAGCCATCAGCCTACATGAAAGTAACGAGTGCTCACTTCTGTTTCAAGGTCTTCCTGTGCGCTGAATTCAAAGAGACCTAGTTTATGGCTTAGGAGCATGTGTAATTTGCTTTCAGAACCTTTATGGAACTCAGACTGGATTCGCTGTTGCAGTTCTGTTCTGTCTGGTAGAGCTAACCCATCAAATTGGCTCACTTCCCTCTGCGTACTTCCCAGACACTTGGGAGAACTGAGAAGCACTGATGATTTTTGCCCCAGTGATCAATATTACTTAGGAAAAACAAACCCAAGATGATGCTATTCACTGAAGTACTCTGTACTGCCCAGTTTGAGTAGTGGCTTGCCTGTCTTGCATGGATGTCTGTTGGGAGATTGTTCTTGGTTGGGGCCTGAAGCATAGCTGAGCTGCTTCTCCTTTCTTAAGGCCTCCAGAAAAACGCATGGAGAAATTTAAGTGTTTAGTACCTCTAAACAACACTTGCCGCTCTCTGGATCTGTGCAGATAGGTGTGGGGTGTGTGTTTGTTTGTCTTAGACCTTCTATCAGGATCTGCCGTGAGAAGTGGAGTGAGCAAATACCCAAGCAGAAAGAGACTTTCGTGATGGTATTTTCTTTTTTTTCCTCCTCTAGCCCAAGGGATGAGGTTGAAGAAAAGCACAAGAGCTCTTCCTATCATCGCCACAGCTACCACCTGCTGCAGCATGACAGCCAGGATGCTAGTGCAGAACAAAGGTACCAGAGTGCTCAGCCCCCTCTCTCGCCCTGCAGGGACTCAGTTCAGGCTGCATTCGTGCTTCTGTCCCCAGCAAGCCTTCACGTGTGGGGTGAATGTCTTTGCTTTGTCTCCTGACTTAATGTGTTTATGCAGTCCAACTTCCGTAATGTTCTGATGACTTCAGCTGATCACGAGATTGGCCTCTGGGCATTGTCCAATTTATTCTCTGTGGGGAAAGGTTTGACTGTGCTGCTCCTAAGAGCATGGACCAAGCTTGGTTTAATTACCAGTGAAAACCTATTAAGGGATCAGTTTCCAAATACTGTGCCTTAGATAAGGTAGCAAGGGTATCTCAGGAGTTAGATTCTTGCTTTTGACATCTTTGCTCCCTCGTGAGCCACCCTAAAGCTCTGTGGGCACATTCTGTGTGCCTGGCAAGCTCAGCCCTGTTTGACAGCTGAGGGTTCATTCTTAATCCACATTTAAATTCAAACTGAGATGTGCAGCCTGTATTGGATGGCTGGTTAGCAGCTGAAAGACTCCAAGGTACCGAGGATCACGTACTTCCTAGGCTCAACCTGATTCTCCTCTGTTCCTGTGACTTGCTGCGTCAAGTGCTTTCTGTCTGTAAAGCTGTAAGGATATGCTGTGCTTGGGTTCCCTGCTGGGTCAGCGTCACGTCCTAGGGCTTATGTGCTGGTGTGTGTATGCAGCAAGAACAGGCATCGTTCCGCCACGCTGCCTGAACCACAGTTGTCCCTAACGCAGAGACCCTTCAGGTCTCGTTACGCAGCACTCGAGCTCAGCCTGAGCAGGCCTGGATCAAAACGGAACAGCACGTGCTGAGCTCTGTAGAGGTCTCTATGTTAAAGGTCAAGGTGGTGGGCGTCCTTAGCTGCGTGACTCTGGCCGTGTGTGGATGAAGAGCAGAGTGTGACTCCCCTCCCCTTAGTGAAGGCTAACGCTGTCCAGTATTGCAAGTGATGTCCTCTCCCCTGCTGTTCCTTCATAGTGACCATGATGATGAAGTTGCAAGCTTGGCTTCTACATCAGGTGGATTTGGTGCCAAAGCGTCTACGCAGAGGCTGCCTGTGAAGGACTGGAAAGCCAAGGCATCCCCTCGGGCTTCCCCAAAGCTAAAGCGGAAGGGCAAGAAAGATGACGGGTACGCTGGGCTTGCCAGAATACAGGTGGCTGTGGGACCAGCTGTGCAGGGCCACAACCTGATGCGTAGCCATTAGCAGCGAGACTAGGGTCTGAGGCTGGGCAGCGGCCAAGTGCTCCCAACCCTCACCCCATTTTGCAAATGGCAGTAACCCCACAGAAAGTGTTGCTGGTTACTCAGACACTGAGTGCCACTCAGGGGTGCGGGAGTAGGTTCTGCACTACCTTTCCAGCTGGGACTCAAAATCCAAAATACAGCCTGGGCTTCGGAAGAATGTGTGAGAGGTAAACTGCACATTGTGGGGGGATACTGGATCCATTTGCCGGTTTCAGTGAAGGCTTCACTGGAACTCTGACACTGTGAGTGTAGCTTAACGTGGCCTCCGTTTCTGGTTGGCTTCTGAACGCTGGCACAGTGCCCTTGTTCAACAATATCTATCGTTTGTTACCTGCTTGCTGCTTTTGTGTGTTTCTAAACGTGCCCATATGAATGTCTTGTAAGTGAAAACTGATGGCTGGAAAGGTCTGCCCGTGGCAAATTAGACCAACCTGCCTGCATTAATGTGAGGAGAGGAACACAGCTTCTGCACGGGGCTCTCTCCTCTTCTTGTGTTCCCATAGCTCCGTGATTTGGATCTCTGACTGTGCAGATTACAACGAAGATGGGCTATGGCATTAAGTTTCTGGCTGTGGTCCTGTACTGAGGCTAAGAGCTTACTGGGTCACAGAAATACCTTTCATTTTTCCTGCCTCAGTCCTTTTAAAGTTGCTGAATGGATGCTGTCTAGGAACAAATGTTTACTTTCCTTCTGGTAGCGTTTGAATATTCATAGATCTGTGACTTTGATGGAGACATGCAATATTAGTGGATCAGTTCAGTGTTTTTCTTTATTCTGCTGTATATGCTGGAGTGCATCACTGGTTTCTTCACCTTGAGAGCTGGAATCATTCTAGATGATTTGAAGCCTGTTAATTCTATATTTAACAAACGGGTACTTGGTTTTTCTTTGTAAAATATCAGGAGATCTTCAAAACTGTTTGGCAAAGCCTTCCCTGGCTTTGAATTTGGACAAAACTGAAAAATCAGTGTGCATTGTTCTTTGTAACAGTCCTCATTAAGACTTGGTTCAAATCTCCTCCCTGCGAAGGGATCAGTCTGTAAGGAACTTCAGGGCCTGTGAATAGTGCAAATGATGGAGTCACAGTGCTGCAAGGACTGGGATTTCATCACCTTCTGTCGCTCTTCATGTTATACTAGGCAAAACAGAAGCATGAGCTGGAGTGTAAAATCTAAAGCAACCATAAAATGTGTGATCTGTTGTGGCAGAAGACTTGGATAATAAGAGCAGTTAATTGCCATAATTGGATTACTACTTTTTCTCTTTTTTATTTCCAGGGATGTGAACCAGTCGCCAAGATCATCTAACAACCAGGTGAGTCAGAGCTGCTCTGCAATCTGTCCCAAGGGCATGATGCTTCAGCTCTATTTACTGTCTTACTAAAGACCTGAGAGGAAGTTCATCCCAGTTCCTTGGAGTACCGTGGGCCCCTGCTGTGCCCGAGCAGGCTGAGATGGGGCTGCGCTTGGGCTTGGCATTGCTCTGTTCTCTGACTTGCGCAGCAGAGAAGGAGCTGCTCAGTGATATCCAGACCGGTGGCTTCCTTCTCGCCTTTGCATATCGATGTGCATTTCTGTGTTCTCACAAGCCCTGTATCATCTAAGACGCTACCACTCGTTTCCCTGCTGAGATGACTCGCATGCGTCGGCAGCAGGATAAGCTGTTCCCCGCAAAGTAAGGGTCACAGTGGGACTGGCCTGTTGGAATTTCTTAGCCCTGTTGGCAGTACCTTGGTATCTGGCAGAAAATGCTCTCAGCCGAGTTGCGTACGCTTCTTAAACTGCCCTTGATGTGTGTGCCTCCTTGATATTTTGAGCAGGTGACGAGACAACGAACTATAGACGTATACTTCTCCAGTTGTTTGGTTATTCATAAATAAGTGAAAGAGCTGAAAAAGTGCTCTAGGAAACCTCCTTCTTACTCTACTGATTGCACAGCTCTTTCATAAGTGTTTGAAGTCATTATTTACATTCGGAGGCCTAAACACTCTCAGTACCTGGCCAAAAGTGAACAGGATCTGTTTTCTTCTGTTTTCTTTTAGATGCCAGAGCTGTGAAGGTGGTCTTGGATCTAAACAGTTGATATTCTAAGCAACCATTTATGAATTCCATGCAGGAACTTCATGTACCTTGCTTTATCATTTTATTTCTTGGGACAAAAGTCTTAGAAATAGGCATTAAGCTGGCCTGGTTTTCTGTTTTGTGTGTTACGCTTCAGTCCTAGGCACAGGGGTTGACTTAATACCTAGGAGAAAGCTTGACTGACCTCTGATCCTGTTAGAAATGAATGCTTATCCTCTCCACGCATAGGTGACACCAGAGTTCCAGGATGAGCTGATGTGCATATTGAGGAGCCAACAGCGGGAGCTCTCTGAGCTGCGTCAGAACCAGATGGAGCTGCTGCAGAGACTCACGGATCACCTTGATGCCATTCAGAGCTCCCTTATGGGCCATGTGGAGAGGGTGATTGACTCCCAGCAGGAACAGGAGCGTATCCTTGTTTGCAAATGTTGCGTGGCAGTTAAGGAGCAGAAGGCTGCAAGGCAGAGTAGACACATTGAGGAAGGCTAAGAAAGTTCAAGAATCTTGGTAGCGTGGGCCATAGGTGCAGTAAAATTGCCTGGCTGCAACATAACTCTTTCAGTTCCTCTCGGTCCCTTTCTAAGGGCACGAAACTCAGAAACAGAACGGAGAAGAACTGATACTTTCTTTCTCTGTGCCACTAAATTTTCTAGTTACCCATTAAGACCGTAAGTGCTGCAGCGCTGGAGTAGGCTAGAGGTGCACCTAATATGTTATCCTACGTCAGGCAGTGGCCAGCTGAGTAGGAGTAATTATGGGGTGATCCTTTCCTTCCTTTCCTCCTTCAGGCAAGGCAGTACTTGCACCAGCAATAGCATCTGACTGCCATGCTGCATGGCTGAATATAGAATTGTCTTGTCTGTACCCGTATATACATCTGGTGGTCCACAGGTCCCTTACGTGTTGTCTGAAAAGTACTTTTTTGGGGTGTTTTCAAACCTGGTATCCAATCATTTTTTATTGTGTTGTGAGTAGTCAGTTCCTGTACATCTCTTGCTGCACTGAATTTGGTCATGTTCCCCAAACTGAACAGCTCTAGCCTGTTTCATGTCTGAAGCCACTCCACTTCTATGACATGACAATGATTTCTGTTTTCTCTATTAATTAGTCTTGGATTTTCCTTTTTGACCATCAGGCTGATATTTTCATAGATAATTCAGATAGCTTTCTACTGAAGTTTGGAGTCTAGAGCTATATTGTAATATTAGAATAATTTTTCCCTATCTGCACAACTTCATATCTGCACTGAATTTTGTCAGCAGCTGAATTGTCTTTTTCACTGTTTGTTTTGTTGGTGTTTGGTTTTGTTGTGGTGTTGGTTTTTTTTTTTTTAAGATGCACGTGCCTCTCAGTGTTTGTGTGTTGGCTCCTTCAGAGAGCTTGGTTGCTTCATGAGGTATGACTAGCTTTTATTAAGCCTGGGTTTGCTCCCGTGCACTATATCGCTTACGTCCACCAATTCCATCCTGTAGAAACGTGTTTACCAATTTGCTTTTTATGGATATTGGGCTTCTTGGTTTCTGTAGTGGTTCTGGCTGGGATGGAGTTAATTTTCTCCGTAGCAGCTCCTATGGTAGTATGTTTTGGATTTGTGACCAAACCAACGTTGATAACACACTGATGTTTTTGCTATTGCTAAACCCTGTCAAGATCTTCTCTGTTTCTCGTGCTGCTCCACCAGCGAGCAGGCTGGATGTAGGCAAGAAGTTGGGAGGGGACACAGCCGGGACAGCTGACCCCAACTGACCCAAGGGATGTCCCATACCGTATGACGTTGTGCTCAGCAGTAAAAGCTGGGGGAAAGGAGGAGGAAGAGGGGAAGTTCGGAGTGATGGCGCTTGTCTTCCCAAGTAACCGTTACGTGTGATGGAGCCCTGCTTCCCTGGGGATGGCTGAACACCTGCCTGCCCATGGGAAGGAGCGAATGAATTCCTGGTTTTGCTTGGCTCGCATGTGCAGCTTTTGCTTTACCTGTTAAACTGTCTTTATCTCAACCCGTGAGCTTTCTCACTTTTACCCTTCCTGTTCTCTCCCCCATCCCGCTGCAGAGGAGTGAGCGAGCGGCTGTGTGGGGCTGAGCTGCCTACGGGGGCAGCTGAGTTAACCCACAATATGTAGGGAATATTACTGTCAAGCTTCTTTCAGCTGTTTGGCTTTTCTACCCTGCCTTCTAGAGCTCTTCTCTCACACTGATCATTTGTTTAAGAGCACCCTGTTGTTTACAGGAACGCATCAGCAATGTTATTAGACCCCTCTTTTACCAGAGGCGCGAATTTGCTCTCACTGAGCCTCTGGAGGTGAGGCTAGCGTCCATCTTTGTGGACAGGAGTGTCGAGGGTAGAGAGGAAGTCTGTTGTTTGTGTTCCTTAACATGCGTTCTCGTTAGAAAGAAGACTAGACCGAGCGCTGACGGAAGGACAGCAGCGCAATGGGCAGCTCCAGGAGCATCTGTCTCAGCAGCTCTCTCAGTCCCTTTCCACTGCTGTGTGTAACCGTCTGGAGAGGACCATTCGTGAGGAGATGAAGAAGACTGTACCCCAGTGTGAGTGTTGCTGCCTAGGTTTTGAAGGTGGATTCCTACAGTTAGCCCCGTAGGGATTGAAAGCATGCTGTGAGAAGTGTTGGCACTGTATGAAGTATGAGTTAGGTTACATGAAGACTAGTCATTGCACTTTAAACTGTTGCGGGCCCCACTGTAATCTGAGAAGAGGAGTTGTGGTTTGGAAGGAGTATGAGGCTCCCAGAGGGGATGCCTTTCCAGAGAGCGTGGTCTGACCTTCCAATGTAATCCATAAAGCTTCTGGAGTCTGTTCGGTGAAGGAAGGCAAAAGAGGCTAATGAGTTTGGCAATGTCGAGACTTGACTGGAGCAAACTTAAACTTGTCTTTGCCCTTCCTTGACGCACTGGCACCGTCCATGTAAGGAAACGTTCAAAGAAATGCTGGTGGGAAAGCCTTCTGCAGCCATTGGTGTCCACCATTCTGCTTGAAGCAGAGCTACCCGCTATTCTAGATAAGGTCAGCTGTGACTTTGTTGGGACAAGTCTTGAAAACCTTCAAGGTTGGAGCTTCCACAGCCTCTCTGGTGACTTCCAGAGCTGTACCACCTTCCTAGCAAAAAGTTTCTCCTGATGTCCAACCTTTAGCTTCCCAAGCCAGGGCTAGTGACCATTTCTGCTTGCTGTGTCATATCCAAGAAGAGTTTGACTCCAGGGGGGGGAGGGGTCTTGAAGTGTGACTCTAGGCTTAAAGCTGCAACTTTGACATGTTTGTGTTGTGCCTAGGCATTTCCAAGAGCATGGACCCTATTGCTGGCCAGCTAAGTAACACTATTGCCGCCAAGCTCACTGCTGTTGAGGGGACACTGAAAGAGAGTATCACCAAGCTGGTGAAATCAAAGGTAAGGAGAACCAGACGGTAGCTTTTCCTGGGGACATTGAGTTGTCACCTGCCTGGGTAGTGACTCCTCATACCTCTTCCCCTCACCTATATCTCCAGGTAAGGTCAGTTTAGCTGCCAGTGGTCAAAGCTCCTGGTCTCATCCAGAGGGCAAGCTTGTTGTGTACTCTCCTGCCTGCTTTGCCTCATTAGCCCTTTCTTTCATTTACCGAGTTGTTCATTTTCTACTAGAGCAGAGAATTCTCACTACAGCAGTGTCTTTAGGGCCATCTCAGTCAGCCAAGTGGTGAAGTTTGGCTCTTCTGCTCTCCGCTCTGTTCTCCATTTCTACATTGTTTAGGGAGCAGAAGCTCGTTGCTTACCTTGGCAGGGAATGGTGGATTGTGGGAGGGAAGCAGGGGAAGGGGAAGGGAGCCATGCTTGACTCTGCCACCTTCCCTTGCTCTACAGCTGAACTACAGGGAAATGGTGATGTTCTCTGGCAGCCCCTCAGCAAGCAGACGCTCTGCCTGCTGTAGTCATGGTGCAGCCCGGTCAGTGGAAGGAGCTGAGGGAGTACACACTTCTGACACTGGGCTGTCCTCGTCTGGTGTGGGTGTGTTGGAGGGACCTACAGTGTTTGTTCACATCTTTAGTCTGCAGCAGGCTGTTGTTAATTTTCTGGAATCTCTTCTGTGTGTGCTTGCAAGAACCTTACAGATACTGTTGTGAGGGCAACGGCCGACACCCTGCAGGGGCCGATCCAGTCAGGGGAAGCGTTTCAGGCCGTCGTGTTGCCACCCTTCGAGAAGACCTGCCAGTCCATGTTCCAGCAAATCAACGACACCTTCAAGCAGGGCACACAGGAATGTGAGTAGGTTCTCTTCTCTGAGTCTTCTCTGCACGGCGTATTTGCATTAGTAGCTGACAACAAGTTGGCTTCTTCTTACGTCTTTGCCTTTCAGAGTTTCACGGGTGACTGTTTAACCTCTTAGCCCATCTGCAGGCGAAATAGAACCAGAACCGAGGCGTTTTTTTGTGGGTGGTGCTGTAAGAACAGAGATTCACCTCTGGTCTTTGTAGCCCATGCGGCAAAACACTTGGCCTCATTCTGTGAATCTGTGACTTCATCTATTGCGTAGAAAAGCCCAGCTGTAGGACTACACCTGTGGTGAGGTGTAATCACCACCCTGACATCAGGAAGATGATGCATGGAGAGGGTAGCAGTCCTGCAGCTAGGCCCTCATCTCAGAGGGGTAATGGAATTGGGGAAGGTTTAGAGAAGGGTACAGGGATGGTCAGAGGTGAAATAGTGGCTGAACAGTGTAGATAGATGTGGTCAGGCTGGAAAAAAGAAAGCTATACACTTAAGTAAGGAAAACTGTACGCTGATGCACTGGAGAAGATCTTTCCTCTTCTCAGGCTTGGGATCCTGTTCCTCGGCCTTCTGGGAGGCCAGGCAGGTATTACTCTGCAGAGCTGGTTTCTGAAGGGGCCTGAAGTTGGCTAGTGCTGGCACAGCGACTTCTGTTGTCCATAGATCTGCAGTGTCTCCAGCTGCTGTTTATTTTGCACCCTTCCTTTTCCTCACAAGTCTCCTACAAGTAAATAGACCTTATATTCTTCTCCCTTTTGATCAGACCAGTTCATAAAATATTTTAAAATACAGCTTTTTGATCTCTGCAGACATGATTTTTTTTTTTTGTCAGAAATGTTCCTCCTCTTTCTTCATTGGCATTGAACTCCATCACTAATGCAGGTCACAACTCACGCTGTGTGTGAAATAAAATATCCTGGCTCCCACCTTTATCTTGCCCTGAACAAACAGTGCCTGTAAAGGTCTGTCGCAAGAGGAGAACTGGTGGCTTTGTTGCTGTGTCATGTAATCCTGCATGATGGGGAGGCTGGAAGCGGGGTTTCTAGGTTAGTGTGACGCAGCCCAAAGCAAGGCTTGTGCGTTCTCTCTCCCCTGTGCTCGTACACTGGCTCAGTAATTGTTTCTGCTGGAGAACGTGTAGAGCCTGGGCAGCTGGATTTCTGCCCTGACCATCTCCGCGGGTACCGATGGCACAAACGTCTTCCTCTCTCGTTGTTGCAGATATCCAGCAGCTTGAGACTCACTTGAAGAACAAGAAGGTACGAGAACAGGAGGCCCGGGACCCGCTGCTGAATCAGCTTCGACAGCTCATCAGCACCTTCCAGAGCACCACCGAGCAGCTGGCTTCCACTGTCGCAGCCAGCGTCCACGCTGAGGTGCAGCATCAGCTGCATATTATCGTGAGCAAGTAAGTTGGCAGCTGGGCTCGTGGAGAGAGATGTCAGCAAGGGGTATATACACGTGCATAACAAAAACCTCTCCCCGCTAGTTGTGGAACAAGCCGTTTGTCACTGTAGGGCTGCTTGTTGCCTCTGTGCACAGTATGACAAAGCGTGTGGGCTGGTGTAACTGTTGCCCTGTAGGGCACAAAACGAAGACCACAGAAGGTTTCTAACAACCAGATGTATCACTGCTGCGTGTGGGAGCTCAGGGCCTGCTTTTCACAGCGTCCCATGTGCATGTTGGAGGACAGAAGGACCAAAGGCAGCCCAAAAGCACACTGAATTCTGACTAGCCTTCCTGTTCCGAAACGTTCTTCTGGTCTTTTGAGGGCTTTTCTTCTTTACTGTGTGTCCTCAGGCATACCAACAGTTTCTGCGGGCTACTCTGTCCTCCCAACTGCTCTGCAGCAATTTGTGCTTGGCCATCCTGGTTTCAAGATGTGATCCTGGCGGTGCCTTCAGCGCGTTCGCACCGTGGAGCTGGTGGCAGGTTGCCAGGCGTTACGACTGGCCGGTGGTCACCTGCGGGGCAGAATGCCCCTGTCTATTTTAAGCCGCTAGAACATATGTCAGAGCGCAATCGGGGTCTTCGATGCAGACCAGGCTTGCCAGAAAGGCTGCCAGACTAAATTCTGGTCTCGTTGCACGGGCTGCGCTCGCTCCCAGGGAAGTCCTGCGATTCTACCTGTGGTAGAGCAGGTTTGATGCTTTGTACCCTTTGTAGGAGGGGAGGATCCAGCCCCTGGGGGGGAAAAGGTGTAACACACAGCAGCGGAGCCTGCACTGTGAACTAGTCTCGTGTGGAGTCAGAGTGTGTTCTCATTCCAAAGGTGTCATCTGCAGGCTAGGAAACTGCATCTAACAGATCTGATACGGAAAGCTGGGCCCATTCAGGGAGGAACCTAGAGCTTAGTAGCCTTGCTCGTAAGCCAGAGACATTAGAGATTTAAAACGCTGTGTAATGAAAGACTTAGTTCCCTGAAACATCGCTTTCCTGCACAGAATCCCAGCATCGGACGTGGTGTTGTTGGCCGCAGGGCTGCCTTGCGCAGCGTGTTTCCGACGGGATGCCTGTGCCTCAGAGCAATTTCTATTAACCCTTTGGTAGCCACACTAAAATAAGCCAGGAAGCCTGTGCCTTCTCGCTGGTACAAGCTTTGTGCGATGTTGTCCCTCAGCTCTTCATCTTCAGAGATGCCTGTTTGTTGTGTTTTGTTTTTTAGCATGCAGGAGTCTATTTTGGCCCAGGTGCAGAGAGTCATTAAAGGAGAAGTGAGCCTGGCTATGAAGGAGCAGCAAGCAGCTGTCACCTCGAGCATCGTCCAGGCAATGCGCTCGGCGGCCGGGACTCCGATCCCCTCTGCTCACTTGGATTTCCAGTCTCAGCAAACTCACATCCTTCAGCTGCTTCAGCAGGGACAACTCAACCAAGCTTTCCAGCAGGTACCTAGGCTTCCTGGTAGTGGGCATCGCTGCTTGTTGGGGGACGGAGTGGGGGGAAAAGGGCTTTTTGAGCTGGGGACATAATCCCACAACTCATACAGTTAAGTTCCTTCTTCCCTGCCCGTGCCCTGTCAGGACAGAGTCAGCGCTCCAGTAAGCCGGAGTGTTTTGCCATCAGCGGTGGCACGTGGTGCACCCCCGAAGAGCGACAGCTTCATAAGCCTCTCCAGGCAGATCTACCAGCTGGGGCCTGACCTTGCCTTTGTCTTTGAATATTCAGGCAGATCCATTTGATCTGCTGCAGACAGACTCCTCTGGGGATAATAGCAGTGCCGTGCCAGTGGGCTGGCAGGGGATGCAGACACGGCCCTGCTCCGTGCCGCTAACTGTAACCTGCTCCCCTCTGTCTGGTTGTGGTCTGTTCAGCTTAGAACACACACAGGTGTCCTCTGAGCGTAGACTGAGAGCCTAAACGCGGCCCTGCTTGCACGTACAGCAGGGTTTGCAGAGACCGCTTCTTCCAGAGGAGGCTGGCGAGCCATTGAGCTGCCCCGAGGCAGAGGGCTGCCTCGTGCTCTGTCCTGTGTCCATCACCTGCCTGTTGTTTCCTCTGCGTTTCTAGCTGTGTCTTCCTTGCAGGCTCTAACAGCAGCTGATCTCAACCTGGTCCTGTATGTCTGTGAGACTGTGGATACTCAGCAAGTATTCGGACAGCATCCATGCCCGCTGTCCCAGCCTGTGCTGCTCTCTCTCATTCAGCAGCTCTCCTCGGATTTGGGTACTCGTACAGAACTGAAGTTGAAGTGAGTATGATCAGAGCACCGGGTCTTAACCCTTGCAGACCTGTTCCTGGCTCTGGCTTTAGATTCACTGCCTGGAAGTGGAAGGTGGTGCTTCGACGAAGGTTGGAGCTTCTGTAGCCTGTTACTGGCACGTGAACAACCAGTAGTGACTTGGAAAACGATGTAGGCATTGCCACGGAAAGCTTTGCTGCCCGGAGGTAGTAGTAGAAGGGGTACCCAGCTGTAGGTCCTGTTACCTCCTGGATTGTAGTCTGTGAGTCGTATAGGTGGGCTGCACAGCGATCTCCCTTTAGCCAAGGAACAATTCCGCTGCGGAGGTAAAAGGAGGGATAGCGCCACGTTTCCTGGACAGCTTAATATCCAGAGCAACTGTGCTCTGTTCTCAGTTTTTAACCCGTCGCTGGTCTCCGTGTCGGCAGTTTCTTGTCGTGACTGCCGGGCAGGCTCAGTGGGAGGTGGCAGCAGGAGCTACTGGAAGTAATGTCTGTTAGATGTTCTAAGCAAAATTCATGTGACAGCATAGTGACTCTGCAGATACTTGCCATGAACATTTTTACTGAGTGAGTCAAAACCCTGTTATCTGTCCTAAAAAACTAACTTGTTAAGGTACCTGCAGGTTTTAACCATGGCTTGTATGGAAAAATGACTTAAATCGAGCTTTTAACTCCAGTTAACAGTAGGCATAAAGCAAGCTAGAAAAACTGAAAAAGAGCTCTAAGTCACAGGCGAGCTGGTAATCCGAGTTAAAGTTGCTGCTGTCAGGTTCAAGCTGGTCCGTTAGTGGAAACCGTTTGCGGTGACCACGTTGCCTTGCCCTCAGGCTGAGGTTTGAAAGTTTATGGCTTGTCTGAACTTCACGAACGGCTTGTTGGTAAAACTCTTGCTCTTCCCCCACCCCTTCCATA